>NC_142376.1:10272500-10872500 GCF_059441005.1 Hippichthys cyanospilos | reverse complement strand
TGCGATGAAGGCCGCAATTGCCCAGGGTAGCGCATACTCCAGAGTCACCACACCTCCCAGATTGTATGTATATCCTGAGTAGTCCCAAGGACAAGCCCCCAACAGCCTGAGCCCGCTCCCCCAACTGAACTCCCATACGTAGATGAACAACGTGTAGGTTAGCAGACGCACCGACAACGGTTGATGATGTTTCAGCAGACAGCCTCGCAGACACTCCATGAAATAGATTGCAGTGGCATACATAGGGAGCGCCCAAAGGCTGCTGTATCCCATCATCCTCCTGTCCTGGATGCTGCACCAGTCCAACACAGCAGTGAAAGTCACCTCACAGAGGCAGCCGTGCAACGCGTACACATAGAGGCGAGCAAAAACAGAGAGGGAACACGTGGAGATCCTCCTGCCAAACTCTGCTGGGTCATCATCTCCAACATGTCCTACTACCGAGAAAATTGCGTTAGTGGTGGTGTCTGGCAAAACAGAGGGTCATTCAAACATTATTGTCTGCAAAAAAATACTGAAAGCTAGATCAAATTTTACAAAGGAAAAAAAAACTGGGAAAATAGCTCATGGTATTAAGGGACGCTGCTATCGAGGATATTTTGTTATGATATGCTACATGAAAATGAAATTTGTCTAAAAATACAAGTTTTTTTTTCCAGATGAAACCATATTTGAGTTAGCATGGCTTGTAAAATGTGATCAAGAACAGCAAGTGTGTCACCCGTGGATTCCACGTACTGCGTTGCGCCTCCACTGCGTCTTGCTGCAGAGGGTGCAGAAATTTTAATGAATGAGAGCGGGTCCACATGCAAGATTGTCTTCTCTTTTGCTGATTGATAGGATGAAGCCAAGAGCCACTGCTTCGCCTTCTCTGTGCCATTGTCAATGAGACAAAATGCGCAAAGGCTTTCCTCCTGTTAATTGGCGCAGTAAGGTGTGTACAAATATAACACAGTATGTGGAATCCAGGGGCCTGGCTATCAGCAACAAATTGTGCAGAGTCATTTATGTCTGTTAGGTCAGTTAATGAGACATTCGAGCGCTGCTAGCTAGCGATTAATTTATGCTAAATGCAGCTAAAACTGAGCCCGAGACATCAGCTAATACTGGCAACAGATTTCATATTGTTGTTTTAAAGTATTAAAGGCATAATGTGATTTCACTAGAAGAACATAGTATTGGTTGTATTAAAAGTTGGGAGCAACAACTGCATTAGAAATACTTGTCAAGCTGTTACGCTGTATATAAGCTTTATTTTGAAGTTGACCTTCTCATAGCATTTCTTGCATGTTTTAATGTCATGCAGTGCATTAGTAATTGTTGCTGCGATTTGCTTGACATTTTTTTCTGACATGCACACTAACAAGCTAGTATCTGTGCCAAGAAAAAAAAAAAATCCCTCGAGCATTTTTTTACCCAAGGGTTTGTCTCAGCTCTTTTGTTAATAAAATAGAACCAGAGATGATTTTGAATGTTTGTTAAGTCCTTTCATTGCCTTCTCCTGCCATGTTCTTGTGCACTGATTGCAAATAATGCCGTCGGTCACAATATGGCTGAACAAACAAAGCCAGATTCTAAGTTAAGTTTCATTATGTAACAATTTAACAGTGTTAACAGCTCAACGTTGCCGGAGGGCTGTGTTCTTCAGCAGTGGTTCTCAACCTCTTCTCAATTATGTACTTTGTAAAATATTTCTTTCACCCAATTACCTCAAAGTAAACAGTAAAAAGCATTCTCAGAGTTCTCTGCCTTCCATATCTAATTTTTTGGTACCACATTTTTAATAGTATCTTTAGGCTGATTATACGTAGATGGTTTAACATCATCTGTTCTACGTCTGTCTCGAATGCTGTAGAATTTCATCACTAATAAAACTGTGCATTCATTTAAAATTGATCAAAATAAAGGTATAAACATTTTGGGAAGAAGTCAATATAACAATTTAGCACAGATTTGCTTCATGATCTAATTCATTTGTTCATAATTTGAAAAAAAGTGCTGTTCTCATCAAAATACTAAAAAGCCCTAAACTATATTTGCTGATACCTGCAGAATGAACAATAATAAACACCCCAGTGGTACTTGTGTCCCCATTTGAAAACCAATGCTCTATCAACTTAGCCCACATTCGCCTGTATCCTTTTCACATATTCACATGAGACTGCCTGTTTCCCCACATATGTTCTATTTTATGGTCGATATTGTACACCCACATTAGATTTGCGGCAGCTCATGAACTGACAGTCTTGTGTGTATTCTCTAATCAGGATTAACGAGACAGTAGGGCAGTTAAGCATTTCAAAGACTTAAAGCCCCCTAGTATGTAGGTACTCTACAAAACAAATTAGGCTGATTTCTTTGCAACTTCACTGTTTCCTTGACAAACAATTAACCACAATACAATAGTTTAAGCTCCATCAATTATTTTTTTTCTTGTGGCAATAAAATGTAGCTCAAGCTATTGAGTGTGAACAGCAGTCGTTAAGCACGATGCCATTAAGAGCCATTACTCTCACCTGAGTGGCCGCCACCTTGCACTCTCCTTTCATGCAGTATTCTCGCCTCCATCCCCGGGCGGCATTCGTTTTCCTCTGGCTTTTGAATCCCTTTTGTGTGTACTGTGCATGCATGTGTATGTGTGTGAGTGCATGTGTGTATCCTGAGCTAAACATTAAGCTGATCCATATTAGACAGAGAAGTGCCCATCCCTTGCTGAGATCGAGGACAGAAACACCTGATAAAAATGTTGCGGCATGAATGGCAATATTGATCACAAACTTGCTCATGTGAATGTTGGCTTTCACAACTTCCGTAAATGTGCCCGTCCTTGGACTGATGTGTGCTCTAAATCAAACATACGGTCATCTACTGTGTATTGTGCAGAAGCTCCATTGAATACATTGTTGTGTCTTTATTGGGTCAATTTCTTTGTAACAATGGACCTCTGCAAACTGGACATGCTAGTTAATGAAATATTGTTAGCTTGATTGAATAAGGAGTTAAAGTACAAATAAAAACAGCACATGACATTGCCATATGAGCATATCAGTGCCAGTTTTGGATGTGTATTCAGTTTGACCACCGACCAGTTTGATAAATGCTTGGTTTCCAGATCAGAGTCCAGGCAGTCAGTAAACATGTGGAAGGCGCTACATCTGAGTCAATGACCATAAAGTTATCAAACCGTCAACGGTAAGATGTTAAATAAATACAAAATTTGGTTTGTGAAAATAATGTTCTTTTTGGTCCTCATTTGAATATGAGCAACACGCCATTGAATATTCACTTTGGTTTATTCTATTAGACATTGTGTAAAAGCATTTATAGTGCAAAGAGATCAAAAAGAGATCAAAGCAGGAAATCCCTACATGTTCTTTTTTCAAAATCTACAAGTCATGTTTGCTACAATGCGACCATGAGTTTCTAAAAAGTGCCCCAATTATAGATAGATTTTCTAAAACGACAAATTCAACCACAAGTTAACCTTGCTGCTATTACAAAACGTATTTTCTACAAGTACACGTTACTTTTGCATCAAATTTACCTCAACATCTTTGAATGAATTTGGGCATATTTACAAATTTGAAGATACTTTTACACCAACATTACCTCCATGTCAAATCAAACATCCTGTTACTAGATGACCTACATTAGATACTTTGAAATTACTACTATAAAACTTGTGGAAATCCGTAGAATTTGAGGGAACCTATTATTTATTATTTAACCTATTAATTATTCATCATTACCAACGAAAAACACTTGTTTCGTCGACATATTCAAGCATTGCTTTAGTGTCATCTGGTGGCAACTTAGTTCCAAGAAACTGGTAAACAGGACAGAATCTTTTTTTCATATATTCTTGTCAGATGATGGCAAAACAAAAAGTGTTTCGCATCTACCATGTGGCATGATTACAAACCTCTAGGAGTGAAGGGTAATTTCTCACCGAATGTCACAGCTGAGCTCACTGTAGTGAAAAATATAAGAAAGGAATGTCGTAAACAGAGGGAATTGATAAAAATAACATTATTCCATTGAATAAAACATCAATCATCCAAATGAATCTATTAGTTTCTCTTTCTCCAATGATACCTCCTTGCGTCAAAAAACACTTAAACTACAAACCCCAAATACAAACAGAATGCAATAATTTGACGACATTTTTTTATTGTTCAAACTGATAACCTATCAGTCATCAATCATCAGTCAGTCATTTATTTTACACATCATCAAAAAGAAGTGACACTAAGTTAATTTTTAAGCCACTTTGTTTTGTGAATAAGAAACATGTAAATCATTGCATTAATATTGGAATTGAGAGCATAAATATTACATTTTTAAACGTTCACCTTTGAGCAACTAACGACTAAAGTAAGCGCTGAAATAGGTTAAAGTTCAGTTTTTCGTTTGTCTGCCAGCAGGGGACGCTAAAGAGCTTCCACAACCTCACACCCGACGACTCCAAGCACCGTGCTCATTCACTGAGAAAGCGGACTTTTTTCTGAAAGCAAATGTCGAATTTCCAGAGAGAAAATGACCCATCAAAATCCCTCCTCAGAAGATTTGAGGTTTTATTTCATGTTATAAAGTAGTTGCCATTGAATTCTATATAGTTTGTGTGTGTAAACCTGTGCTGTGACCTAATTAGAAAAGACATAATTTTGGAATTGAGGCGTTGTCTAGTCTACCAGTCTACATACTACTGTGTATGTGTGTGCGTGTATGTGTTTATCACTCCCCTTTCCCTCGTCAGCTGTGTTTTGTGTTTGGTTCGGTCCTTCCCAGGAATTGGCCAGATGACCTGCAAACAATCTGCAAAATACTGCTCAGTCTAAATTGACACGGGATGATGTGGGAATGCGGGTCGTTTTCAGTGAGAAGACCTATTCACTGTTTCCATGCATGTTCTAAATGTAATATATTAGACTTAGAAATTGCTGCATTACAGTTTTTGCATTTTCTCCGGCGTGACTTGATCCACTTAAGGTATTAACTGAAAAGATTAAGAGCCGGTGCCTTACTCCTGACTCCTTTGGTTCTCAAAGTGGGGTCCGTTGACCCCGGTAGTCCGTGGGTTGACTGCAGGGGGTCCGTGAATAACTTGGGTTATTAACTTTCTCTACCATGGACGAGAATTCTCGTCTTTTAAAATAGTACTAAAAATAATACAGTAAATGACAAAATTCTCTTCAAATAGGTATTTTGTGGAGGGTAGCTGATATTCTTGACCAGTAATATCTAATATTAAGCCAATTGAGCGCTGTAGTAAAACTGTGACCATTGGATATCAGTGTTGCCATACATACTACATACACATTACATACAGTACTTGTAATTCTAAGTAAGGAATGGAAATCAATCTTTCATGTGTTACTGCCCATGTTTCCATAAAAATTGCAGACAATATTACGTCGGCTTTGAAAATGAGGAAAATGCTAAATATACAGGCACTCTAGAAGTTGACTTAAAGTAAATAAAATAAAGACATAAAAAATACATGTTTGCGTTCATTTCCATTTATTTAATATAAAATGTAAAAAATGTTTTTTATATTTACAAAAACATTTGCAATGAGGTCCTTCGAAAATTTGCTTTCTAAAAGGGGTCCCTGATTCCAAAATGTGACAATCCCTGCCTTAAAGGGATAGTGTGTACAATTTAGTCCGTTTTTCACTACGGACAGCAGGAGGTGCTGCAGGTGCTTCATTTTCCGTAGCCACAGTATAACAAACATGGACGCCTCCGGAGAAGTGTCACCCCCCCCCCCCCCATGTAATATAATTTAATGATAACTAGCCCTATGATTATATTTAAAACATACTGTTGGTCATTAAGAACACATTCATTTTCAAGTTTTTGAAATGTAAAATCGTTTAATTTATTCCTTTTTAATGAAAAACGGTCTAAATCTTACACACTGTACATTTAAACAACATACCTACGCTGTTGAAACTACTAGAGTTTCATTAACTTTGGTAAACAAGTTAAATATCCATTAAATAGCCAATAAAGTCAAGCAGCAATTTCCCACAGAACGAGTAATTGTATTGTAACAGTTTAACCCTGACCCTCACCACACACACACGCAAGTTTTTTTTTTTTTTTTTTTTTTTGTTTTTTATAGTGGGGATAACCCATTGGCATAATCCATTTCCTAGACACTAACCAAAACCATCACCAAACCTGAGTCTTACCCTAACCTCAACCAAAATCCGTTTCAAAATTATTGTATACTATGAAAGCAAAACTTGACCCTCTAAATGAGGTCCGAACTTGTGGGTTCCAGCTAATTGGTCCCCAGAAGTGCAAGAGGTCCCCACAAAGAGTAAAACCGGGGTTTGGTCCCAAACATGTAGAAAAAAAACAGAGGGTATACACACACACGCACGCACACTCGCACACACGCTCCAAGATTACATATTTATTTCTCCTGAAAGTCTGCAGTCACTCCCATCGTGTCCGGGGAGTACAGTCAACATCGAGACCGAGCTGCCATGGCCTCTCGGATCTCATTCACCCAGCTGAGGCTGGAAGCGGATCTAGATCGGTACCGGGCCGAGTGCCAGTGGGACAGGATTCCTCCAATCGTCGAACACATGCAGGCTGCACGTATGCATGAAAATGGTGAGTAAATCATTATAGTACCAATACTGATATACTTGTAACCAGTATGAGCTGAACTTTGTACTGTTGACAACCTACAGTACTAGCCGGTGGCTGACAGGTCCACATAATGCTCATTATGAACATTTGATGATTTTCAGATTTGGCACAGTAACGCACATTTAGAGCAAACAAAAATAAAATTGAAAGGGATTTCTTGTGTTTGCAGTAACTAATTGATCAATTGTGAATATAATTCAAAGCACTTACAAAGTACTCGAGAAAGTGGTTAGTGGTTTGTAATTCCCAAATTTACGTCTACATTTATCACTGAGTTGGAACTGAACCAAAATGCTTGCACCAGTCAAGTGGTCGTAAACTCTCAGTGAGGCGCTGGAGCATTGTTATTAACTAAGATCTTTGAACCTGAAAAAAAAAGGAGAAAAATGCTCTAATACCAGCACAAATTGCTGCAAGTGGTTAAAAGACCCAGTCTCAACCCTTTTTTTGTCTCAACCTTTTGTCAACATTGTACCCCATCTAGTTATATATGTTTCAAATGTTATTTTCTAAGCCAATGAAACTACACCATATAGACACCACTCACTGGACTGGCATCAGACCACACACAAAACATTGAACAGGAGCACTTGAATTGAGAGTGTGTATTGGAAAAGAGGCCAGTCTACTGTATATGTAAACAGTGCACTGTGTTCTGACATACTGGTTACATGAAGGTATCATGGAAGATAGTAATAGTGGTTTTTTGAAAAGCTGCAAAACGGTCTCTTCTCCTATGCTTAAACACCATTTATAGTCTCTGTGTAAAAAAAATTAAAAAAAAAAGACGTTTGACCTGTTACCTTGAGCATGGGTTGTCTGGAAAAAGTCACCATGACTTTTTTATTTCCTGCCTTCAGACGATTATGGGACACTGCTGTTGGCAGAAGCACTGCTGGAAGAGTCCCTGCTGGAAAACATGGACCTGCTAAGGCGCTCCACACCTTTGATAGACAAAATGCAACCAAGATTATGCCGGGCTAAAAGCTACCTCAACATCATCCTGAGCCGAGGACGACTCAGCGTGAGTCAAAAGGGCCGTTTTTTGAAACAAACGTGAAACAACTTTCAGAAGGAGATAACACAAAATTTATTTTCTCCTCTCCTTCTCCTCTAGCCCAGGTATTTGAATGAGGCTCTACTGCTGATGGCCAAAGTGCACTATGTGCAGGGTTGCCATCGCGATGCCCAAGGAATGTGTGCAAGGGTGGGATTGGAAGAGCTAACACAGGACGATCAACCCACCTACCATCTACGCCTACTGGCTGAGGCCTTCGTCATTAAAGGTACTATTTGTATACACAGCTTTCCAAACATATGCAATTTATACAGCTTTTGAACTCTGAGAATAAAGTGTCACACCTAGGCCTTCATTGATGTCCTACCTAGTCTGACGCCACGGCTGGAGAAATCACATGCATGCATTACTGGCCGTTGCATCACCTTAATGTGTATTACCCAAGCTATTTTCCGGAGAATTTAAACATCAATAAACCCGCATCAGCAATTATAACTTATCACTCAATATGTGATATCTGTTAATTGAATATGAGTGAAATGAAATTACATAAACATATTAAATGTGAAAAAAATCAATCAAATCCTTGCACTCAACAAAACGGATGTCCCAGAAAACACTTATTTCAACACAAATCAATTCTTCTTCATATATAAAGTTGAATCAATATCAGCATCTTTACATTTATTGAGCAGAGGAATACACAGTAATATAAATATGGATTGTCCAGGCACAAGTTACTACATTAATTTTGGAGTAAATATTTCCGATCCTTACTTTCTAGTCACTTAGAGAAACAACCTGCAGAAAAGGTCAAGGGTCAAATCCACAGAACATGACAATGTGCGTCATACTGGATAATCTGGTTAACATCATCATCATCATCATCATCATCATGTCATTACACCCAATAGTTCCTGATGAGCGGATGTGACTTCCTGCTAATTGAAATATAATTATGTAACAATCACTGGTGGATTTTAATTCAAAGCTTGGTTTCTTAAAAACATCAAAATCCTCTTAAGGTGGATGGACATAGAAAGCCTGCATGAGCAAGATAACCCAGTCCTATGGGATAGCCTCCCTTTCTGTAGGCCTTGTTGTCCTGCATTCTGTTGTGGGAATTATGGCTCCTCCGAATATTTTGGCCATGATGTCTATTTGCAGCACTCTGGTTATTTGATTAGGCCTGGCCTCTTGCCTGAAGATACAAACATATTAGGTCTTTTGGCTAACTCAGAAGGTTGCTCTAATTCAGGATAAAAAACTTTTTTTTTTTTTTAAGGATAAACATTTATCGTATCAACATTTCAGCGTGAGTAGTCAGTGAGTAATGAGAACTCAATTATTGCCTAATTTCAGGGGGGGCGCAAAACTTTTTTTTTCTGTTCAAGTGCCTCATTGGCTTTTTAAAAGTGTTTGCTGAACAGACTAATTTGGAAAAGCTCCTCAAGGGTAAGGCTGATAAGTGAGTTGCTTTGGTCCGCTATTCATACTTAATGGCCGATGTCTATTTTGATATGATTGGTAACTTCAACTGTTATGGTTTTCTTGCTACAATAAACAAAGGACAACAATTGTGTTTTACTAGGTTTTGTTTATTAAATTCTTAACTGTGGCATCTGATGCATTCCAGGTCTGTCTCTGGACCACCAGGCTCTTTCTTCAGTGTCTCGTATTCGTTTGTTAGAGAGGGAGGAGGAGAGTCTTTCCTGTTACCTCAAGGCCTGTGATGCGGCTCTGTCGTACCTGCAGGAACTTGATAAGGTGCAACAGTTTTTTTTTTTAAATTTTGCTACCGTGTGTACTTCAACTTGTCCAGTTTTAAACTCACTGTCCACTACATATTTGTGAGTGTACAGTCTTGCCAACAGTGGAGGATGGCTTTGGTCATAAATAAATGTTACAAATAAATACCAAAAAGTTATAGAACTCTTCATAATGTAAATACTCATGGGACAGATTAAAGAATGGACGGGGCCATGTGTAGCACAAGAGCAATACTTTGTCCACCCTAGCTTTAAACAAAATATTGACATCATCATTAAATAAGTATAGAATTAATATTTGCAGACTCTGTACTGGTCTGTCATTGTAAAGAAGGAGCCGAGCCCAAAGGCGAAGCTCTCGATCTATATTCCTAACCTACTGTCCTCCGCACGGTGTCCGAGCTCTCTAAAAGATGTCTGGTGTTTAACCTTGTTAGCCCTGAAGGGTCAAAAGTGCAGTTCACGAGAGCCTGTGTCCTGCACATTTTTCAAAAGTTTCTTTGAAACACGCCTGATTCGAATGATTATCCAATCAACAAGCTTTGCAGAAGCTTCATAACGATCCTGCTCATTAAACTTTAAAGGGTTCTTCTAAAACTATGGCCATCAATGCAAAAGTTAGCATGTCAAACACATTTTCTGTTATATGTTAGCATTAACAGGCCAGTTTTAAGACAGTCAAGGCTTGTAGTGCAATTTCAGGCATTAGATAGAATAGAATACAATACCTTTGTTGTCACTGTACATCTTGTATACAACGAAATTGAGAAATTGATGCATATTAAATAAATATGAACTTCAGCTTCAATTATTGCAAATGATTGGCGACTTATTTTTTTAAGCCAGCAAAATGTGAAACATTGCTGAAGAAATGATTAAGCTATGAGTTGGGTGGCTATGTAAAAGTAATGTGCATTAAGGTCTTTGTTGACGACGCAAACATTTATTTTACAGACAGTTGCAACGCCCCACCCAAAGACAGCCAAAGTCAGTTTGCTGTCTCCACCTATGGACTTGGACCTTGGTTTCTTCCTACAGGCAGCTCTACAAAGTGCTTACCTGTGCTTACTACAGAGGGGGTGAGTAGAAACTACCGTTCAGTGTCTGACGCGAAAAGGGGAATGTTGATTTTGGGACATTTACAAGAGAAAAAAAAAATCACATCGAGGAATGTTGAAATGAAAAGCGTTCAAATACTTTGCCAGTAGATGTCAGTATTGCATTTAGACTCAAAACAGATTGACCTGTGTCACATTCAATTACCATGGAAAAACAAGACAACGCGGTGGCGTGTAAGTGTGTGTGTGTGTGTGTGTGTGTGTGTGTGTGTGTGTGTTTTTGAATCATCAACATCATTTCAAACATCATTAATACCCTCATCCGATATTTTGCATTCTTTTTCCCATCTGTAGGTAATGTCTAGCATTATAAATCGCGTTCCAAAAACTACATATATGATTTAAAAGGAAATGAATATTTTTTGTATCCATTTTGATCTGCACCTCCTTAATTTGTGTTTATTTGATTCGACTCTAGTTTCAATATCTCTCAAATACATTGTTTGTGTATATTAGTCATCTAGCTCAAGGTGCTCACCAACTACGCCGTGTGATGCGGGTGGTAGAATCACGGGGCTCTCTGGGTTTCAGAAAGGTGAGTTTCAAAACGGGATTCTCATTCAAACGTTTGCATACTGGGCACAAAATAACACATTTTAACCTCTCTGAATAAATACACTCAAGACCTTTACCGTGACAGTATAAGGCACATTGCAATGAAGATATAAGTAAACATTATTTTGATAACATACTGCAATCCAATGTGTACTCCAATTCTAAATACAGGTAATATTTTATAACGTTTACAGTCTGCTGCAAGGAAGCTGGCAGAGGTGCTGCTGAGCTCGGTGAGTGAGGACAGTTACTGGCCCCCTCTGGGGCCCCCACCCTCTGCATGGCTCCGCAGAGAGGGTGCATCCACCTCCAAAGATGCTCTCTACCCCACTTTCAAACCACCACAACGTTACGCTACTGACAGGTTTGATTCCTTTTGTTTTGCTCTTCGCTTTGTTATTATAGAGATTATATATATTTATATAAGGTTAATTTTTCAACATTGTTGCTCCTATGTGTACTAGAGTTAACCCTTCATTTTACCAGTCCATAATACCGACATCCAAGAAACTTTACAGTAGGCTACTGTGCAAAACATACAAATCCATTTCCATGAATCTAGGAGTCTTGCAATGGTAGAGGAAGAACCTAATGGATAAAGTTGCACATCCAAGTAACACCACCTGATGCAAGGTTTATTCTAGCAGATCTCAAATTGTGGTACAAGCACCCCTGGGGTACATGGAGGCACTTCAGGGTATGTAGGATTTTAACAGTGTTTCTGTAGGTATCAGCTAATCTACTGTAATTTGTTGATTTTAATGCCATGACACTATCACTATAATTTTCTGTTCAAATTAAGAGCAAATACATTGGAACAACAAACAACATTGCTAAATTATTTTTTTTAATGCTTCATAAATTTTAAATTAATCTTTGTTAACAGTCTACTTCATTTTTGTTTTAGTTTTATACAAATGCACTTCGACATTAGCAAAAATGCTTTGCATTGGTTAGGAGGTAATTGGCTAAAAAAATATTTCACAGGGCGCACATTGTTGAAAAAAGTTTAAGAACCTTTGGTGTATGCTGTAGCTTCCCTAAATTTAAGTCCAGGGAACCTGCTCACACCAGAACACGAATTCATCATTCAAACTTGCATTGTTGAGTGCTTTGAAATTGAAAACGATCTGCATTAAAGACCTGATCTACCTAACATAGCTAATTTTGTGCATTTGGACTCACTAGTGTATTACTATTTAGATAACTCATCTCTGTGTCTCCTCTGAGCAAGAAAGCAATAGTTAGTGCCTCATGACTAATGACCCACACTTTCTTAAAAGATAACATCTCAATCCATGTCTGAGATCATAAGAGAAATGACATTCTGAGGAGTAGTTATACTTAAGTGTTATTTGTGGCGCCTGTGTTGTCACATACTGGACCACTTTTCAAGTCCAAGGTGTCCTCTAAAGATGTTGCCTAATAGGGAAGTGTCAAAAGTGTTCATAAGAGAGATTTATGTGTTATGAATGGAAACATTACACATTGTGTGTGAGACGTATCTGAGAACATGCTGTGTAGTGATGAAACTCCTAGGGTGGTCCGTGTAGGATTACACACCAGGTGAGTCCGGAACCTGATACTCCGGAAAATGGAAAGGCTCAAGTAAATGATATCTGTGCTTTTACGTGCATGTCCACAAGAGGGGCTTTCTATAATCTTGTGTCTTTCCTTTGTTTCTGCAGCTGCTTCTGTCCCCAGGACGTGGTTGAAGAGGCCGTGTTGCTGCTGCTCATTACAGAGTCTATGGTGAGACATAACCACACACACGCATCCGTACGGTGGACACACACTGGTCATTTTCGGGACTCATGGACGCCATTACTTGTCATTGTCTTCTTTTCTTGAATTCAAATTCCATTTTTATCCAGGCAAGTGGTGACGCGGTCATCAGCCGCCTGCCAGATCAGGACGAGGCTCGTCAGGCCACCCTGCAGGATTCCATGTCCGTCTACGACTTGCTCGCTATCGGCATGGTTAGGAGGGGGCAGTACACCGTCTTGTCGGAGGTCTGCGGACACACGCATACCGTGCATGTCCATTACAAGTTAAGGTCTACAGGGAGTCTTACAACTGAATGAGATGTGTTAGGGACAGTCGAGCCAACTTTTTAATGAACATCCTTATCAGCCTGAGTTAAAAGGATTATGTGTCCCCTTCCTTTTATTTTCCTTTTTTTCCAGACTCCAGCAAAATTCACTCCATTTTCCAGCCTGGTTATCTCACTGCTCTTCAGTTTTGAGATTTATCCTCCACTAATCTAATTCTTACAAGCTCACTTAGCTCCAAAATCTGCCCTCGGGCTAAGAGGTTTCCGAGCTGGAGCTTAATAAGTGGGAGTTGTCATTTTATAAAAGACCTTTCATTCTGTATCAGTTAAGCTTCCTTATCAATTGATAATCTAAGCAAAGTGCATCTTTTAAATCAGTTTGCGGCTTTTTGTTTTTCTTTCAGTGAATTGGAATAGTATTTCAACCGAATATCCTTTAACCAGGACAAAGTTTTGCAAAGGAGTCACTATATAAGAATAAATTGCCTCATTTTCCAATTAATTTGATCTTAATTCGGAAATAATTTTGGGTTCCTGTCCCAGAATTAAAAAAAAAAAAAAGTTTGTTTAGTTGATGCAGAAACTTGCAGAATCCCAGTTATAATCTCACGTACCCCTTAAAGTGCAACATCTACCTGCAGGGGCACTCCTAGTCCCTTCTGAGAACCGCTTTTTGAAATATACATTGAAAAAGGCTCAAAATCTTTCATTTGATTGTTCATTTTAAACTGCTGCTTATGCACTTATCTCCCAAAGAGTTTACCACAGTAAAACAAGGTAACACAGAGTAAAACAATGACATACCATACTTACTTCTTAAGCCATAAACTTTTTTTTCTTTGCAATCTGTCTGAATGACAACATCCAACTGATTGGCACTCGATTCCACACACTCCTCCTCTCATCCATGCACTTATCACTCACATCATTATGGACTAAAAGATGAAGAGTGGGTGGTTAGAGAGTGGTGACTGACACTCATTTTAAGAGAAATGTAGGAAAGCAGCAAAGTATTATATCGAGGCTAAATAGGAGACTAAGTAAGAGAAAATTATTTCATGTTTTTTGTTTATGGTGTTCATAATACTAAGCAAGTGCCATATTTTCATATTGAAAAGTTTATTCATGGCCACTTAAAGGATATAAAATTATTTGATCGTATTCACATTTAAAGGATGGATTTAGTCATGGCCACTAAAAGGATAAAAATTCATTTGATTGTTTTACCTATGCAGACTTCATTCCTGTGTGTTAGCCGTTTGAATATTCAGCTGTTGGGCAACTTTATGCCAAATCAACCGAAAATATTTGAAAAGTCAATTTTGATTTGAATTACATTAAATCCAAAATTTTAAGTCAATCAGAGCAGGGGTGTGGGAGCTATTTCCAAAATATGGGTGTGGCCGCTTTCCTTTGAACCCTTATACCTCAGGAAATCCTAAGTCAAGCTTAACAAAACAGGTATGGCTGGAAAAGGAATACAACAAAGACCCCAACGACCAACAAAGAAATTCCATGACGCACAGATCACATGACATACAAGGTCAAGTTCAAAGTCAAATTATTGATCAAAAGGTCATGTGACTAAAACATGCACCAGTCTTTTAAATTACATTTGCATTTGGAATCCTTGAAAAAAAAAAAATAGATGGATGTTGCGCATTCACTACCAACTAGTAGACCTAGGCTCTCTTAAAATTACAATCGGCTTGGACTGACCCTACATTTACATTGCAGTGTCTGGAACGAGCAATGAAGTTTTCTTTCAACGAATTCCACCTCTGGCACCAGCTGGGCCTGTCACTCATGGCGTCTGGGAAGGTGAGGTTATTTCTCCCAAAAATGCCATTACCAACGCGTCCAACAACTAACATTTTGCTATAGGCATCTATGATGGCAAACAAGCAAACGGTGGTCACAAGATAAAAGTTTGCTCTGCTTGCAGTGTCAAAGAGTTAAGTCAATGACAACAAAACACTAAATAATGTTTGATTGGGAAATTCTATCGGGCAGCCCTTCACCTTAATTTGCATATCACACAGTTCTGGCATAGTGATTGTTTATTAACAGGCAAAAATAAAATTCTGCTATTAATTTAAAAATTAATAAAGGCATTCATAAACTTATATGCTAAAAAACTCGTAAGCAACTTCTGTGTTTCTTTCCCTTTGTATCAAGCCTTTTTTGTGTATGAAAAATTGATCTGGTTCCTAGTATAAAGTGACACTACAAATCAATGGAGAGCTCTAGAAATAGGCTGCGCCCAAGAAGGAGAAAGGGCCGCCTCTGTCTTGTCAGTTCCGTGTCTATTTAGGGCTCCGTGGCAGTGTGGATTTGTGACTATACATGCGTGCAACATTTAAAGGGATGACTTATATGGATTTGATTCACTCAAGTGTGTCTATAAAAATACACAAATCACCATTTATCGCTTCGATTTGTGGATGTATGTTGCAGTCAGTTGGTGCAGTGTCAGTGCTTAAAGAATGTGCCAGGATGAGGCCAGAGGACCCGTTGCTGCCCCTGTTGGCTGCTAAAGTCTGCATTGGTCAGCTGCACTGGGTGAATACAACACGCTACCTAATTTACCTCAGTTAATCCCAAAACATATTTGAACACTTTTTTTTTTTATTCATGAATGCACTCATTCAATCTCAGGTGCGTATTATTTTTTGTGTGTGTTTGGCTCAAGGAGGGACTATAAATGGCTGGTGCTAAATGAAATAAGAACTACAGTAGAGTAATTGATTACTTCAAATAATTAAGTATAGTGTTCCTTAGTTTTTCGCAGTAAATGGTACTTGAAAGTGAATTCAGTGAAGCCGGATTGGACCCCTGACAGACATTGTACATAAAGACATAGCTATTCGAGCACAATATTTTCTTTTAAAACACACAACAAACAGTGTGCCAGAGTGTGGCCAGCGGCCGCTAATTCTCTCAGATGCTCTGCAGCCCAGAGCCCCATCCCCCACCAAAGTACCGAATTCCTTAAAGGGCCAAGCTAAGCCTGTGTTGTTCATTCCTGTTGCCGTCGCCTGACTGTAGTTGGAAGACACATGGGAGTTCTCTCTCATTCATAGATGAAGTTGCCCTCTTCACCCTGTTAGTGATTTACAGACACTATTTAGGTTTTATTTCGCACATGATCAAACTTCACAGCAAACTTGATGGTTGTGTCATAATATTATGAAAGTCATGATCATCAGCTATAATAAGAATAAAAAAGCCCATATAGTGTACATGATGATAAGATGGATGAATGTACATTGTACGTGTGTGCATGTGAAATCATCACAGCGACACTTGTGTTACCAATGTTAACAGGCTGACATTCAGGTCACTCAGGCACATGATCAGAATGACACGCAGCTTGGATAGCCCTGCTTTTCATGACCTAGGCTTGGTCGAGAAAGTCACGTCAACAGTGGCATGTTGGCAGGGGAAAGAGAGAGAACGAGTAAGGGTGAAGCACAAAGATAGAGAGAGAAAAGGTCCAGATTAGAAAAGTGGAGTTTACAGGGGTGAGTGTGGAGAGCACATCTGTCAGTGGCTGGAGCTCATGCGAGGCCGGAGACAGTAAGGAGCTTACGGTCTTAATCACAATGGGCCTCTGTGGCCATAGCACAGTGGGACATTACATAAATGGGCCACCATTATCAGCCGTCAGATGGGCTGGACACTGCCTCGTACAAATGTGCAACTTTTTCTTTTGTGGATGCTTGTTGGAGAGCGCTACAATCACAGCGCTTCAAATCTGATATACCCTTGTCAATCCTGTGACATGACATCACTGCAGCAAAACTGCATTTACAAATTCCTGAAAAGCTTTTCTGCTTGTTACAGTTTGTCTGCTTAATGATTGCTCGGTTGATTCCTGTCTGGAATATGTTTTGTTGTGTTGCAAATGGCTTTGTTGTGTTTTGTTGTGTTGCAAATGGCTTGTTCTCTTTCACAATGCAATGCTCAGGATTGAACTTGCCGTTTTGGGGGTCTCTTGAAAAGCTATTATTTTGGAGATATGAAAATTACACCTGACATCAATGATAGGTATGTGCCTATTTAGATGTACTGTATATACGGTCATTACAGAAAGGCTAAAACAACACTGAAAGCGTCAAAGAAAGATACAGCCATACTGTACGTAGGCTTTCAACTTCCAAATACACAATTTAGACAAAGAGAGCAGAGAAAGGAAGAAAGAAGGCGGATGATGGCTGTCAAAATAATTGATTTGTTGATGCAGCATGCAACCACCAGCAGCCGTACCTCAGCCGCAGAGTGACATGCTGTTCGTCAAGCTCTGAATGCCTCGATGCTAATTTGGCAATGTTACAGTGGTTTACAAAAATGTTATTGCTACAAAAATAAAAAATGGATTCAAGTCTGTGATGTTATGAATTATTTGACTACTTTTGTTTTCGTAACAGATGAAAATAAAAATGCAATTTTTTAAAAACTATTATAACATAAAAAAAATACTTTGAATAAACTTTATATCCATATTTAGATCATAAGTTGAAAAGTTCCAATATGTTGCAACCTTACAAAAAAAAGTGGGTTCTCTCTGAGCACATTCCAAAAACATGCACGACAGGTGTATTGAACATATTAAATTGTCCTAAAGTGTGATTGGGTGCGTGGATGGTCAGTCTACCCTGCCTTTTGGTTGACCTACTGCCCAAAGCCAGCTGGGATAGGCACCAGCAAGCATACAACCCTAGTGAGGATAAGCATCTCTAGAAAATGGATGGATGGACATTTTTACTAATGCAGTTGTTGCTACCTGTTCGTAACTGTATGTTTTTCAGTTCTCAGAAGCAGAAACTCTGTCCCAAAGTGTGGTGTCGATGGGTGAGGGAGCCGGGGAATCTCTTCCAAGGGCCTACCTGGCTTTGGGACTCTCCTACAGTCTGCAGGCTTCTGATGGTAATAATACATCTTAAAATGTCCTTGGGAAAAAATAGGTTCTGAACAATGATGAATAACCTTAAGTAAGGCACTGACCCTGGAAAATCTTAGAATGACTTTATATACCATAAACAGTGCTTGGATTATCAACTATCAAGAAATATATTCATGTCACAAATTTTTCAGTGGAAAGTTCAACATTTTTCACATAATTCCAATTTCAGCATGCTCCCAACACTCACGCTATTCAGGACTTCAATTTTACTCAGTCCAAAAATTTACATTTTTCACAAAATTTTCCCACCAAAAATTTTCAATTCACCTTTCGGACTATTTTTAACATGCCTAACTTACCAAAAATTTGTAACTTGGGTGAACGTGTGCCAATCATTTTTCATCCTAGGGATATTTTGACCAAAGTGTGCCACAGATCAAATAAGAACTATAAGGATTTGCAAAAAATTGTAGTACTTAAATTATGTAGTCAAAAGATGGTTTCGCTTGTTTTTCACACATCCATTTTTGAGGAAAATATCACAAAAGAGCACACAAAGCCAAACATCAAGCAAACAAACAATGTTAGAGTCAATCCTTTGCAAGGTTAATGAAGTACTGTGAGGTCTTGCGTGATATCGTGATGTGGGATTACCGTGTTTCAAGCCGCTGATTCTACCCTTTTTTGTAGCCTCTTTGAAAGAAGATCGAGATGAATACAACAAAAAGGCACTAAGAATCCTCAGAAAGTAAGTTCTAGTTAATGTAGTTAGTTGTTTGTCAAATGTGTCACGTTTTGTTAACCGTGTTTCGCTATGGTGATTTATTATCTGAAGCAATATGTTGGATTTGTACATTTAACTCTGTACAAAGCTACACAACCATTATAAATGATATAGTCGAATAAATGGAGGCACAGTTTATCTGTTCTGACTCAGTGTGTCTATCTTCTCAGGGCTCATTCATTAGACCCACAGGATGCTCACATTGCCATGTACTTGGCTTTGCAGTTGGCTCTCGTACGACAGGTGAAGGCAAACGAATACATTTCGCGTTGTCAAGCTAAAAGCTTCTGAAATACAAATGGGGCCAAAAAAAATTGAACGTCAAATGATAATGGCAAAAAGACACAGAAATTAAAAAAAAAAAACAGTGTTTCACAAAATTTGAGTATCATGACAAAGTTCAACAATGAAAACAACCATTATTTGGTTGAACTCTTAATACAGCAAAACTGACCGCATTGACAATTTCTGTATTGTTAAAAGGATGATGAGGTAAGAGATACCCTAAAAGTCAGACTATATAAATGCCAATATTAAAGCAACATGGACAACAAAGACACCTGAATTACTCCAAAGGCTCATTATCTCCATGCCAAAGTTCGGAGGGCATATTATTTAGTTTTCATATTAGATCCTTTTTTTGTTGGTCACACAAAATGCTATATTTTTTGTGAACTAAAATGTGTGTGTTTGTGTGCATCTGTCTTTCTAAATTAAGTCTTGAAACCCTTATTTAACCATTATATCATGCAAGTTTAACTTTTTGAAGCAATTTACAGACATAACCGGACATTTCCTTGATATTTTATTTGTTTGCACCCACATCTAAACATCACAAACAGAAGATGTATATCAATTTCCACAATAAAGTTTGAAATTGAATAACTGAGATGATTCTATTAATTAATTATTTTTGGAGCAATGGCAGTGTTTTCAAAAAACCCACAATTTGACCCCTTGCGATCATAAATGTACCCCATTAGAAAAGTGTTTAAATCATAAGATAATGACTACTTTTATGCATTCAACTGACACTTTTTTTCAATAATTAATTGTTAATTATGGTTATTATAATAATGGTTGTAACATATTTATAATACTTTGTTTTTAATATTTTTGTCAAGGAACAAATACAAGCTAGGCTGGGTTTTTTTTGTTTTTTTTCAAAAAAGTTTCAAAGTGTAATAATTGAGATAATCGTGATAGGGCCTTTGGTGGGTCGATAATTCTTAACATCACTGATTTTAATGCATTTTTATTTTTGGAGTAATGACAGTGTTTTCCAAAAATGCACACTATAATGCAACATTGTAAATTGTACTCTTTGGAACTTTGTAAAGTTTCAGTTTTTGGTTGATCTCACCGATAATAATAAACATGCATCTGCAGGTATCTGCGGCCATGGAGCCTTTGCAGGTGGCTTTATCTCTCCAAGGGGATGACTTGCACTCCCTACACTTGCTGAGCCTTCTTCTCAGTGCTCAGAAACACCATCGCCATGCCCTGGACACCTTGGGACTGGCACTCAGCCAACACCCTGACAACTTCAAGTAAACCTACAGCACCATCCCACTCACACTTGCACCAGGCCATTCTGATGCATGCATTGCTCAACTGAGAATATGAGACTTGAAATGAAAATACACATTCACATACTTGACAGTGTAGTTTCTTAATCATTGAGGGAGAGAAATAGCGAGCGAGCAAAAGAGACCCTGAAAAGCCACACAGCAGCAACACTTGTCATCTTGCAGGGATAGGGTGTCTCAGCTCCACTGCGTTGGAGGCCAGGCGAGCGTGCGCACGCACACACGCATACACACGCTCACACACACACACACACACACACGCACGCAAGCGCGCGCGCACACACGCAATGCCTTATTTAGAAGTGCAAGAGTGAAGGCCTGCATTGCGGTACCTATTTCCCCTCATACACTCCTTAGTCTTTCAACCCTGTAACTTTGACCCAAGCGTCCACATGCACTCTCAACATGCTAATTGTTTCTGACTTTTGTACCGTTTTATTTTTTCCCTGCTTAGTTAAATCAATTGTATCAAATAATAGTAGCCTGCATACAAATATCAGCGAACGAATAATCATAACATACAGAGGAAGCCAAATGATATTTGAAGGTAAAAGTAACAGTCCAGGTCAGTGACGTCACATAAATGATATTATGAAAGAATGTTGCATCATCGCCTAGATGTGTTTATTCGGTGGTTTGGATTCTTTTAAATGCGTTTCTCAGTGCTGCCGTTTGGGGTCAGTGTTGACCATTGTAGTCCCAGAACCAACAGATGGTGTACACTACTACACAAGGAAGGACAAGAAGAGAGTGATAACGCAGTAACGCAACAAAATAAATGCAACAACACAAGGAAGGAAATAAGAGCTCTTTAAAACGGAAAAAAAAGCCATCAAATCTCTGTTCGGCTTGTTTTCTGGTGAAGCCATACTCCTTTGCCCTCGATGTTTATTGAATTCTTTGTACTCTCTGTCTGTCTATAGAGGACATAATAACACACACGCACGCGCAAAAACGCTCCTCCTCAGTGGAGACACTTGACTACTTTGACCCATTTAAGTGCTCTTCCACTTCCAAACCCAGCCAAGCACCTTCGCTCTTTGAGTCAGGAATCCCCATCACCGCGGCAACTATGAGGTCACAAGGGTTGCGCATGCAGCATCGTTTGTCATTACAAAGCTTTTTCATGGACTTGTTTTGAGATATTGAGTCAGAAAATGGAAACAGAACGCTAGAGAGAGCTTGTAATGTAGAAGCAAAGGATTTATCACAGCTTTGTAGTTCTTTAAATTGCCGTGTAATGAAAGCGTTTAAAGGAATGCACTTTGCATTTTGAGCTGTGTTAAATATTCAATTCCAAGCAACAAAAAGTCATTTTGTGTGTATACTTTAAAATTAACATTGATTATATGACTGAGTAAAATTATTGTAGTGGTTAGCAAGATTTCAGATTGGATGGATGGATGGATGGATGGATGGATGGATAGATATATTTCAAAAATACATTCCATAAGGTCCAGTATTTTTCTCACGTAAAATATTCACGGGTTTTCCTCTTTTTTTTTTTCACTCACAAAATTCCATGCTCATTCTAGTGTTTTGCGCTCCCAACCCAGAGGCATGACGGTGCACAGACTAAAAAAAGGAAAGTAGATAGCGGGAAGTTGACTGCTGGAAATGTTAAAGTTTGGGCACCTCTGTTTTATGTTCTGCTCATTTGATTTATCTTTGAAATAATTGCCAACATGCTAAAATGTGTAGTTATTTTGAAGATTTTGTTAATCCTCCTATTATGTGTGGGTCAAACTGACCTATTGTAAGTCTATGTTCAATGTAGCTTTTTGGGACTTAACTACACTGTGTTCATAAAAAAGCAAACCCGGTAATATTATTGCTGGGTGGGTCTGCATAGTTACACACAACAAAAAAAGTTTCTGAAACTTTTGATAAATTACAAATAAACTTGTATCGAATTGACTCAGGGTGTTATTACAATTGCAGAGAAATATATGGACCACACAGTCATAAATGGCCATATTGACCCTGAGACCATACTGTTCTTGAAAAATGAACATTAACAGCTGTTAAAATGAAAGAATGTGTTTGGATTACACATTTCTGACACTTTTGAATAACTACATACGCCCCGGGTCAAATTGACCCAAGGCCAATTATGCTGTTTTTGCTTGGAAAGAAACATGACGAGACGATGAGCATGCACCAACATGTAAACAGGAGAGAAATAGCTACATATGAGACCATAAGGCATTCATTCATCATCTTGTAATTTAACCATTCGGAAGTTGTCGTAGCGCTCTCCCTCGGTTGGGTTGTATTCGCTGTAACAAGCCCTTTGAATATCATTTGTGCTGAGTGAGATTCGCGCATCCAAAGTAGAATGTTGCGAGGTACTGCACAGCAGCGGTTGCTTACTGTGCTGGTTAAAGGAAATTGCTAGTTTGTGTGGGTGTGGGTGTGAGAGGGGGTGATGTACTTGTGTCGAGGATCTTCGTCTTGCACATGGATGATGATGTGTGTCCTTGTATTTTTGTGTGTGTGCACGCATGTGTATGATCCCTTTTAGCTCTTGCCTCTCTGCACCAAAGCAAACTGTCAGCTTGCTGTACCGTCGCAAATTTCTTCTTCCTCCATTTCACTCACATCCTCTTTTACCAGCCTTCGACTTTCTGTCCACCCTCGCTTCTCTGGGCCTGGTTCATTGATTTTTGTTGCACAGGGTTGCTTTTTTTTCTTTTAATAACCATTTTCTCATTGTTTGATTGTTTTTACTGATGGATAGGCTTTTTTGCATTACACTGAGGGACCTCAGCATGTGTGTGCAAGTGGTTTCAGAATGATGCATCCCAGCCTTTGATTCTGCATTTATTGAACAGGGGTTTTCAGCTTGAGTGAACGTGCAAATAAATGTGTGTGTGTGTGTGTGTGTGTGTGTGTGTGTGTGTGTGTGTGTGTGTGTGTGTGTGTGCGTGTGCGAGTGTGTGCGAGTGTGCGTGTGCGTGTGCGTGTTTACTGGCAAGCACATGCATGCCTGCCTAATGCTCCAAAGGAAGTATGTCTGCACAGGCTTTATTAAAGTAATCTCCGCGTGTTTGGTACATGTGTGTGCACCTGCTCACTATAGAGAGGGAACTAACTGTGTGGGGGTGCAGAGTGAGTAACACAGTAGATGGACCACTTTTTCAAGGGAGTATTGCTAGCTTGCTATTTTTAAATGCATTCGATGCTGGCACTCATTGCTCCAAGCTGGCCACCACTAAGCATTTACACTGAGCAACTCTGCTCGCTGTCATCCACTCACCAACGCTACACTTCGTGTGCGCTAGGTACATACCCGGGAGGTTCAGAATGACACCAATTATAATTGGATGTGCACTGTGGAATCTTGAAATCTTAGCTTTTTAATGGACCTCGAAATGAAAATACAGGCTTTGAACAAGAGCTGAAAAATTTGAGGTATTTTCTGAATTAGCCTTACATTCAATGACACCTATATAGCATGCACATGATTTTTCTGAATACAAGAATGCCATCATATTTCTTTTCCCAGGTTTAGGCATACAAAGAATGGGGATCAAAAGTTTGGGCATGCCAGGTAAAACTTTGAATTCATGTACATAAAGAAGCCATGGACGAATTTAAAAATCTCCAAAAGGCAAATTAAAAATTGAGCCCTTCTACTAGTGTTTAAAAAAGTTATATTTTTTCCCATTATATGCACTTTTAAAATAACCAAAAACAAACTATGTGCATCATCAGTGTTTCCTCTAGGATTTAAAGGAATTTAAAGCAGGAGGGGAAGGCATTCTAGAGAGCTTGACAAGCATGTGCAAGTATACTGTATTTCCATAACGCGGAAAATAGGTACGTACAGTATATCATGGCTCTAAACTCAACTTTTCTATTGGCAGCACTTATGCTTGATATGTTGGTGGTTGGAAAACAACGCTCAGTCACACTGGCATTGACATTAATTGGCTGCCATTGTGTTTGGCATAACCTGGTAGTCTCCTAACATGGATGGGAAGGCAAGGTCAGAAGCAGATAGAAGATGTGAAAATAGAAAATCGTGTGAGAGTTGTTTGTCCGGTGAATTATATATTTAACTTAATGCCCCATAGGCACATTCCATCGTGATATTTATTCTTTGCAAGTAGGAGCTTGCTTACCATAGAAGCAGCTCAAGTTTAGCCTACCACATTAATGCAAAGCAAACAGCTGTATCGAAAGCTGTATATAGCAAAGCTCTTACTTCGGCAATGTATTGAGGACTGAAAAAAATAATGTATTCAAATTGTCTTTTTCTATTTGTAATGTTTAAAATGTACACACCTTTCACATTGATAGTGAAGCAGTTTTTTTAAACAAGTAGCCTAAATATGTTAACTTTCCACCACCGGTTATCTTGTCCTGTCCTCTATGTTGGAATGTTTCATATAACATATAATGTTAATAATACCTTGTGAAAATATCTGTGTACTTTTAAAGCCCTTAAAGATGAAAGTAATACAATACAATATGACATTTTTTTTAACCCCAATCTTTTTCCCCCAGATTCTGATCAGCTGAAACTGTTGTGATCTGGCCCAAATTCCTATCACTGGATAAGGATCTACACATCCCTAAATGACGGCATTAATTGTACAAAAAAAGAAGATATCCAATAATTTTAGAATAATTATAGACAAAATATAACTTTACTGTAGAAAAGGGCAAACAAATAAGGTATGCTTTTAAATAAATCAATCAGGACAAATAGATTGCACCACTTTCTTCCTTGTGTATCCAAACCTAGCATTCAGTAAACACTTCAAATCATAGAAAATGTTGATCTATTTTCCTATAGTCATCTTTTCATTATACGTAAATGTTATCAGTCAAAAATAATTGTCCTTCTTGTTTTGGTATTTTGACAAGAATTTGGCAAGAATTAGGTGCATGATGCACAGTACGCATTTACAGTAAACCACTTTGCGGGGGAGAATGTGTGCTTGTGAGTGTGTGTGTGAGTGTGTGCGTGCATGTGTGTGTGTCCGCGTGTGTGTGTGTGTGTGTGTTCTTATCCCTTAAGGACCTATTTTGAATGCCATTTTTAAAGTGCTAATTTATATTAAACTTAGCTAAGGTGGTTTAACATGACAATCAACACCTTTCATTTAGTCTTCTGAGAGAGTCAGTTCGAATGACGCACACCACACACACCATGTCACATTTCAACACTAGGATGAGTTTACACCATCAAAATACCTTGTGAACGTTTTGCCACAGTGGTAATAGGGAGCCTTGAGACACACACAGCAGGTGTACCCTTCACACCCTCAGTCCCACCTTCCCACAGACTCAAGCTTACAACTCTTCCTTTCTCCTTTCAACACTCTCACACACATCCTTCCCTTGTGGTTTACTGACCCACGAGCTGGTTACAAGGCACATTTCACTGAGAGTTTTCTCCTCTGACATAAGCTCTTCTCATTCTGCTATTGATTCTCACCCTCCGTTTTACCACTCACCTGCTTGCCCCCCCCCCCCCCCCCCCCCCCCCCAACCTGCTATTCACCCTTCTCCCTCCCTCTGACCGAGCATACAATAATTGGAGGATCATTCAACAGCAAGGATGCAGTGGACCACAAGATCGCCCTAGACTTGTTGAGTCGGGTGCTTATTGTCTGTCTTCGCACCTAAGTGATGCCCATGACAGACTGCTTTCACTGAGAACCCCCCTCTGGCAATTAACACATGCACACACTCTTTCTCGCGCGCACACGCATACACAGTGCAAACACACACACACATGACACATACAGTTCATACTCCAACATAACATCTGACACTCCCACATCATTGAACTAATAGTCTGAAAAGGCTGAGTTGGAACATTATGAGCTGTCCTCATCAACTTTTCAAATAGAGATACTGTTTTGTTTTGTTTTTGTTTGTTTTTCAGGCCTGATATTGATGCCAATTTTTAGTAGCCAAGGAGACCAATAACTGGTGTTTCAAGCAGACATTCATTTTCAGTGAAAGGGAGAATATTACTACCAAAATTAGGAAAAAAGAACTTCACATCTTAACTTTGTTGAATTATCTTTAAACATGTGTTTATTGAACAACTTGTCAGTATTCCAACATGCTCATCTGGTGGTTAGCATGTCTGACGAGTTACTAAATTGTACGAAAACTTGAATTATCTTTTAGTTATCTGTGCCCTGTGATTGGCTGGATAATAATTATTCATCATTTTTATTAATATTATTCATAATCACAATAATTGATCTCAAGTCCGTGTAATATATGTGTATTTGTTTATTTGCTCTAGTTTGCTGCTCACAAAGACCAAACTTGAAGAGGTTCTGTATGGCCCATCTGTGGCATTACAGACATGCCAGGAAATGCTGAAAATTTGGCAGTGTCGTTATGATGTCAGCCGCTCCAAGTAAGTGAACATCAAATAGAAGTATGAAACGTGCCTATTCTGCTCAGCGAGGGGAGGATGAAGAAGATGATAAAGAAGAAGAAGATCAGGAAGTTATTGTCCTTTGTTATTGACCTTAGGGACGCGATTACATGTGTAACCTACATATGACATTATGCATGTGTGAACTAACTTGAACTAAATTAAATAAACTAAATTAAACAACATGTATTTCATTGATAGTGTAAACATTGCATCGTTCATCATCATGCAATTTACAAATGTGTGTTGTTGTCTGTATGCTCCAGTGAGACAGATGACAGTAGCAGTATACCAGTGGTTGAGAGGCTGGATGCCAGCCCTGGAGTCAGTAAAACATCCATCCACCTCACTTTGCCTGACTTCCAAGAGACCTCCACTGGTATGCATTTGATTTTGATTTCTTCAATAAATATTTAGCCTTCTGTCTGTAGAGCCTACCGCTTAACTGCACATTTGTAGACGTTACATAAACATGTGCAACTGGTGATCCACGGACCGAGTGCCGCACCCACTCTCGCTTAATGCGGGCCATGAGTAGGTTGTGCTAATTGTTACGTTTCAAATCGCCCACAGCGGGAGATCGAAAAAGCAGGGAAGCCCAAAGTCTAGAAGTATGTCAGTGTGACAATAGCTGGAAAATGTGTTACTTTAAATGACTCCAAAACAATATACAGAATATATTGTAGTGTTCTGAAGCCATACTCTTACGGTATTTACATTAGGGATAGGCAAGTACTGATACAAAGTATTGGTGTGATACGCCTCCTAATTTTCTATGCATCATACTCAAGACACTAGAATTGGCCACGAGAAGAATCGAAATTCATATTAATCTATTAAACTTCATATTAATTTCATGAAATTTTAAGGAAAATTGCTCAATTGAAATAGGTAGATATTTCTTTAAGATGTCGTGTCATTGGTTTTAGGGATAAATTATATCTTTCAAAAGTAGTGGTATCTTGGAGTTATCGACTACTCAAGAGCTGAATGTACATACTGGTATCAGTCTTTTGCTAATTTATGTGCATTATTGCATGATTAGTTTAGAGGTTTTTGTGTGTCTCTAATATTATCAACACAAATAAGAGTATTGTTCAGAAGAATACAAACAAGTCTGACTCCTTATGGTGGAACATTTGGGTCTATTCATTCAAATAGATTAACTCATTCAACCCCAAGAGCATATTAATATGTTGTTTATATCTTTTTACAATCGTTGTTGATTTTGTGTGTATGTGTGTGTGTTTTTCAATTAAGGTAAAGGATGATCTAAAAATAGCTGACATTTAATACCTTTAGCCATCAAACATTTGTAATGGAATTGTACTCAATTAAAGTGCGTGGATGTTAGAATAACTTTAAATATATAACGTAGGTCTCCATTTAATATATGTACTGTTAAGATATTCATTTTGAAGGATATCCAATGAGAGATGGCTGAAGTAGTGCATACGTAATTGCTCATAATTCGAAAGACCACAAATGGTGACACCAATCCAGGGATCACTGCATGTTTTCATTTGTCAATATGAAAGGACATAAGATTCACCAAAACACTAAAAGAACTTGAAACTAGATGAGAATTCATTCATTAATTAGACTACACTGTATAATAATGATGGCTGTATTTTACGCTTGCTAACTAAAATTGCACGCTCATTTTGTGTTTTTCTTGCCATTCTAATAATGACGTTTTTTAATGTTTTTTGACTTGACTTTCAGGTTCAATGAGTCCATCATTAGTTGCGGCATCCCGTCTTGAAGCGGCGCTGTCGGAAGTCTCGGACATCAGCTCCATGCATCGCCAGGGACCCACATACATCTGGACTACACTAGAGCGTATTTGGTTACAAGCAGGTATGACAGCAGCACACGTGATTTAAAAACAAAAAGCACATTTTTCAAAGATGTATAGATCACCCAAAAGTGCTTTCCTAGACGGTGCATGTTGTTAGCATTGCATGTTTTTACATTCCCTTCCTCGGTCCCCACATTCCAAAAATAATACGTAGGAATGTGAATGGCAATAGTTTGTCCCCAGAAAAATTATGTAATCTGTGATTGACTAGAAACCAATCCAGATTGTACTGTACTTTGCCTCTCACCCAAAGTGATCCTGAACAGAATAAGCAGTGTCAAATAGATGGCTTAGATGGGTCTTCATTTCACCTCTGGTAGGAAATAGAGCAGTTCAGGTACTAAGTCAAAGGATTTCATGAGGAAGAATAAATCTGACAGATTGATAAGGGCTGGTCAACGGAAGACAATGGGCACAACAAGTGGAAAGGATTAGAGCAACAGGTTTATCACAATGACAAAGTTCAAGTAAGGCAAAAAAAAACAAAAAAAAAACAGTCCAAACAAGAAACAGGTTTGGTGTAAAGATGCAAGTTAAACATAAAACACAAAATAATAGGGGTGTTGATTCACATAAGAATCGATATTCTCGTTTATTATAATTCAGAATCGATTCAAAATTTCCAAAAATCAAGTTTATAGATAAAAAGAAATCGATCCATTTCCTGTCGGCGGCAGCATGACAAAGTCAAGCTTGCACAACAGGATGCACAAAAACATAAAATGGAGGAAATTCGACTGGTCCTGTCCTCATTGGTAGAAAATGTTTTAGACAGTGGATTCAAGATATACTATACCATCCCCATCAAGTCTCCTCGCTCTAATACCTTTTTCCAGAAAAAAACGTGTTAGATGTGCTAACCAGAAACAAATATTCATACAGAAGAGTAAACAAATTTGACGTGAGTTTTTAAAGATCTTCTTTACGTGGGTGCCACCCATTGTCCAAAGTATGACAACTACAGCACTGTTAAATGCTGTTCAATTGTTTGCACATCACTACACTCATTGCATAAAGTTGTGTCCTTCCGCTGGATGTTAAAGTTTCATTTTATTAATTTATTTAGGTGGTTTTTATTATTTTTAGTTGAAAGATATATCTTATCAAATTCCCATTCATGCAATTTAAGGAAAGATGTTATATTGGCATACATAGGGGACCAAGATATTTTTACTTTCTTTTTCTTTTTTTTTTAATGCTTCAACAATATTTTTACAGTTGAACTCCACTATTCGCAAAGAATCGAGACCAGCCCAGCCTGCATCACAAAAGCTACATATAATTGACACTAACTGTTTTGGAGAGATATAACATGAATTTAATCTGTCCGGCCTGCTTGAGATTGTTGACTTTCCTCCGTGTGGTCCTTAAACTGAAATGGTTTTGCCCCCCTTCATTTGATCAAGTGATACTATTCAAACAAAAAGCACTGGTCAGCAACAGCAGCTGGATCCAGAGGTTGATTGATAGAATAGCAGGAGCGGAGTATGAAATGAACCGCATTTTATGAGAGCTAATATCAGAGCTTTTGAATGTAGTAGACCAATATAATACAACACTATTTGGTCTTTCTGTGCAGAGATCTCCCTCATTCCTCAACTCGCCAAAACATTTTGGGTCAATTACAATTGAGCAGCGATGATGCAATGTCAACTTTTAGTCGCAGCTCCACATCATTGGTGGGCAAACTTGTGTGTCGCGCTTTATTTTTAAACTGACACGAAAATAAAGTTCCTGGAGAAACGATCCCAAATGGCAATTGAACAGCCAGCCTTCCAGTGTGTTTACGGTACCCTTGTGGGTTGAAGTGGGTGGGGCGGATGGAATTATGTCAGGGTCGTGTCCCCTGTGGCCTATAATAATTCGAAAGTTATTTTTTGTAGCTAGCCTCTTGCTCATGTTATTCATGACCTGAGATAGAAGGCATCATTTCACCAAAGTCTCTCAATGTGTTTCTTTCCTGGGAGCAAGCTGAGTTCCCGCTAGCCTTTCCAAGCATTCCGCCTCTCATTGCTCACTTCCAGTTACACTCTCAGTTCATGATTGAACGTGCAGGAAGAGGCATGCATACAAAAAATGTAACACATGTATATAGCTTCAAGGAGACATATTACAGGGCATGGCTAAATCTGTTTTTCCCCAAACTGAAGCTACTGCAGGTAATGCTGTGAAAATTATGATCAGTGAGTCCTTTCAATGCATCTATACCTAGGTGGAAAAAAACAAACAAAACACCTGCCAAGTTCACACATGAGTTCTCACGGCATTCAGGAGCAAGAAGCGTGTATGATATTTTCACAACACAGTTCACCTCGGTTCTCCGTGAACCACATGTGCTGCATAATGGTGTGATTGTTTCAAGGTGAAGAGTTCATTCCTCAAGGCTTGGTTGGCTGTCGGTGCACAAAGATGCAATGTCATGGAAGTATCCGCCACTATTCAGTATCTTGATCTCTCATTGGACAGAATGGACCTTTTGCACATGACTTATTTCTTTTTAATGTACTTACGCAGATGTAACTGTCTGGGGGTTAGCCTCAGATTCCCAGAGGCAAGCAGCCTTAGTATGTCATGGCCTTATTTAGGCAACAGTTCCATAGCTTCCCAGGCACCGCGTTGCTCCTTTTAGTGTGTTTATATGTGTGTATGCGTGTTTGTGTCGATGTACTTCAGTTGGTTGTGTAATGTTGTGTGTAATTTAGCTCCGCACTGTTTATGTTTTAACATGCTGCATTAAGGCCCTAGATTACACGTTGAACTGTCTTGATATGCCTGTCTGCACAGGGGAATTGTTCATGGAGGACGGCCGACTGAAAGAGGCGCAGTTTTGCATAGCCGAGGCCGGTTCACTCTTCCCCAACTCACACTCTGTGTTGCTGCAGAGGGGTCACCTAGCCGAACTCCGGGGTCAACTGGAGGAGGCTAAAAGTCTCTATGACGAAGCGCTGGCCATCCACCCTACTGGGGAAAGCATACTAGTGCACATGGTGAGCAACAGCAAAAGCTCTGCATAATGCAAAATTAAATGAATTAATGTTATATGTAGTGCTGTCAAGATGTTAAAAAAAAGACTAAATAATTAATTAATACCTGTAATTAACTGATCTAATTAATCTCTTTTTATTCTCACTTTAAAATTCTGAGATAAAAATCTCAACCATTTTATTTAATTTAGGTACACCCATATTAATTTGGCATTTGAAAAGATTGAGTTAGAACAACAAATTGGATTCAGTCATTCATTTACTTTCACAGATGCAGTTGTAACCATTTATCTTCTGCTGTATGTGAGACTAGTAACAAGTGCTTGCTGACTGTAATCTTTAGTTTCAACCGTCAGGAGGAATGCCACTGTTTTCTTTTGTTGATGGTCAAATAATCACAAAATAACTCTAAAATAAAACAATGGCCATCCTGTCCATCGCTGACTCAATCAAATGTGGGATGTTCTCAAGTTTAGTTTGCCAAAGAGCTTTGCTATGGCTTGCTAAATTGCCATCTTTGTTGCTCTCTGTAGCTGTGGCTACAGCTACTCTAGGTGCTTTCCATTTATGTGGTAGGCTTAACTTGAGCTACTACTGACGTAAGCAAGCTCCTTCCTACAATGAATACATATTGCTGTATGTTTGTCAAATTTGTCATCAGGGCATTTTTAAGTTCAATTTGAACAACTCTGACATGCTCTTCCATTTTCACATATTTGAACCCTTCTGCTCTCTCATCTAGGAGCTTATCAAGTTATGCCAAACACAATTACAGCCAATCAATGTCCCTATTAAGATTGCTTTTAGCCTACATATACTCAAACACACAAAAGGGATGTATACAGAGTGGTTGAAAGCGTGAGACAGTAAAATAATCATCAGCTGCTGCATCTCCCCTCAAGTCCTTCTTCATACTAATTGATGGTTCCTAATTTACAACATACAGGGCTGTGCAAAAGTCTTATACAAATGATAGATTTGTTCCTTGACACTTACCAGCCCGTCCAAAGTACTGTATTGGTACTGTGTGTTAAGTTCAACTTTTTTTGTTGTTTTTAGACTATAGACATTTGTATTTGTGGTATCAAAGGAATATGAAAATATACTGATCTCTACATTTTCAGGTACTGTATCTACACCTGAATATGATACTCTTTTTTCTGCTGCCATAATTTGTCACATTAGAAGCCATGCAATCTAAAGCCACATTCACTGAAATTCACAAATGGCATTGTATGTTTGGGAACATGAGTAGTCTTTCTTTCTCCAAGCTTTAGCTTTCCATCACTGTGGTAAACATTAATAATATCTTAAAATGACCCTTGCCTCACTAGTCCAGAAAAAGCTCCAGATTATTATTTTTATTTTTTTTTAGGTTAGCCTGCATTTGTTTGAGGGGTCAAAATCTGGCCCAGCCTTCCTTTTTTTTCTTCTTGGTAATGAGTGGTTTTCATCTTTTTTTTTTTTATCCCAGCACCTTTTTTGTCCATGAAGTCTTCAAAAAAATTTGGTCGTAATACTTTCATTCCTGCCCTCTGGGGTAGTTGCTGCTGTCATTGTCTTTACTTGGCTAGAACACCGCTGGTTTCCATCTTTTTAAGGGCATTCCAGATTGTTGTAGACCACAACTCTTCTCTCACTACACTTGTTTAGTTCATAACCAGATGTGACACCGGTGTTCATGTTTGTTACACCTCAAGCTAGTATAACAAGCAAAACCCAAAACTGAAACCCATTCAGACATCCGGCAATATTGGCTAACTTGATTAAGGGCTCAAAATATCCTGCACTAACAGCGCCCCCCCTAAACCAATAGACTCACAATATTTTTAGGTTAAAATGAAAATGTTCATGTGCAATGAGCAGCTTTGAAACATAACAAACATGAAAGGAAAACTCAGGCATCTGAAAAATTATGGAATTCCACAATTAGGCCAGTAGGACTGTGCTGCATAATGAGGTGTTGCATAACAATGACAAAAAAAGATGAAGGGGCTGTTTTTAACCGCACACATCAATACTCCCTCTACTCCAATATTCCACAAACACTTTCATTTAGCATATACTTCTATTAATTAAAACGTTAAAGAGAACTGTGATAGTAATAATGTGCACTGAAAATAGTCTTTTGTCAATATCAAGCAGTCATATATTTACACTGGTACTGTCAGTCTTTATTTGATGTTACATATGCTAAATGCGGATTAAATTTAAGAAAAAAATATGGTAGGGCTAAGCGGCTATAGAAAATGGATGGATGGATGGATGGATGGATGGATGGATCGAACGCAATGCTGGATATTTATAAAACTAACTCTTCATAGCAACATAAATATAATATGCTGTGCATTTTCTATCACTCACTGGTATTGTTTTTTAGCATATTGATAGTGCATGTCTAATGTTAGAAGGAATGACTGATTTATAACATCACGTGCGTGGATGTAATAAGAGGCATGGTGAGGGGGTGGGACTACAATATGCAGATTGATATCATTTTTCATTCCCAGATGCTATGTTTAGGTCTTTAAAATTGCTCAGGGAAATCTGGACTTCTGGTCATCCCATGACTGACAGATGAGACGCACGTGAAGGCAGCCAAAAAGCTGCATGTGGGTCTGGAGTTAGCCACCTCTGAACGAGTTGACACTTTCATGTTGACCTGTGACCTGTGAACTATGTGTTTCTGTGAACTATGTATTTTCGTTCGTATAATTCCATTAAGAGATACACACTTTTTTTTTGTGTGTACAAATGCTACAGTAATGTCACTTTCAATGAGTCTGGTCATTTTGTTTGACAGAATATGTTGTGATTATTTTAATGCCTGAAAAGCTTCAAAAACGACCCGCAATACATAACAAAATGACAATTGTCTTCAAAGTGTGACTTTGTCTCCTGATTATTTGAGCAACCCTCTTTCTCACACTCTCTGGTTTTCTCCCTCACTGGAACATAGTTCCGGTCTATAATGATCCTCTTCCGCCCACTCCCCTACAGGCTCTCTCCCTGTCTGCCTTCCAAATGATCCACGGATTAACACTGCCCCTGTGACCTTTGAACTCTCTCTGTTATTTTGCCGAAGGGACTGGCAAGGAATGCTGTTGAAATTCAAAGACTTGTGCCCACTCGACACATTCACCCACACACACATGCCAGGCGTCTCCATAGTTACCATAGATGTGTTGGCTGATACCTCTTTGACTTAAGCTCTGGTTTTCTTGTGACCACATAAGGGTAGTGTGTTAGCTCTGGTTGCACTTGGATGTGTGTCTGTATGTGTTGTGTAGTCGTGTCTCTTCCTTATTTGGCCTGTGCTAAAGCCAATCCCCAGAGGTGAAACGTTGAAACAAAGCCAGCTGGCAGTGTCCCACTCCGTAACTCTCACAGGGCAGATGTGCTCTTTGTGAATGTGTGTGTTTGTGCGTGTGCGTATTTAGTCTAATGTTGACGTGGGCACTAATAAAACAAAAGAGCTCCTACAATGTATCCCTTCATATTCTGGATTAGATCCTAGACATACTAATGGATCAGTGTGCTAAATGGATGCATCCTTGCTTTTTTGGCTGCTAAGTGGGACAGTGTGTGGGACATTTCACTTGGAGAGCTTCCCATATTTCTGGCTTGCATCAGCCTGCAAGAATACAACCCACAGTGGCAGGTTTTCTCAGTGGCTCAGGCTCCCTGCATGTATTTTTATACTGTATGTGCCGCTGACACTTTATGTGCCAGTGGCCCATTTATTCTGCTCTGCCTTGAGGGGAATTCTGATTATTCTTGGTTGATGTTCTTGAGCTATTATTCTACAAAAGTACATTCTGTTCTGTACATTCATTGAACATTCTCCAGATTTTTCCTCCTCTGGGTTATTAGGGGTAGAAAGAAAATGAGATGCAATCCGACTGTTGCTTGCACAATGAAACTAACATGACTTGAGGGTAGTGGACCTTGTTTTTTGATTTTCCTTAACATCTTAATGAAACAAAATCAGCCATATACAATATGGTGTGATTGGAAACATCAGTCCAAAGAAGTCTGAAACTAATATGATTTCAAGCAGTCATTAATTCTTTACCGAATAATTAGTGAACTACACCAAACGTACATTTATTTGACAAAATTCTTGCAAACGTCTGTCTCACTGCCAACACACATGGGCAAAATTGATACAAGAAAAAGACAAATATGGTTAGAATCTTGTAATGTTATTGGGGGCGTCCTGTAGGGCCGCAGCTGTTGAGTATTTTTGATATTCCGGTATATATTTAGAAGACCAGATAACACATTCCCATTTAATTGGAATGACCAACTTTCATACATTTTTGTTGATCAACATTTATTTTAAACTGTGCTGAGCACTGTAGTTCATTACTCCTCCTCCTCCTCTTCCATATCTTTCCCCATAAATGTTGGTCTATTAGGCAAATTTGACTGCTGTTAAAGCACATTTGAACCAGCATGGTTTCTTAAAATGTGGAAAGGCAATAGTGTCAGATTGTCAGAATCAAAGTGTGCAGTCGTCTAGCACAACAGCCTATATGGAGCAGCTATATGGAGCAGTGCTAGCTAGCGGCTATTTTGTATAGTCTCATTCTTTAGGTTGGATTTAAGTAACTCAAATGTCTGCTGAAAAAAAAAAGGTCATATTTTCTCATACCTTCCGTTGCTGCATATTGTTCTATGTTTGTTTCAAATCTCCTAGTGTTTCATATTAAGAAATAGCTGTATAAAAGCATGTATCATTCCTGCTGATATTGTATCACACTGGAAGAGAAAAAGTTCTATCAAGAGAACCCTAGAAGCTATAATTTCTCCATGTCATGTGAGGGGCAGAGTTTGGACACAGAAGCCGGCAGGACGGAAATAATTGGAAAGACAATTTGACAGAGCTTGACTTGACTTTCTGACAATGTGTCACTGAGAACCTAGCCCTGAAATGCATCAACCCTATATGACGTAATATAGCAAACCAAAATCCTCATTGTGATAAATACAGTACATAAAAACAAGTTTAAAAAAAAGTGACAAACACATGACCATAGCATCTGCCTAGCAATGATATGAAATGTGTTTTCCATCCCTGATGTCGGAAAATTTGTTTCCAGCCGCAGCTCTCTGGTCCAACAGGATGATAAACCAAAACGCACTGCTGAAAATACATAAGAATGGTTCAGAACTAGTGTCAGAGTCTTTTGATGTGGGCCGAGATGAGCCAAAATCTAAATCCTAATGACCATCTGTGGATGGAGCTGAAAGTGCAGTTTGGAGAAGGCTCTCTTAAAACTGAAGCTACTGGATTACTTGTAGTTAGCTCACAAGGAGTGGGCTCAAAGACTTGCTCAAGTAACAACCTAATGTTCCTCCACCAAATTTAAAAAAAAAAAATCTCAATAAAAAACAAAGTTGAGAAATAAATGACAACTTGATAAATACTTTAAAATAGTGAGTTACTTTTCAGTCACCTGATATATCTATAGATTAGTAGCACAAGCCAGATTGCAGACCATCGGGCAGTGACTCACAGTACTGGTCAGCTGCTTGTATTTTTGGATCAATGAAGGCGTGGCTGTGAGGAAAAAATGGATAGTCTTTTGGGCTGCTTTGTGTGTGTCTGTGCATGATTCTGGGAAGTGAAAGAGTTTGAGTTGAATCCCACAGGCTAAACCGACGCATCTTTTCAGTTTGCATGCCTCGTCAGCCTTTACGGCTTTGTGCCTACAACTGGTTGGCGTCTGTGGATTGTTGTTTGTACGTTCTGATGGTATAGCCGATCCCATCAGAGGGCCCAGCCCTACAACTTGCGGTGGTATGTAACGAATCTGACCCACTCCCAACATCCTCTACATTTCATATCCCTGTGCGCATAGTGGCACCTGCCTTCCGTCAGCAACACACGCTCTACTTTGCCTCCTCTTCAACAGAAGCATATTCATACGCACGCATGCAAAATCTCAAGGACGGGGACTTGTGCTCATTGAATTAATTTTTTCCTAATTATCAAATGCTCCCATCTTTCGCTCCTCTCCCCTCCCTGTGCTTGGGGGTGGTTGTCAGCTGATTGGATCATGCGAATACATTATTTATAACACTTCTTGCCGTTTTATGGGATTGCCTAGCAACCCGGGAAATATATTCTATTGAGTAAGACCTCGGATAAGTAGAGAGGAGGCAGTGGAAGAGATTCAGAGAGAAAAATGAATCAGGGGCACAAACGCTTGGGCAATTGGGAGCTAGATGTTGCCTTTGTTGCTATGTGTGGCTCATGCAGTTATTTGGCATCCGTCTGCCCTTTTCATTATTCAGATTTAGCTTACTTTTGCTGTTCCTTGTTTGTGTTTATATGCAACTCCGCCCTCTTTCCGTTCTTTCTTTTTGTGTCCTTTCACCTTCCTCTTTGAATTGCCTTTCACTTGCGTCTCCGTTCGAAAACTGAAACTATGCAGTTACGGGCTTCACGATGTTCATGGAAGACGTCTGCCAAAAAAAGGACTCACATAATCAAGATTTTCAGTACTACGATTCAGAATCTATACGTAAGGCCCCAAAATCATTTTTATAAATAAAAAACAATAAAACAAATCATTTTCCTGACGGCTTCCATGTAAATAAATCGAGCGTGCACAACCAAAGAAGAGACAACAAATGTCACACACGCTAGCTTCCTGACGGCTTCCATGTAAATAAATCGAGCGTGCACAACCAAAGAAGAGACAACAAATGTCACACACGCTAGCTGTAAAGGCCAACTTCAAAATAAATGCACAAAGCAATACATGGATGTCAATGGAATGGTCATAGTATGCTTTTATTGTGAAGTTAGCCTTTGCAGCGATGGTTGCTGTAAACTATCTTTACTACTGCTCACGACTCCATTTATATTAACATCACATCATGTTTCTTACCAACATCAACATGCCGCCTTCAAAAAAATTATATTCAATTGCTTATTCAAGATGCTAAGAAATCATTGGCTGTCATTGTATAAAGTGTGTACTCGACTGCAGTTAGGTGAACAATTCAAAGTCAGATAGAAAAAAAAAGTCCATCCCTGCATTCAATGTTAATAAATGAAAACTAATCAAACTAATATGGGTATTCTATCAATCTATAAAAGCTGGCATATATCAAGAGTGATGGGGTGACATTATTTCAATACTTTATTTAAGTACTATAAATGGCCAAGTTACTTAGGTTGACAATTCTTAACAAAGACAAGACTTCTATCTTCCACTCTAGTGGTGAGTATCAAAATAAAGAATGGACTTGGTCTACCCACCAAAAATCACATTTGAATGTCTCCATTTGGCATTTTTTCTTGCAAAGTACACTTCACACCTATAGATTGAAGCAGATGTCATTCAATCAAATAATTTTGAATCAAAAATCCTTTTAAATCCAAAATAGGTTTGGAATCGAATCAAACACCCAAAAATCGGAATCATATCGAGTCATGAGACAGTCCAAGATACCCAGCGAATACTGGTGAGTAACTATCTATGGAAAAGCGGAGTAGAACGGTGCAAAATGAAGGCTGTGTTATGTTACGTTTAGCATCTAGTATTGTTCAAGTAGCCTCCATGGTGGAGTTCAGCATCCAGAGAGTAGCAAATAGCGGAAGCATTGAGCGTAGGCAGTAGCTTTAGTGGTAGCGGTAAAAACCGTATCATCTCCCCGTCACCCGTCACCCGTGGTGCCCACACACCTATCTTTAAATGTAATACTAATTACTTCTTAAAACTTACTCCACCAACCTATATTGCCACCCAGTGACTGCTTATGCAATACTCACACAAAATAAACAATGGCTCAGATTGGGTGAGATTATGGTTCACAATGCATGAGCATAGGCAGAAAGCTGTTGAACGTAGCCTATGTGCATTGACCAGCAATTGAACTCCATAAATTCTATGCGACTGTCATGTTTTTGGATAGGTGAAATTGCATTTTTTTTTCCAGTTTCACCTAATGACTTAGGGATGGATAGAACAGTTAGTTTCGATGTGTTGGAATTGCAATGATAGAGATCTGAACCACTGACCTAAATGGGATTGTCAAACAACTGGGTCAGACCAAGTCCCCAATGACAAGTCTTGAGAGGTTTTCCAGTACAAACTGATTATTACCTCTTGAAAATGAGTCAAGATGGACAACCAGTGGACTGACATATGTCTCATTAATGCTCAAGGGGTAAAAACATTATCTGGGAAATCTTGACCAGAGAGCATCATACCAGTCCTGGATCTAGTTTGTGATGTGCAGTGACCAACTGAAGAGTCCCTGTAAGGATGAAGCCAACTGGAAAAAGATCATAAATACTGCAATATGTTCATTGCTAATCATGTGTCACGGCATCTTGTCTTTCAAGTGTCGAATTCATAAAATACGTTTAATTCGACATGACTGCTTTCATTCTGTGGCGCATTTAAATGTCCAGGCACAGTCTTCATTCGTTCATATAAAATGGTTATGGAGGAGAATGAAGCTTAGCATCTCATCGCTAACTTCAGCTACTCCGATCCCTGCGAGTCTTTAAAGATTCATACCAGTGTTACCATGGGACAGGGCAAAGAACAAGGGCAGCCGCGCTAAATAAAGCTCCATCTATTGTATGCTATCAAATACATGTGCATAAATACAGAGGCAATAACGAGAATGTTATTCATCACACAATGTCATGACCCTTTTGTGGCTGACGATTCTGTAACATGGTTGTTTGAGATTTTTTTTTTTTTAACAAAAATGAGAATGGTTATATTAATTTATATTTTGCTCATTTTTACCATTTTGTCATTATTTTTTTGTCTTTATATGTGAAACTGCTCTCTTGCTCAAAAAGAGGTTGCAGACCTCTTTTGTATTCTGAAAAATATATCTAGGATATTATCAATGAAGTCGACTTTCATCACATGATAGTCAACCAAAAAAAACCTTTATTAATCATTCAACAACTAATTTCTGATTTGCTTTTTGCAGGTAGGGGTCAGTCAATGTCAAAAGAGTTTTCCAGATTCATTCTCTCATGGCCTTGAATATTTCAAAAAGTCCTCTATTGTCAGATTGAGTGACACTCACAATGTTCATTATTCAGTATTTAGTTTGTATTCATTAAACGTTGTAGAAGACTTTGATTGATTTGTTTATTTCCCCTGCAAAAATATTTATATAAACTAGATTGCTCCGTAAAATAGGTCCAGATACGGTTTTGAAATTTTCCCTTCTAATAAATAAAATCATCATTTTAAAATGCATTTCATTTTGACTTTAGTTGTCTTTGTGAGATATTAAAATTGGATTGATGATTCAAGACGTTTATATTTGATGAATATGGGGGTAGTTTTTCCAGCACAATATGCATTTTTGAAAAGTTTGGGTACATTGAAAATTATTATCAGTCTATTTGTAACATGTAAACAGCAAGTAAGACAGGCACAAAATTTGCATTAAAACTCACTATTTCTATTTTTAAAAAAAATGTCTGTTTATATGTTTTTTTTTAAATTTCCCCAGGAAAGAAAATGTGTAAATTATGCGCTCCTTTCCAATCATAATTTGAAAAAGTTATGGAAAGACAAGAAGCTGGCTTTACTAGCTTACATTCCGCTTGGCTCGGCTCACTTGACTTGTCCTTTAACGAGACACGAAGCTGCTTCATGGCGAAGCTTGTTGCAATGGGCTGAAGTAAAACAGGGGACAGATGGCTTGGAGCAGTTCAAGCACAACCAATTGATACCAGTTCTTTTTTTCTGTGATGTCGAAAACAAGATGTCCCGATATTCATCCCATTTTTATTGCAAGTTCCAATCTGTTTTCTCTGAAAAAATCCTCACATTAATTGGGCCATTTTGGAGCTGAAAAAAATTGTTTTCCATGACCTCTGCCTTGTTCATTTTTCTCAAGAGTGTCTGCTTCCTTTCGGACATGGATTTTACCAATTTAGCAGAAGATATCATTTAATGGTTTTGTTTTCTAACAGTAAGTTGACAGGAATAGATAAATAATGATCTGATTGATTTTGTATGGGTTTCTCCAAGTATTCTCTGAAAATGTGTGTTAAATTGTAAATTATACAAGCTCAAAATCGACACAGATTTGATTGTGCAAGGCGTTGACTTGATTTTTATCTTGCAGTTCTATGGCGTTATATTTGTGCCACAATTACGCACGCGCGGAAAAAAAAATTGAGCGGAGAAAATCAAACTGAGCGAGCGAAAACAGATTTTGAGAGCAAGAAAAAAACTATTGAGCGCGTAATAAGAGTTTGAGCGCGCGCCGATGGAGTTTGAACACAGAAAAAGAAATTGCTCGCTCGAAATTCCTTTTTGCTCGCTCGCAATAGCATTCTCCCGCTCAACATCTCGCTCTCGCTCGCGATACTCCTCCCTCCCTCGCTCAACATCGCGTTTGCTCAACATCGAGCTCTCGCTCGCTCGAGTCGTCCTCTGCGCTCGCTCAGTTCTGTTCACGCGTTACGTTTGTGCCACAAAACCAGCCAATCAGAGCTTGTAAAAGCACATTGATTGACAGCTTTGTATCCAATGAGATTGCTTGTTGTGTTCACCCGGAACGAGCAAACGAGAGTGCGTCACATCGACGTAGGCGGGAGGGGTGGGCTTATATTATTAAAGTACAAAAACTAACAAGGTATTTCTGTCAAATGATACAATACAGTAATAATAATAATATTAAAAGTAATTCTCCAGCCCAAGTCCGTGTTGACGCACACTCGTTTGCCCTTTTCGGGTGAACACAGGGCAAACGAGAGTGCGTCAACGGATAGCGTACAAGCAATCTCATTGGATACTAAGCTGTGTCAATCAAAGTGCTTTTACAAGCTCTGATTGGCTGGTTTTGTGGCACAAACGTAACGCGTGAACAGAACTGAGCGAGCGCAGAGGACGACTCGAGCGAGCGAGAGCTCAATGTTGAGCAAACGCGATGTTGAGCGAGGGAGAGAGGAGTATCGCGAGCGAGAGCGAGATGTTGAGCGAGAGAGGGCTATCCCGAGCGAGCAAAGAGGAATTTTGAGCGAGCAATTTCTTTTTCTGTGTTCAAACTCCATCGGCGCGCGCTCAAACTCTTATCATTACGCGCTCAATAGTTTTTTTCTTGCTCTCAAAATCTGTTTTCGCTCGCTCAGTTTGATTTTCTCCGCTCAATTTTTTTTTCCGCGCGTGCGTAATTGTGGCACAAATATAACGCCATACAGTTCCTCATAAATGTAATAAGAACATTGCACATACTTATGCCCTACCTACAAGTCAGTTCACAGCTACACCTTGTAGCGTGTGCCCTCTCCTGCACCGAATTTAGACTGGTAAATTTCCAATGGCCGGTAGCAAGTCGACCGTATTCACTCCCACGACGACGTAAATTCCCTTTTCTAACTGTGCACATCAATGAAAATACCAAAAGAAGAAAACTCCACGCATGTGCGCAATAGACTGCGCTTTGCGCTAGATTTGCGGTGGGCCCATAACATTAAAACTCATTTTGACATTCTCTTGGCCATGCTTCACGATCTAAGTATTTCAGCTGGCTCATTTCCTCACACATAGTTGTGAGGTACTTCATAATAAAACCTTGGCCCATTTCTCCCTCTACATTGTGCAGTTAGCCATCTAGCTGCCTAATAGCCCTCAAAGTGCATCGGTGTGTTTCAGATGTGCTAAAATGTGGTGATAAAGGAACGTGCAGCTTCTCCAGAAAAATGAATTCCATCTCAATCGAATAGAAATTATTAGAACATTAACTTATTACAGTATTCAATGGAATTCACATTAACATCCCGTGACAGCTTTTCTCCATACACAACAGTATATCCTGTCATCAGCAGTAAAGGAAAAACAAGTGAAGGAAGACACAGTGGGTGCGCACTCTCTCATTGAAAGTTTCATCAGAGCTCCGAGACAGCTACGTGAATTTCATTCCAATTATTCTGGAGCTTGAGAGCAGGGAGGCTGCTTAACAAGATTCGTCTGGCAGACTGTGCTTGTGCAACACGTGTCAAAGTAAAGGGCAGTGATTATGTCATATTGGCTTTGTGTTTTGTGAGTGCCATGATACTGCAGCCGTTTGTGGGCAACAGATTTAAATTCGTCTTTTGATTTCTTGCACTATACACCACTTGATTGGTTGTCAAATCGTAGGCTACACACAGAAATGAATACCATACTGTATATGTCAACGTTAAATTTAAAGGAACATAAGAGTTTGAGCTTAAAGTAGTTCATTAGATGTTGCTACATTCTGTGTATGAGAGTGTGAGACTGTAAAGTGAACAAAACAGAATGTGTGGTGCGAGGGAGAGTAAGAATGGAATGTTTCAGAGCAAACGGTGCTAGTCGCGGGGAGTATGCAGGGACGAGATAACTCAGAGGCCTGTGTCTAGCATTGTTTCCAAGTCTTTCTTTGCAGCACACCTGATTCAAATGAGTAGCTCATCGGTGAGCTCTGCAGGAGCCTCATACTGGATCTGATCCTTTGAATCAGGTGTGTTGCAAAGAAAGACTTGGAAAACATGCAGGGCATTTGACATTTCAGGACTAAGAGTGTTACCTGTGGACGAGAACGTTTTGAATCCTACTGAATAAAGTCCAATATTTCAAGCTACTGATACTGATTTGACACCACCTGTCAAAGTAGTATAATTTTCCAATTATTCATGCAGGGCCGGCTGCTGGTGAAGACAGGACGTGCAAACCTTGGTGAGAAGGTCCTACGCGATGCAGTTCAGGTCCACAGTACCTCCCACAGAGCCTGGAGTGGACTGGGTGAGGCGTTGCAGTCTCTGGGATCCGGTCAGGCCCCCGACTGCTTCCTAACAGCTCTGGAGCTGGAAGCTTCCTGTCCTATTCGACCTTTCACCATTATCCCCAGGGAGCTCTGAGAAGCCCGGACTGGTTGGGAGATTCGGGTCAACCACTTTGACTGTTGGATTCAACACCGGTGCAAACATACTGTAGTTGTTTACATTTCCAAGACCAAAACATTTTCCAAAGAGCAAGACAAGATTTCTATTCATCGTCTAATAGTCCAAGTGATCCCGTAATAATGTTTTAGAGTGTACAGTATATCTTTATGAAGGTTATTACTTATTAAGGATTGGGACAAGTTGTGGGCATTCCGAATTTTCTCATTCAAATGCGTCGTAGCCATCAGAAAGAATGTTTTAGTGGCAACTTGAGTGACGTATGAGGGGTATGCGCAGCGTCTTGGGAAGTGAACACTCTTAGGACACCCACAAGTGCGCACTCGGAAATGTTTATCTGACTGATGAGCATTATATCAAACTGGTGCTCTATGACTATCTTTTCAATGGTGTAGCTAAAGTGCACCCCATTTACCATTCGGATCAAATTGTGTTTGTCATGACCTGTTATTCGGCAAAAGTACTGTGATTTGAATGGGACCTGGACTAGGTGAATCTGTAAGCAACAAGCAATTGTGGATTTGAGGGAGGAATCCAGAGCCTACATCTTAAATCTTTTCATTCTATTGTCAAGATGCGCATGAAGGAGGTGAGGCTTTCAATTTGTTTGAATTTCAAATTACTCAAAAGAATGAACAGAAATTAGGTAAATTCTAAGGATTTACTATTTGAGAATATACATTACATCCAAATATGAAATAAACAAAGCTTCTCTTACGGGGTAGCATCAATATAAAAATCAAGCCTACAGACCCACCTTGACACATTACATTCAAATAAAATGTGATAGGTCATACACATTGTTGCCGTTTGGTAATACATAAAATGAAGCTGAGTTAAATACATGTGAATGAAGAACTTGTTTCGCTGTTGTGTTCTTATGGCACAGTATGTATCCATAGTCATACAGAGACATCAATTTTGTATGTTAGCCCTTGGCAGCCATAACAGCAGCTCAGCTTCATCTTTATTTTAGCCTTTGATGTATGTTTGATGATTATGTTGATTGATGTATCTTTCATATGCATACAAATTCATCCTCATTTATTTTTCAGTAGGCCCATTCAGCTATCAACATGTCATTAGAGCGTATTTGTGTATACAGTATGTGCAGGAATTGGCCATTATTATGTTGCCTTGTTTTGAGTGAAAAATAAATACTCAACTTACAGTGGCTATGTTGTGTAATTTTACGCACACACACACACACACACACACACACACACACACACACGCACACACACACACACACACACACACACACATATATATATATATATATATATATATATATATATATATATATATATGAGGGGGTCAGGCAGATTCAGTCATAATATTCCCCATTATAAATAATAACAGCTTTTAAAATCACTGCCGGATGCTGCATCTTCACCTGCCTTGTCAGTTGTGACTAATGGGCATCACTTCCCCTCCGAGTGTCTAACCGCATTAATGTGAACACTGGGACTTGCCTACTGGCTTACGTAACACTGCCAGCACAGTTTTCTGCCTCTGAACGTCCCCCACCTCTCTCTCTCTCGCGCACGCTCTCTCCAGGCTAGCCTGATGTGATGTGGCTTGGTTGCCTAGCAGCCACCCCCTTGTTTGAGTTACTGGGGAAAGATATCTGGTCTTCTCAACAACACACTCACATGTGCTCATCCGAACAGCAAGAAGCATGTGATGACAGTGCTGTGATTTTACAGGCTTGTCAGTGTGTGTTTGAATTGTTTGCCTGTTGCTATTGTGCGAGGTATGATGCAGCCGCAATCAATGACTTAGCCTGGAGTCAATCGATTTGCCCTCAGGGAGAGTACCTGTCTTTGTTCTGTGAAAGCACCATTTGCCAAAACCATATCTTCCCTGTAGCGCTGATAGTATCCCTCTTTGATTTTTCTGTCATATCAAAAAAAAAAAACCTTTGATCACCCACATTCTCCCAGGATGAAAAACTCTCTTTTATCAATATTACTGATGATGCAACCCTGATCGATCACGTGTCACTTCTTTTTGGGCTGTCTACACAAAAAAAAAAAAATCTATTTTTACTTTTTCCTTCATTGCTCGCCAGCCAGCTATCCCTTGTTTCCAGCCTTCCTCTCATTAGCACTGTGTGACACCCACACTGGGCTTTGGGAGATGAATGGCCTATCCCTGTGGGTAAAGGAGTGAAATATTACAAGTTGTGTTGCACGCATGCACGGACATGGACATGCAGGCACACACACAGTGACACAAAGAGCATGCACGTATTATAGTGGGCGCACACACACCTGCACACACACACACAATGTCTTGACAGCCCCTGTAAAAGTAGATAGATTAATCGAGGAAGCAGCCGACTGTTAAGCCTCTCAGAATGACAACGGGCAATGGCAGTGATTCAAACTCACTCACACACACGTAACTTACATTAGTGCAGTCAAGATATTAAAAAATAGATACATTAATGACTGTCTGCATATAATTAATTAATCCCTTTATTAATTCATTAAAAAAATGTAAAAACAATCGTCAATCAAATTTGTTTTTTTTAATTTACACATATTGTGTTGTTCTGACTGACCAAAAGATTGATATACATTATCAAAAAAGTGGGTACAGTACAGTATTGCTGTATTTGAGCGTAGTCCAAAAGGGCTGGCAAAAACCTTCAGTTTAGTTTAGTTTAGTTTAGTTTAGTTTAGTTTAGTTTAGTTTAGTTTAGTTTAGTTTAGTTTAGTTTAGTTTAGTTTAGTTTGAGTTTGGTCAAATTGAGCAGCTTCTGTCGAAAGCAAACAACTCAGAAAATGAAAGTCACTATATTTTTATCAAAGATGCCGAATTTACAGATTAAATTCACCATCTACTGTATTGCTCACATGCTCCTCATGCCGTTTTCATGGCTTCCTTCTGCTTCTCAATTTTTCCTCCTACTCACTCAGAAGCCCAACAGGTCAGGCCCAGCACAATGACAGCCAATCAGTGTCCATTTCAGGGTGTGATTAACCTCTGTTTTCTAACCCACAACAACTCAAGCACAAGATGCCAAATGCATAAGTGGATGTAATCATCATACAGAAAACAGAAAGATTGAGATTATAAATTCGATTGATTAAAACAAAAATAATAATAAACCCTAACTATGACTGTAATCAATTGATCGCAATCAATCTGTTAATCTTCCAAACCTATGTTTTATTATTTGATTTTAATAATCAAAACACATCTAATTGGAAGTGGATAACTGGGTATGTTGCATTCAACATCACAACAAAATGTATTTAAAATCACTCTTCTAATAATACACCAATTGTATTACTGTTTCTGTTCTCATTCCTATCAGTCATAACCAGTTGAGATATGTTTTCAAGTTCAACATTCATCCCTTATTGGAAAGGACACTTCAGATCATGCATATATATTGTATGAAGTAAGTAAATGCTTGTAAATGTAAATTGCCACACTGGATTAGATAACAATTGACTTCAATAAAAGTCAGGGCCACATTGTGGCGTGTATGTGATGTGGTATTCAGGTCACCATAGTGTTTATGTGGATGTTTTGCTAAACCTTAAGGGTCACATGGGCACCACGGTGCATGTGAGGGTTGTCAGAAAGCCATTTGTTTTGTCCAAACAAAGATTGGAGTCTTATGATCTTTATGATCATGGGCTTCTCAGTTTTTATCCCATTAAGTCATTGCAGAGCTACCGCTATATAAATAGAATTTAGAACAATACGTTGAAACATACAGAGTCTGTATGTGCTTTGTCTAGTGTGCCACTGGGATAAATGGTTAATCTATTTAATGGTAAAATGGAATAATTATTGTTGATGGAGCGGTCAAACAATTTTTCACATAACTTCTGCCAACCACTTTATTGCCACATGATTATCCTGGGTCCACAAACACTACCTCAACAATGAACCTCCTGGTTTGGTAAAAGTCCCCTATGGGTGCTGAGTCATGATGTTAACTACTAGTAACAGCCAGAGTGGAGTTTGAAGAAAGTAATAATAAAGCCTTCAGTGTTGTCTTTAGATGAATGAACCTGTGCTCATCTTTTATAGGATTATGGCAAAGCAATAGCAGGGTCAATCCTAGTTTTACCACATCGTGGATCAAGGACATCTTAATAACAGTTGGATCAAAAATGACTCAATTAATGGTTCGAAAAAGGGATATTTTATTTTATTTTATTTTACCCAATTTTCTGGTTAATTTGATTGTTTTTAGGTTGTCTTATACAAACCATACTACCCATTATTAAATAACTAAATAGAGTTTTTTGTGCAAAACTACCAATAAAGTTGGGTCAAATTGACACAAAAAAAGAACTGGTCTTTTTTTTTTCTTTTTTTTTACCCATAACTGGGTTATTTTTGAGCCAAGTATTTTTAAGTGTTTTTTTTGTTTGTTTGTTTTTGAAGCCGTGTTGTTGCATTGAAATGTAGACATGACGGACTCTTTGGTTTTCATGATACATTAGAATGGCTAACTTTTTCTTTATTCGAGCGTGATAGGCAATAATGTGAATTTGTTACTGAACAGTCGATGGGGTTTTTGTGATGTTGAGCGTTTCACTCAAAACTTTTCGTTTTTACCAAATAGTGTCAAAAATGCTCCACTCAGGTTGAAAACACACAAAAAAAGCTTATGTCATTATGTGTGTTAAACTTTGGTTTGGTAATCCTGATCAAATTGAGGCTCTGATCAAAATGTATTTGAAGCCATTCTGCTAATTGTCAACTCGGTTTTGACTTTCAACACATTTTCCATTGTTACTATAGGGTTATCACAAATGCTGAAGTGCTGGGTGCATAAAGTCCAGTAACCCATGTATCAACTTTTGGGGACATTTTTGTCTGGTGTTGTACTGTTACCCCCACTCCAAATACTGTAAAATGTGATTCTTCATTCAACAAATTTTGAGAGACACTGGATGGTTATTTCCATTCATTTTGACTTCATTGCATTGAAATAATACTCAACATATTCAAGTCACCTTTGTGTATTGTTCTACACAAAATAACGCAAGCTCTACTTGGAAAAATAACATTGTTGGAGCAGATTGTTAACTCATGACCTGATTTGGATGAAATAATTCCACAGTGCCAGTAGAACTTGCATCTTAGATCACACTTAAATCGCCTTCTCTTCACTAGAAATAGCACTGTTAGAAATATGCGTGGTACATTATGTGTGCAACGTTTTGTTGCACTCTTGGCTGTGATGCAGCATTATATACTACAGTGTGTTTGTGTGTGTGTGTGTATGTGTATGTGTATGTGTGTGTACATATATATATATATATATATATATATATATATATATATATATATATATATATATATATATATATATATATATATATATATATATATATATATATATATATATATATAGAGAGAGAGAGAGAGAGAGAGAGAGAGAGAGAAAAAAACACACACACACTGCTTGTATCATTTCAATACAAAGAACAAAACGTGATGTGTTTATGTGAAGAAGACTGCCTGATTGACAGTGAAGAAGCAGGTGGGTAGCTGCTCCTGCAAAGGATGGAGGGTGTTAAGTCGTCAATATGAGGCATATGTCAAAGATCAGTAGTGGACTGTAGCGATGACTGAGATAAGAAGGCAGGAAGGGCTCCAAAGGTTGAGTGAGGCAGATTACTAAGGGTTTGGCCTTCATAAGCCACGGCTCGTGGTTGGCAAACACAATGATGCTCACGCCCCATCCTCTTTTCATTTTTCCTCTTTCGTGTTCACAAGTGTGAAAGGCAGTGGTCGGGATTCAAATGCCAGCTTTGACATGGACGTGCTAATGTGCTACACTGCCTGTGTGACTGCCATGGCAAATAAAACACTTTAGTGATGCCACTGTGTCATGTGTCCTATAATCCTCTTGGAGAAATTATTACTCTATTTTAAACGCCACCGCTGTTTGTCTTATAATGACCAGGTACATCTTTGTACATGGGCAAAAAGCTAGGCCAGCTAACTGGCTAATGAAGTCTCAATTAGGATGACCAGATTTTCTAAATTGAAAACTGTCACAGATCAAGTACTCCGAAATTAAAACATTCATCCTAACCAGGAACTTTTTATATCAAATGTATTCACTAGTCAATCTGGTGGTCAGTGGTTGTGTCGTTATTACTTTAGCAGAACACGAAGACTTTTTCCTCTTTATTATTCGTGTGGTTACTTTTAATTTTTTTACAAAAAAAATACTGTTTGTATGTGTTTGTGTTTATTTATTTGGTACACTCCTTTACCGAAACAAGACATGTAAGCTAATTTTGTTGTTCCGAGTGGGATAAAACGCTTATTTGATAATAAATCTACTTCTAATTAGAGGCGCCTTCATTGATAATTGACATTAAATATTCAGGATTGTTATTTATTTGTGCCAAGATGATGAATTTAGGACTCTCTCCACTAGACTCACTAATCCAACATCAGGAACTCTGGCAATTCTTATTTTCATCTAGATGAATGGATAATATTTTTCACAGAGACAAAGCAACATGCAGAACTTTGTGCTTTTAGTTCCTGCTAGTGTAATCGTAGAGTGTGCATCCTATGGCCAGTTTTTCATTTACCTCTCATAGTTTCATAATACAAGAAATCTTCCAAGTGTTAGCTCTTAAAGTGTAGAGTTGTAGTATTGTTTATAACCTGGCATGGGAACTACTTAATTATATGCTAAAAGAAATGCTTACCAAATGAGTATTCTAAACATGTAGTCCCATATCCATAAATTAAAAAGAACATGCTCTTCATCCTCAGACTGCTTGTTATTGCGCCCTCTTGCCCAGGAATGAAAGGCACAATTAGCTCCTATCATTTCTGCATCCTTTATTTCCCAACATTGTTGGCTGTGTTGGGTTTGCCGAAAGAAAGGAGAATATGCAGAGTAGGTAGCGATAAGAATAGCTGTTTTATTGTGTGCCACAGCCTTGGCGCATAATACTGAATGCGTTATCGGAGGGAGCATGCCACACTAAGCTATGTGCATGTGACGCATGGCTGAGCAGCATTCCTCCTCCTGAGTGCATCACAGGGCAGAGATAGTAGGAAGGCATAGCTGCCTGACTGCCAACAACAGCGTGGAAAAGAGGAGTGAGAGCAGTGCAGAGCAACACCAGGAATATGTAGTTAAGTGGAATAAAGTACCCTTTGTCGCAGATAAGATCACTTTGCTCTCCCGGCTGCCATGCCTAAAGTGATTTTACCAACAAATGTGGCCTGTAATGCAATAAATGGAAGACCAGAAAATCCATGTAGGCTGCAAATTTGGTCAATTCTGTTAATATTTATTTTTTGATGAAGATAGCAACACCAGCACGGTGGCAACTCTTAAGTTGTCAGTCTAAGGAGTGTCACGAAAGAGGAGACTAAATGACTGATCCGCTGTCGTCTTCATGCTCAGGTGATCTTCTGATGTCCGGAGGAGTTCGTATGTGCCTGGCCCTGGGGTCCACTGGATTGGGTAACAGAAACATCCACATATAGAAAACACTTAATACACTTGAGTCTCAGAACATTCATTGCAAACGTCCACATTTTGTGATTCTAAATTACTCTCATTTTAGATATTTTAGTAGTTAGCGTAGGGTCTGACGAAATGTTTGTAATCACAACAATCAAAACTGAGTCCTTCCATCAGGCTCAACGGTTCACACCTCCTGCCACCTATTTGCTTAGCTTCGACTATTGCCTGGTGCAGATATGATGTAAGCAAAGTTTGACCCTTTTTCTAAATTACTGATTCACCCTTATCGGTGTCACTCGGAAACCTCGCATGTTGCGAAATTAGCAGGCTAACATTAATGTCCAAGCGCAAGCGGGTAAACTCTGCATCGCTCTTCAGCCCAAGTCTCTCCTTCAAGGGCTCGCAAGCCTAAAGCCAAGCTGATGTTCAACCAAGTTTTCTAGCATGCTCAATTAGTTCCCCCTTTTTGCACTGTCAGCCACAAAAACATTTGTGTCTTTTATTTTCTGTTTTATAAACAATATTTTGCAAAAGGGAATGAAAGCAAGTAACTGTACTTGTGCTTGGCAGTTCACTGAACTGACCAGTCACGAGGTAGGACTTCTCAAACATCCAAAGAAAAACTCATTCAGAAGTAATAATAACTGTGCAAGCACATTCCAGGGCATACGTGTAAACATTTGATAAATTTTTGATGCACCATAATCAGATCATTTGGGTGTCAACTCAAACTGTAGGGGCAGGGATGAACATTTTTCCAGGGGTAACTATCATTTTTATACATCCATCATTTGTTTCTGATGAAAAAGTGTCAGACACTACCTTGAAGACACATGTAAAGCTTCCAACTAATAACCATGTGGTCTCAGCCTCAATCACAATTAATTAATTCTGAATTTTGTATTGCTGATGTTCACACGCTTAGCCGTATTTTTATAAATATTTTATAAATATGCAGAGGCATACTTTGAATTTCAATGAACCAGATCGTCAAATATAACCAACTATATATTGTATTCAGGAAGTTGCTAGTGATCAAGAAAAAAACCAAAAACTTACAGAGTGTACACTGTGGAGCCGTGGTAATTTGGATTTGAAACAGGAAGTGATACCATTTGCAGGTTTGCTTGAAAGGTTGTACACACCCGGGGCAGGTCCTTCCTTCTGAGGCAGGCACACAAAAGATTTTGCTTTCTTATTTGTCTTTTTTTATGTGTATAAAACCGAAATATTACATTCATTTTATTCCATTAAGGCAGCATTTTAAACAAGGAAGCCCAGACTCTCCTTCCACTTGCCACTTCATCCAGTTACTTTTGGGGCATCCCCAGGTGTTCCCAAGCCAACCGCGAGACATAGTCTCTCAAGCGTGTCCTGGGTCTCCCCGTGTGGAGTCTCTAGGGCCTCCTCCCAGTGGGACATGCTCGGAAGGCCTTACCAGGAAGATGTTCATGTGGCATCCTAACAAGATCCCCAAGCCACCTCATCTGGCTCTTCTCATTGCGGAGGAACATCGAGCCTCTCTCGGAGGACCCAGCTTCTCACCTTTTACCAGAGGGAGAACCCGAACAGCCCGGCACAGCATTAGAGAGAATCCTGTCGAGTATCGGTGTGCCAAAAAATTGATTTACGCATCAAGATTCTCATTTGCCATGATTCTGAATCATTATAAAATATACCCAAATAATTTTCTTGAAAAAAAACATTAAAACAAAGCACAATCACTGAGTCCATTATCTCACAGCTAGTGTGTCACCATTCAGCAACCGCATTTGTTTTGAATAGTTGTCATCACAAGCTGTGTGCCACGTTACGCTGTGTGCCTTTCACTTTCTTACACCAACAACCATAAAAATTGGCATGCGGTGCCAAATCAAAACAAAAATCCCCCTCCACTGCCATAGACTATCCCCCACACAGGCCATTCATGTCCAATCATGTTCCTCTGTTGTACTCATTAGACGATTGGCTGTTCCGTATCTGACTCTCTTTATCTGGACCAGATTATTCTAATGTGTCAATGCATTTGTATTTAACAGAACAACAATATGGCCACTTATCCACTGGCATTTAGGAACATCCTTTCAAAGCTTGTAATTTAAAATAATCAAAAAGATGACATTCCTGTATGTTCATCTGTGGATGATCCAAATATGGAGCAAGTTTTCCACAGGATTTGCGTAATGAGCTTAACCTTTGACAATTAACATGTCTCAGAGTCAGTGTGACATCACTAACAGCAGAAAACTGCTCCCAACTCTGCAGTAATAACACCCTCGGGATTTCTTTGCGCCTTTCCTTCTGTGTCAACACTCTGCAGCTGCCAACGGGTCTCAAATATCCATCAGCTACCAGCATGGAGACACGGTTAAGGCTGCAACACTCTGCAATATGAGCTTAAGCTGACCCTCACGCGCTTTCAAATGGAGGAATCGGTTTTCTTTGGCTCCTGGGGTTGTCATAACCCGCTCATGCACGACATATACTAGATACACATTACAGTAGGCCACAACTTGTAACCAAAACCTATTCAAAGTGTTTTTGGAACAAAGCCCTTTTTGTGAGCGGTGGAAAGACTGATTAGTCTGAATGAGGAGTCTTAGCGATTGGATACTTACGGGAGGAAAGGTGATCCTCGGCACGCTTGACCGAAACATAACATGCCTGCAGAGAAGACAATGAAATATGGAGGTGAAAAAACAGAACGTGTAGGACAAAATGTAAAGAGAAAATAAAAGAACATATTGACTATCTTTGTGCTTTGAGAAGGAAATGAAAAAAGGAAGAAAGAGAGAAAAGATTATTTGAAGCACTGCGATGGGAATAGAGGCTGTGTGTCATTTGCTCACTTGCAGGGAATCTTCTCCACCGGTTTCGTTGTCACATTGTAATCGCATGGTGAAGTGTTTATGTGCTACAGTATTAAAGAGAAATAAAGAGATCCGTTAATAAATGTCTACGACAATTATAGGTGATTACGATGGCAAGAGCTCTTTGTGAGATTTATCTGCATTTTGAGTTGTAGAGGATGTCAAGTCAAACATTTTCCTTCCAATAATCTGTTCTATTTAGACACACTAAACCAGGGGTCGGCAACCTTTGACATTCAAAGAGCCAATTTGACCCGGTTTCCACAGATGAGACTATATATATATATATATATATATATATATATATATATATATATATATATATATATATATATATATGAGGGTAATTATGGTGAGTGGTAGGGTGAAAGCGGATGGAATCAGTTGGGTGTTAGCAGCCCGTGGAGCTGCATACTGCAGCTTTTGTTAGCCAAGGTTGTACCATATTATTTTCATTAAAAGAAGCAGACAGACCTTACCAATGTCTGAATCTATCTGTGTTCACAACCAGGAGCATTAAGATAAAATTTATTCTGTGTTAAGAATTCTTCAAGCGCTCCGGTTTATATTGTTTACTTACCTGTGTTATCTTATTTTGAAATAAAAGCTTTTAATCTGGAAGACTAGACTGTATTTCCTGTTTATGTTCTTAATTCGTCATATAGCTTTGAGCGGCTACCAAGGTTCGTGGTTACCAAGGTTGTTACCTTCTTGGTTTTCAAGGAAAGAATTAGCAGACTGACCCAATGATTGAGTCCACACGCAAGGCCTTTAAGATGACATTTATTTTGTGTTAAGAATTCTTCAAGCGCTTTAGTTTTTGATGATCACTTATATCTCTTTGAAAATGTGAGCTTTTAATCTAAAAAGCCGCACTATATTTCCGTTTCATGTTTTTACCTTCCCAAAACTGATTGGCTGTCTTGCTTCATGTCTCCTATCTCGTGGCACCAAACACGTCCTATAGATTTAACCCACTCACCAAATTACACAAATTTCATTGAGTACAATTTAAATGCGTCACTTGTTACGCCGTCCGCGTCATCGATCTGAACCAAGCATTATTTATTTTCCCAAACCTCGGTGATCCACAATAAGGATGAAAGAGCGACATGCGGCTCCATAGTCGCAGTTTGCATACCGCTGCTCTAGACTAAACATAACAGTAGTATTCTGATTAATATAGTGTTTTGAACAAAGTAGCAAAATGTACCCGTTTTTTAAATCATTTGAGGGCTGAAAGCCCAGCTAATGAACAATAACAGCTCAGCTTGTGAATGTCACCTGACCAACTGGTGATCAGTGATTAGTCGTTATCCAAGCACAGGTGGTGTCGTTTCAGTCGAAGGCAGGGGAAAAATGTGTTTCACTTGTTTTGTTTAAATAGTTTTTGGGAGGAGGTTTTGCTGGTTTAAATGATATCTAAATTACATAAAATTAGTAGTAGAGTAAAAATTTGGGCTCAGACGATGGCGTTCATGGCTCTGCTTGAGTTTCCAATGCATTATTTGTGGGCCCTGTGCGATTTGTTGCACATGCACAGAAGGCCACGGATTTGGGCAACTAAACTACAGACAAAATACATAGGTTACTTTGAAACTCTGAAAAATACATAAAACACAAAAAAAAGAAATAAAATTAGTAATAATTCAATTCTTAAACAGAAAAAAAAAGTTTTTTCAGCATCGTCAGAGGAATTTTAACAATTTTTGACATTTTGTAAGTGTTTTGGTCAAATCCACAATAAATTGTGGGGAACATGATTTAGCCAAATGCACATGGATGTGTACTCAGCCGAAGTGTGGAACCAAGGCAGGGCGACCAAGCACTTACAAGAATTGGGACACGCTACACATTTGCACTCTCGAAGGGAACACGCCATTGAGGGGAATGTGGGTGGAAGTATGAATAATGTGATGGTGCAAATGTCACAACAGCAAATTACAAAACAGGCCTCCCCTGTCAATTTGGTGCTTAAAATATATTCCACAAACACAAGATATTTCAGACAAACCTAACCTTATCCCGAATTCCTAGAGTGACAATATGAGGCCGTGGACAGCTTTTGAAAGAGGAGGATGCCTGTCGCTTCAGCGCTTCCTGAGTAGAGTCGGGAAGGTCATATGCTCCAGGTAGCAACATGTCCCCTGTTTGCGATCCCATAGGCTGACATTTGCGGTCGGTGCCTTTAAAGCCATAGGTTTTCCTAACAGGGTTCAGGTCAGCTTCCTCAATGAAGTCCCGGATGTGATACAGGCCTGGCTTTGGACTGTCCTAAACAGAACATGTGGAAGCTTATCTTTGACAAATATGTGAACCCAAAAACTCTGTCAGAGATACTGATACAGGATCAATGATTTGAATATAAGTTACAACTTGTTTTCCTGTCTTATCAACATTATTAACTTACATTTAAGTTGAAATATTGCTTAAAGGGAACGTGAAGTCAAAAATATAAGTGAAGTCAAACAAGTCTAAACACAGTATTCTGGGTCATCTTGCATTTGTGGAAGATGAATAAAACAGCAAAATACTCTCATTTTTATCCATCTCAAGTGGGAGCCAATTTGCAAATTGTTGACATTGGAAAATGAAGTCACAGCTTAGGGCCCCGGTAACGACCAATGCCTGCTAGTCATCATCATATGACCAAATTTTGAAAAACGAGTGAGTCGTGACTGCTCATTACATGAGCCTTCAGCAAGCCTGATGTGATATTCTGTCGACAACAAGTTGCAAAATGGCCACCTCCTAAAATGAATTAAAATGGGTGGCAGGTGACTTGGTCGTATTAAATTGTCCTTCGGTGTGATTGGTTGCGTGAATGGTCGCTCGTCTCTGTATACCCTGCGATAGGTTGGAAACCAGTTCAGGGTGTCCCCCGCCCACTGCCCGAAACCAGCTGGGATAGGCACCAGCAAGCCTGCGACCTTTATGAGGATACGCGGCTCTGGAAAATGGATGGAGGGATTTTGCTGCTTAATTCATATTTCACGAATATAATGCTAATCGGGTCACATTGAACATATTGTAAAGAAAGCTTTTACTTTACTTCCCCTTTAATCATTGTATGTAAAGAAAATATTTAAAATGCAATTTTACATTTTAAAAATGCTTTGACATACTTTTTGATTAATTTAAGCTGTTGTACTTTAGATTAGAAGATATTGATCTAATTGACATGGCAAAATATGCAAACACCAGTTTCAGGTCTCCCAGTCACGAGACCATGAATATCTTAGTTATCTGCTGGCATATAAAAAAATAGGATGTGAGCCTAAAAACACAATTGTCTCTACAGTGCTAACTTTGCCATGGCAACTGTAAACAATTACAAAAACATACAAACATTACCTTGTTTGCGTCATTACCACCACTGCATATCACCTTCCTTCGAGACATGCTGTTTTTTCCATGAAGCGACATGCTGCACTGTACTCATTTCCGTGGTGTTCACAAGTGGGCTGACCGGAAACCCAGCAATACTTTAGGACCGTTAAAACTGTGACTGTTACTATAGCAGTGGATTCACACGATTAGTTTTTCAATAAGCTGCCTCACTTTGTAGGGATCAAAATTTAAATTTGACTGGGCAATAATTGCAATTATAATGGTTAAAATGTTGAATATAACAGTTACCATTATGCGTTTTTCTCAGCTTGGGATGTTTCATAATGTTGTATAGTGCCCTCCAGAATAGTAATATAGCCTATCTACAATTATCCTTCAAGAATATTTAAATTTAAGAATTCTTAAAGCCGGCTCACAGCAATTGGTTTTTGAAAAAAGTAATAGTATTATGCAGCAATTGTAAGTAGGAAGAGCACCTCCGAAATAGGGCTTTGTCCAATCCAACAAGATAGCAGTTAGATATGTGTTCTTACTTCATTTCCAAGTTACAGTAACTACCGAGTCACTTGATCTTGCTTTGAAGGGCACCAAACTACAAAAGGAAGTAAATAAAATCCAGGAGGCAGTGGTCCACAAGAGAGCTTTATTTTGTTAAAATAAACTTGGTACCGCTGCAAGCTACTTTAACCAACTAGAAATCTTAAAAAAAAAAAAAGGTACATTTATTTACATTAATTTCTGATGTATAATCCATCCCCAGGACCTTGAAAATGGGCAGACAAGCGGCAGGTAGCTTTGACATGCCAACAGAACACAACCTGATCAGCAACAGCGCCTGACAATCAAATGTTAAGCACTGTTGTGTAAGCTTCCAAAGTACAGTAAAGACTTTCTTGGAATTACAGATTATTGGAACCACCTTACATCAAGACACATCAATTGATGCTCCTCAGTGCTTTCCAGAAGTTTTCAAATGTCAATAAGTATTGGGGGGGGTAGTTTAACAGAGCATGCAGCCTCAATACAAAAGCTGTAAATTCAATGAGAAATAGAACCGAGAAAACAAGACCAATTTTCCAATCCGGGTAGATTGTAAATTTTATTGGAAAACAAAAATATACAACTTGGAATGGATTATTTGAGGCATGGCCAAAGGCCATTTAAAAAAAAAAAAAAAAAAAAAAAAAAAAAAGAAAAGAAAAAGAAAATGAGTGAGTAAAACATTAAAAAGCATGGTAAAATTAGTCATTTTCTGGTATATAGAACAGCAGATACAAAAAGTTTGTACGAGTACCTAGGAGATACACCCGTGTCATTTTTTTTTTTTTTTTTGCAGTAGTGCAATGCTGAGAAATTTTCCACATATACTTTGTCCATAGTCCATGCAGAGTTTCAACTCCTCTACATTGTTTCCATGCCAACAGTGTTGCCAAGTGACAACCAGCTGACAGGTTTCCAATGTCGCCTTGCCAGAAAAGGCCCCGAGCACAATACAGAGGAGTCGGTCCTCCGGCTCCCAAGGGCCTCCGCAGGCATCTGGTTGGATGACCGTTTGTCACTCAAACACCATGACAGCAAAAGAAAAAGGGACATGGGGACAAGAGCCTATGCAGTTTACATGCAGTTCCTTTGGACAGCAGTAGGGGCAGGGACGCAGGAGGGTTAATAAGATTTTACAGATAAATTACACAAAGAAAAAAGGCAAATTATTTATATACGAAATCTGTACAAGGCCTTCACTTCGCCGTCATCATTTGTACGAACTCTGTAGATGGGACAGGAAGAAAAAAATTAATATTTCTGAAAGACAGTTGATGAAAACGATTGCAAGTACCAACCTTCATAGTTGACCTGACCATCACCATCAATGTCTGCTTCTCTGATCATCTCATCTACTTCTTCATCAGTTAACTTCTCCCCGAGGTTTGTCATCACGTGACGTAGCTCAGCAGCACTGATGTAGCCGTTCCCATCCTGCACGTCACATGAATAAAATCATCTTAACTTTTAACATTTATGTATCAGCCAGTCATAGGTTTAATGGAGAATTTACCTTGTCAAATACACGAAAAGCTTCTCTAATCTCCTCCTCGCTGTCTGTATCCTTCATTTTTCTGGCCATCATTGTCAGGAATTCCGGGAAATCTATCGTGCCGTTACCTGAAAAACAGAACGTGTCAAGGAAGAAGACTGAGCTTTCCTGAGCCGCGAGAACGTTTTTGAAGTCACTCACCATCAGCATCAACCTCATTGATCATGTCCTGCAATTCAGCCTCTGTAGGGTTCTGCCCAAGCGAGCGCATGACTGTGCCCAGCTCTTTGGTGGTGATGGTGCCATCTCCATCCTTATCAAAAAGTGAAAACGCCTCCTTGAATTCTGAGAGGAAGGCCAAAAAACAGGACATGTCACTGTTTTCAGTATCAACACCATGTTATGACACTCTATAGGCAATGCTTTCTAGTTCAACAAAGACTGACAGCAAACAGAAGGCCAAGTAGCGGGCTAATGACAGCCGACGTTTTTTAGCAGCGCCACAAGGTGCGAAGAATGATGACACTCATCAAGTACAACGAGGCTCATGTTATTGCATGCAACAACCTAGACAACTATTTGCAGGGTCAACATGCTAAAGGCCATTATGTTCATCAAAAGAAAGAGTTTCACTAGTCAGACTGCTTCTGGTGAGGACACTTGCAAGCAACTGTTCGCCAAGGTAACAAGAGTACGTTGTCAGGGACAGCGCTACACTGGAACAAGCTCTATTACAAATCTGTTGCTATAGGAAAACCCCTCAAGCATCATAATTAATTAGTCGTCAAACAACTCAAAACTGAAAATAACATTGTCTGAAATGGGGTGGTGAGGGGGAAAAAAATAAAAATATTGACACTGCAGAGAGGGTAGTTAATTTTAGCAACAATTGCCCCTGAAATCCAACATGTTAACTAATTAAACAAGTCACGTCTGGTAAGCGCTGCAGTCGTAACTGCCAGATCAGTCAAAATTAATGGCTTCGAATGAAATGGCTCAAGAAGTCTTCGGTTCATGGAGGACACACCCTGGGCAAAGGACATCATGCTCACTGAACACACAGGCCTGCCATATTACATCATTTTATTAGATGATAATGGGGGAAATCCATCATTGCCAATAAACTCCATTGCCTAGCTGAAAACCAGTAGGCGGCCTAAAAAGGCAAGTACTGAAATCTTCAATAGATACAAGGATCAATAATGGAGGGCTTTGAGAGAACATGAAGTAAGAAGCACAAGCACAATAAAACGATGGAAGGCTTACCAGCAATCTGCTCTTCTGTAAGCTGATCAGCCTGGAAAGAAAATGCAAATATTCAAAAATGGCAACCACTTCTTAGAAGCTTCACCATAAAAGGTGCATGTACTTGCAATTTGGACACACAATACGAAGACTGGGAGTATTAGAACAGGGCAGGTCCCCCTCGACATTACTCTCATTTCGATTGGAGCTTTTTTTGAACGAGAACATGGCCACACACAATACATGGCGTTTCCTTGCAATTTGGCGGCAACATAAGGGTGGCCTGAATGAGCAAAGGCGTCTCTTGAGAACATGCTCCTAACACGTACAGAAACGTCGCGAAATGTAATATAACGGGCGTCACGTGCTTCTAGGTAACGGGAAAGTAGTTATTATAACCATACATTAATTCACTTTAACGCAAACATGAGTAGTACCGTTAAGAATTCAAAAGTGACGCAACATTGAAGGAAACGGGACAGACGTAGGATAAATGTGTTTCTTGATTTTCGAAGACGTCGCCAAGATTAAAAATTAGCTCCACTGGGAATTAAGCATTATTAGCGCAAAGTAAGACGATGTATATTCTCTAATACTGCGGCATTTGGAACGCGTCGAAATGGGGAGTTTCGTCTCCCAGTGGCAGTCATTTTCATGCCGTTAATTCGACACCCGAAAATGACGACTAATGTGTATTTCTCTCTTACCATTTCGACGTCGATAGAGCTGCTCGTTGACGACAAAAATCCTCTGCGCGCCTATGCCTGCACGTAATCTCGCCACACTGCCAGCCTGAACGATGGACACGCCGTTGCCTACTGCAACTGGGCTCGCCTTTAACCGTTATCCCAAACTCCTCCTCTTTTCAATATCCCTCCGCTCACTGCCATTTTTTTCTGTAACTAAAACCATACGTTTGACCATTTTTGAAGCAAAAAACACACACGGCAATTAAGGAAATACTACTTTACTCGCGTGTGTGTACATCGTGTGGGTTTGTACTGCGATAAGAATAATGTTATGCTTGAATTGACGGTGATCTAGTTTTTTGCGTATGTACACTCACTTTTTCTATGTGATGAGGCACACGCCCTAGCTGAAAGAAATGGTGCTCTGTGATTGGTTTGTTTGTACCTGCAATGCGTCACTCCCCATTTTCTGCGTTTCGCTGCATCTTAGCCATTAGCCATAGACATCCTGTCTGTTAGAGCTACATCCACAGCAGGCTAACTCGTGTGTACAGTTTATACACATGGGTGTCATCCCTGAGGGAACTCCCTAACAGTTTTGCATCTACCATATTTATTTAAAGCTAAACCCTTCTCCCCACGGCGTTTGTCTCCTAGTTGTTACAATTTGCTAATATCAAATTACAATACCCTAACATGTTAACATCGATACTGTAGTCTAAAACTGTATCCCGACTTTGGACTCCCATGGTAAATTATCTAGGCATGCATAATGAGATGCACATGTATGTGATTGTTATCCATGGATCATTCTGGGTACAATCCTGAGCATGTTTGTTTCATTAATTGTTGTCTATGGCACATATAAAGATCTAATTATGCAGTTTGTGCAAAGGGAGTATCTGATAGCATGATTGCTGATGCTTGACTGCACTGCTGTCTCCCAGCAGCCACCTGTCTGAGGCCTGCTCCAATGGGAGAGAAAGAGGAGGAGGTTGAGAGAAGGTAGATGTGCAGGAGAACCAATTTATACCTTTATTCAAAGAAATCTCCTGCATCTCCTCGAGGAGGATACACAGTGGTTCCCCTTCACTCTGTGGTAATGCCTGGTCATGTGATCAACTGTGTAGCCTTACAATCAGACAACCAGTGTTTTTTGTTGTTGTTCTCGTTTGCACCCTTTATAATCTTGACTACGTACATTGGTTTTGTTTTCATACAGAGGCTTTTTTTCACCGAGGATTATGAAATGCCCGAAAGGTTACGACATGACGTCCTAACTCTGTCACAAGAACCAGATAAGTGTGAGCATGTGTGAATGAATGGCTGCATGTAGGGCGTGTAGTACAATGTACAAGTAGCCAAGAACATGTAAATTAATGTAGATTAACATCAACATTATCTTGCAGCAACAGAGTTCAGAGGTTAAAAAGAAAAAAAAAAGAGTTAAAATGACTTATTGTTGCAGGTCTAATTTTTTTTAGTGTGAAAATATTTCTCCTATTCTTTGGCAGTTGGCCCAGAATCTGTTGCCAGTCTTCAATAAGTACCATCAGCTGCTCCCTTCAATGACCCATTAGTCTCTGAGGGAGGTCCAGATGATGGACAAAGGTGAATGAGGGTTAAAGGTTAATATGGGAAAGCCCATATAGCGCCCAGGAGACATGACTTGCTGTTCCATAAAACCTAAAATCATTCTCAGCGGCATGAGCAAATCAAGACATTTTTATGACATGGTGAAGGATAAAATGTGTGTCACATCCTGTTGTAGAACATTATTTATAACAATTAGGGTTTGTACTCCTTTCATACATGCTCATTTTTTAATTACCTCTGTGAATATGTAACTTGTACACATAACCATAAGGGTCCTTATCTGTCATTGCCTGACTCAGGACATTATAATGAAGTAGAAGCTTTCATTTCTGTCCAACAGAGTTCAAAGTTCATTCCAGTTCTGCAGAGGCAAATCTAAAGTCACCCTTCCATCTTCATTAACGGCCCATAGAAACCGCGTAGCTCAATGGCAGTTAGCACGGGTTGTGGAATCATAAGGTATATTTTTGCATAGCGTTTGAAAACCATGCAAGGCAAATGACAACTATGAGGCAATGTTTACCTGCGTAACAGAAAGACGCTATTACAAATGAATGAGGCTGTGTAATGCACCTGCTGGTTCAATGCCAAGGTAGTGGATCACCTTTCACAGGAGAGAATGTCAGGTGTTTGCACATCACAATCCATGAAGAGATATTTACGTCATGTGGTTCAGCATGTTTGTTTTCCCTTCTTTCTATATATTTGACCTGATAAGCAAGCTAATTTCTTGTTTGTGAATGTTCCAATGAGTGCGTCCTCAGGGTAAAACAAGATGGAATGGGTGTGATCCTTTGTGGTTTAATTTTTTATGACGCACAGGCAGTTCAGCTGGATCTGAATTGTCTTGTTGAGCTAACTGGCTAAAGGTACAGCCCAGTTAGCGGACAATGTGGCTGAGCCCATAGCAAAGCACTTCTATTAAGCATGGGTGGTTTTACAGTCGTGCAATAACAGTGCTGTATTAGGTGTATAAAGTCCAACAGCCAGCTTGCTGTATATCAGCCAATCCCATCAAGCACGCTGGCCTACCTGTTACTGAGGAATGACTTGTTTTCCAAAATTACATCACGAGGCGAAATGATTAATGGCCTCAAATCGGATAAGAGGATTTGGTCGTGCCTGCCTGTTTCAATCATGTTGTGATGAAATGGATATAGCATCAGGCTTGCCCTTAGTCTTCTATGTCCCCGACTGGTTTGCGATTTTGTGCATCTTACTATTTTCAACATAGTTGTTTGATTTGGGAGGATAACAGACAAACCCACTTAAAGACCCTGTAAAGTAATAATAATCAAAACAGCTTCTAAATAAGTGTTTACCCACCTTTTTTCATTGAGATACCAACCCCCTCTGAATTAGTTTTTCAGCCATGCACCCCTAACCAGCAGAAACTAATTTTAGATGAGTGAAAATAGCTGAAAAATAGCCTTAAAACATCATGTAACATCATCTGTTTTTGTTCTGGCTCATATGCTTGGAAAGTTTTGTCACTAATAACATCCGTAGACGACTTAAAAATATTCACAAATTGTTTTGCAAAGGAATCTTTATAACACAATTTAGCAATAATGTGTTTCATGTTGCGTGCTAATTATTCTAATTAATGTGCTCTTAACTTGAAAAGAAGGTTGTACTATGTCTGTCTGATACTTGCATAAACTCTTTTAAAATTACATATGCCCTCCCTGAAGTTGCTTCACATACAGCCTGATGTGCACACACTCCATTTGAGAACCACCAGAAAGACTGTGTACTTAACAACCCTGCCAAATTCAAATGATTAAAACAAATAAAAGAACTGATCAATTCTGTAAAACGAGGCTTCAAAATATTGAAAAATCAAGCCCTTCTCATGAAGGGCGTGCCCCTCTGAATGTGCTAAAACTTACGGCTGTGCAGATGAAGTACAAATAGACATGATACTAATTGATATCGGTGTCATATAGCCACCAACGAATTAGTATTGATCCCTTACCTTTATTTATTTACTTTGCTTTCTCATGGGTGCTTTACACAATCCCTTTTTAGTGCATGTGCATAAGACAGCAACATATAGTTACAATGAGTTCTATTTTCAATTTAATTCTATTTTGGAGGTTTTTTTTAATACATATTTTTTCAAAATTCCTTTTTCAGGCTTACCTTACAGAACTACTTTGATTCCAACATGTCTTTCTTCCCTTATTCCTTTATTTGTTTTGCTGTTTTTTGTTTTTAATTTAAGCAATTTGTCATAGTTTAATAATATAGAACTCAACAAGAAAGTTTCTCTTGGAAAAAAAAACATATTTTGGACAAATTATTTAAAATACTTCAATATTTTATGAACCTATATGCACCTGGTATTAGTACTAGCACCAGCATTTGTACTTGGTATCAATCGATAGCAAAATTTCAAGTATCACAGCCCAATTGAAACCACATATTTCTTAACTGAGGTAACAGTTTAATGCGGTTGCTGCGTGAGTTCCTTGCACATTTGTCTTCATACACGGTATTTAAACACAAATTTCTGTTTTTAAAGGTTGTCCCAGTGAATGCCACTGGCATATCCTGACACGCTCCCTTTTCATTACCACTCCTCTCTCCTCTATCTACTGTATCGTTGGCTTTCTCGCTCTCTCCTTCCCTGACTGGCTTGCCTCCAGGATCTCTTCTGCAGTCTCTGTAAGGATCTGGTGTTCATGAAATTGCTACTTGGACCTTCCAGAAGTGTGGCACTTCAAATCTCTCTCGCAAGGCTGATTTCACCTTCACTGGCTCTTTTCCATAGTCACATGTGTCCTTGTCTTTCACGATCTGGAGTTCTCTTTGCAGAAAAACTAATGTGGCCTATGCACACTTCTCTCCCTCACAAATGCAAATAACCAGGGGAAAACCGAGAAGTGCTCCTTAGGCCGTATAGGGTAGTTGTGTACTTTAGTTTATAACCACTAATAAGGAAGTGACAAGTACACTGCTAAGGAGCGCTTGTGTGTTTGGCCCTTGCTGAACTAGAGGTCAGACCTGCTGCAGGACTGCAGGTCTGCCTTCCCCTTCCCCTTCCCCTCCTTAAGATGATCTCATTCTTCCGGGAGCATGCTGGCCGCTACCAAATGAAGGCTGCAGAGCAGGTGTCACGTCGCCTGCGTGTCTGTGTTGCATTTCTGCTAAGACTGGGCTCACAAACAAACATGATGGCGCTGCCTTGCTTGGAAGACTCAGTAGTGACATCTGGCGACCAGAGCATATACAGTATGGTTTTTAAAGTGAGGGACAAAAAAGCCTGAGGGATTTCCCAGTTACATATCCATAATTTTCTTTACCACATACCGCTTGTCCTCATTTGAGTCACGAGCGATTTGAACCGAATATTCCTCGTCAGAAGATCACCTTGTATTCTCAGTACACAAATACAAAAAAAAAAAAAAAAATGTAATTTACAATGTTTTGAATTAATCTAAAATTTTTGGAAATGTGGAATGTGGGGGGAGCTGGTAGAAAGTACCTGCTGTAAATAGTTTAACACTTTGTTGAAAGAGCAAATCTCTTCGAAATCTAGCAAAGCAAATCATTTACATTTCGCTTCAAAATAAAGTATTTTCACATGTTTTGATTCATTGCGTGACAAGAATCAAGAATGATGCAATTTCTGGACAAAAGGTATTAATGTAATGCTGGGCGGATGCTAATAAGGGCATCAAGGAGACTGCTGCCTGCATTTCAGTCGGGAGCCAAAAGCTCTGCAGTGGATTACTTTGACTGCAAAGAGATCATCTTCCTCTCCTGCTGACTTCTATTACATACATTTGTTTGCAGGAGCAAAAATCCATCCATATCAAACGTGTCTGTTACTCATAGGAAAAGATGACAAACAGCATTTAAAAGATGACTCATGTTTAGTTATTCACAATATAAATAAGATCCATCTGCATTATAAAACATCTGCTTCAAAGGTGGTTCTGGTATGTTTTCCGTGTCTGTGAGCATTGTTTATTTTCTGCTTGTCCCAATAGTATAACAAAACACAGACATGCTGTATGTGTCAGCATGTGCTATCTGTTGCGTTGCCGAGGTGTGATGTTGTCTAAGATCCGAGGACTGCAGTGGGTCATGTAGTGCAGAGTAGGGTCAGAGTAGTTCAAGGGCTGAGGATTGTTTACTTCCTGTACGTGGTCTAACAAGTGAGGCAGACTGAAAGAAAAAAAAGTAATGAAGATTTAACATTGTCATAGTACAGTAATCCTGTTTTGGAGTTGAAGACTTTCAAGTAATTTGGAGCAATACAACACATTAGTGGGAGACATTTTAAACTTGCTGAACATGAGTCATCATTCCCCTCTGAAAATGGTCTATATTAATAGAGTTGTTGTACCCTGATTATGTCAAAGAAGGACATGTATGTGTAATATGGATGTATAGTAAATGTCTTTCTTCGATTAGTGTGAACCACAATTTACATAGGCAGACAATAATCTCAACCTTAGGCCTTCTGCCATATGCAGGAACTCATGAATTCTTAGTTAAAGCTAGTTTGTTTATTTTTGCCTCACAAGATTTTTTCTAGAGACATTGCTAGTTTTTTTCACAGTGCAAACATACAAAGATTATTTCATCCAATCCATTTCGCCATAACCATATCATGATTCACTCTAATCTAACATTGTAATCCCGCAATACTAGAGCCATCCCTTGACATTATATCCATAGGGTCTAGTTTACAGATAACAGAAAGCAGGCCAGTCATCATGGGGATTATGTGTCTCTAACACCTGGCCCAGATGCCATACATCTGGATAGACATGCTACAGCCAAGGACACAATATGAAGCACAAAGTCACATTTTACTCAAATCCGCCAACAGGAAGTACTTCACTTCAAACGTACAGAATTACTATATTCACCCATTTATACTACATGTATATGTGTGTGTGAAATTCCAACAATGACCTGGGACACTTTTTGTTTGGATCACGGGTCACCAACATTTTTGTAGCATGACACTTTGTAGTTTTGTTTTCATTCACACAAGTTAACAGTCTGATTCGCACAAAAATTAGGGAGCAAATATGCGACATTTCTTTTCTATATACGACTGACAATGTTCACGTTCTACAACATCATGTAAACTACATCATGTAGTCATGGAGGCTTCCTGGTGCGCGCAGGCACTATGTTGGTGACCCCAGGTTTAGTTGATAATTATTTATACTTTTAATGTTCTTTCAACAACCGCTCACTAAGTCGTTTAAAAGACTGGCTCTTTCAGGGTTTTTTTAATTCGGTGCATTTATTTATTTTTTGACAATTTAATTCATCAGTGATTTTAGGGCCAATGAGTTCAGGGTGTAACCCTGTCTTGTTGCTCGAATAAGCTCTTGCTCACCCATAACGGAACAAGATAAGCGGTTGAAAACAGCTTTTAAATTAGTTTAGTTCACTTCAAATTGAATTTTGTTCATTTCAAAGGAAACATTAATAATGTTGGTTGCAAAGTTAGCAGCTCTTAGCAGCCACAGGATGTAAACAGGATGGTTAACTGAGCAATGCTTTTAACAGCCTATACATTTTTTTAAAATAGATTTCCATACTTGATGCATTAACTTTGACAGCCTTAATACACATGTTTTTTTTTGTTGTTGTTGTTTATTTTATTTTTTTTAACAAAATAAAATAATGTTAAAATAGTAGGAACGTGCAGTAGGAAATTATCTTGGGACAGAAAGGACTTCTGCAGCATGACATGGCCCACAATTTATAGAAACATCTTAAGTAATGTGCAGGTTCAGTCAATAGATGTTTTTTGTGTAAGGAGGATAACTTACTCTCCAGTCACTGTCCTTTTGCTGCAGCAGCAGCAAAAAAAGGCCAGTGCAGCCAGAAGGAGCAGCATGGGGATGCCAATGCCCAGAACCAAGCCCAGTATAAGATTGAGGTTGTTGTTGCTGTTCACCTTGTCTATATCGGCTACATTTGAAATACGATCATTATTTTACAAAACAACAGACAGCATTTCTATCAGATTTGTTTTATTGATTTTTATAAATTGCAAATGAATGATTTATGTTTTAATGTAGAACATTAGATAGATGCTCACCTAACACACAGGATTGTGTTTTCTCCACATCAGTGGTGCCATTGCACACACACCTGTAGCCTCCATAGGTGTTGATGCAGAGGGCAGGGTGCACGCACGCTGCCTCCTTAGTCATACACTCATCCAGATCTGTGTGTGGTAAGCATTTAGCAAGTTGTAGAGACAAAGTTTCAGTATCCCGCAGCAGGGATAAAGCAGCGAGGAATGAGGGACGTAAATGAAGTCCGGGCTAATTAGGCAACAAAAGACTGTCTTAAATTCAATCTAAGTTAGCTAACGTTATTCCTTGTGTCAAGCCCACCATATTAATTTGCTGTATGAGCTGTCAGGAGAATTTTTCAGTGAGTTTCAACAGCATGAAACGATGATGATTTTGAGAACGCAGCCCTTTAAAGTAGTGTGTCCTTACCATCAACTACTATGGTTCTGATGTCATAGTGGCTGCTGACTCTGGCCAGATAGTCTCTGATATACCAGTGCGGTGTGTCACTGGACATATTTATGCGGTACTCAACTCGACCTGGACCAGAATTCTGTCCTGCATCCTTCTTACTGGCGTTATAGAATTTGTTCTGAAAACCTAGGGACAGAATGCTCTCAAGCTGAAAGAAACAAAAAATACACAGTTTGAATACAATGGTCCTTGAAATTCGTCACAGTTATAACCAACCGACCAATTGAAGTCCGTCAGGTCTGTTCCTTCTCCAATCCACTGACACATTGAACACATTACCCCCTGCAGACACATGAATGCATTGACACCTTGTGTACGTCATACGACCGACTATGGATATTTATAGTATACACTTCAACTGTATAAATATTTACCTGGAGGATTGGCGGAGTCGCCTGTGGAGCAGGAAAATGTTGGAATTATTTTTATTGTTGTTGTCACAGGAAGCAAACAACAAATAGGTCCCACAATAAAATTATGTATCTGCATATGAGGTATACACACCACATCCGTCAGAGTCCTTATCATTCTTGTATCTGCAGAAGCATTCCACAGATCCTGGTTTGTTCTTACACTCAAACTTGGCATTGGGACATGTTGACATCTCAGCACACTCGTCTATATCTTCAGTACATACGCAGACAGCGGTTTAGTTTGAGCTAAAATGGGATTATTTCTCCTCAAGATGTCCCATACCTGTACAATTGAAACCATCTCCCAAAAAGCCAGGTTTACATGTACATGTGTAGTTTTGTTTCGTGCTGGTGCAAATGGCATCTTTGTGGCAAGGGAAGGTGAATGGAGGCAAGCACATGTCTGGGGAAATATACCATGAAACAAGATTGATGATTGAAATTGTTTTTCACAACCTAAAATACCCATTTATTTGTGACTAACCATGATCAAAGCACTTATATCCCTCCTTTCCATTAGACACAGTATTGTTCGGGCACTGTCCGCAGTTGAAGGTCCCGCTCTGTGAATTCGATTGGCACTGTAGCCCTCGGAAACACGGCTTGCCTTTACACGGGTCTGCAATATTCCCACAAAACTTGCCACTGAATCCTTTTGGGCATAGGCACCCTGACACCTGAAACATGAGTGATAAAGTACATACTAAGAACTCTGATGTTTATTTACAGTATGACAGATTTGTTTGAAGACAGCATGCAATGCTTTCCTCAATACATTGTAAGTATAACAATAACAACATAAATTGTAGGCCTCATATGCTGCAAGAATTGGTTAAGATTCCTGATACACCTGTAATAATTGATACTCATCATGAAAACGTGAGTTACCTTGTCTTATTTCAAGGTATCGGTACTCATAATTATTAGGATGTAAAAGTGCCATGATATCACTACTTAGTAGGCATTGCCAAGCTTTGGCATTTGCTCCACTGTCCATGGAGTTGAACATAGAGTAAATGTGACGAGTCAAACGGAAACATTAACTTCTCTCAAAGTTTTACCTGGAACTTCCCGTGCAGGTGATTTTCAATGATGCTGTCAGACAGACAGGTCCCTCCATTAAGGCAGTTGCAGATACGCAGAATGGGGGTAAACAGGGAGCTAGAGATCTTGTCTGTGACCTTAATAGTAAGCTTGACGGGCGCCGTGCTAAGGGGCATCCAGGAGAAGTAACCATCACCTGGATTGGAAAAAGGACCTCAATCATATTCTGGATTGGAAAAGGACAGTGGCAAATTGCGCCACAATGAATCAGGCAAAGGGGAATTTTCTGACACAGTGTCAGAAATTTTCAGATTCAGTGTGCTTAATAAGTCAGTAGAGCTCAGAAGTGTCTTTCATACAGTCCATACAAATAATTCATTCAAACAGCAGGCACATAAGGTTGCACTCAAGTCAGTAATCTTTTTCTTAGTTATGTTTGTGCTTAGAAAACTGTCATCTTTCCAGCCCGCAGCTGGAAAGACAAAGACAACCTGCTTACACAGGACTTGGCCAGTTTGGGTCACCCCTCATCAAGGTGTAAGAAACATAACAATGTATGTGTACGCGTGTAGGTGTGTGTGTGTCTCACCACTGCCAATGGAGGCCTGTGGGGGTCTTGGGAAGAGTATTGAATAAATGATGGGATCTCCATTCGGATCCTGAGCAATAATCTTTATGGTGACAGTAGAGTTGACCTGAGCATGGATCACTGTAGGTTCAGTCACTATGGGTGGTGTATTGCCTACCAGAACAGACACAACTCAGAAAATATCATCAAACATGCAGCTCATAACTCAAATAATATTCTCAAAATGCAGTATTAACAATCATGTTACCATAGAGTCGAGCCAAATTTTGATATTGTTTTTCTGCATTCAGGGTTTGAAGCCCAAAATCTGAAGTGTTGGTTGCAAGGCTGTCATGGACACACTGCATGCAGCCTTGGCAGGTTCTCCTCAACTCCTCCAACACATCAGGACTGAAGCCCTCCAGGAGTTTGTCAAAGGAGACTGGTTGAAATGGAGCAAGTGGGGGAGAAGAGAACAGCAAGCTCTCTGGTTGTGGAACTGCCCCTGTAGATGCAATTTTTACTGTTATCAGCATGTGATTTTGAAATACAAAATGTACCACAAACACTTTGATTGACGTGGCCCGTGTAGAATTAATCCCACAAAGTGCACATGTATTATGAATCAATTTGTAAAAACAAATGCTGAGAGTCGAAGTGATATAACCATTGTGCTTTAAAGACAAAAAATGACAGAAATGTATCTGAAATTGGCTCACATGACAACCCAAAAATGTGAAGTTTGTCTTCTGAGGGTTTGTTATGGTCTACTGAGGACAGCAGCCGGCCATCGGACATGAGGAAGTCATCTGAGCGGTTGGAACTCCAGAGGCCCATGAGACCCACTGTCCGGTTGTAAAACATCTGCGGAACTTCCACCATGGCCGCTAGCTGTTTGTAGCCTCCCACACGCCACACCAGCACGTGCAGACCACCGGCATACAAAGCTGCACAGCGATCCACCGAGGTACAACGCACTGCAAAGTCACTCCCTCCCATGTACACGATCCCTGATAAACAAACCACATTATTATCTGTTTCAATTTTATACAACAAAACAATGTTTGACGGTGTTTTGTGTGTAGCTGTTACCAACAGTGACAATTATTTCTGCATCGTCAATGAACAAACGCAGTCCTTGTCCTTTCTCTGCACAACCCCATTCAATCTGTAAGAATCAATCATATATAAGTGCACTACATGTTTTTCGCTCTGAACTTGTTTCTATGTGGACATACAGATCTAAATATAGCTTTGTGAATAATAATGTGCTTCTGGAATAGAAATTAGGCAGCAAAATCCCCAATTTTGATTCACCACAGATAGCAGCAGATTTGCCGATTGCTGTCACGTAAAAATGACATCGTAGTTGCACATAATTCAGATAATTCAGATAATAATTCAGAATCACACCTGTTTTCTGAGTTTTTTCACGTGATATCTACAAGCTGAGCAATGATTAGTTGTTTTCTGAGCCTTGAGCTGCAGTGATGTTGCTTTTAGTCAACAGCAAGAGGCAAAATGGCCACCTTCTGAGATGGATTAAAATGGCTTGATTAGGTTATTTTATGCATATTCCACAAGCTCAATATTATTCACAATGCAATGTTTTCACTTTTGGGCTTGCATAGATCATATTTTTGTAGAGCACATTTTGAGGTTTACATTTTTTTAAGTTAATCAGGATTGATTTTTGATCAGGTTCTAGCTACAAATAAATTGTACACAATAACGCCAACCATGTCAAATCCATGTAAGTAGATCAATTATACCCAAAGCTCTAAAAAACAAAAGTATCCACAAGAAAGAAATGAGTCATAGTCCTTAAACTGAACTCATGAATACACATTCACTCATTCTTGGCGTCACTTTTCCATACAAACAAGCACACTGACCTTGCCGATGCCCTGGTGGAAAGCAGCCATGCGTACCACAACTGGGAAGTTAATGCTCCCTTTTTTTGGAGTGTGCAGTCTCTCAGTCTGTCCTTGCAGGGTGAAGATATTAGATCCAGTGGTGGAAGACAGCCTCACAATCACAAACACTCCTAATGCTTTAAAGGAGTACTCTGTGCCATCAAAAGTGATGAAATGGAGGCTGCCATAAACTAATGCTGTGTTGGAGGAATGGAGATTTTATGTGAAATCGAAAACAAAAAAAGTTTGTATAAGAACCTCTTACCTACACCCTGTGTTGCCGTGTTTCCAAGCTTGGAGCCATCCAGACTGGTCCAACTATAGCCTTTGCACCGGTCAATTGGCCGCTTTTTGAGGTAAAGGTGGCAAAGAGGAGATACAATGCAACACCACTGGAAAGGCAGAAGATCTTCATCTAAAAAGATTTAGAAAAAAAGTCCATCAGTCCATTTGGTTATTTTCTTTTTTTTTAACTTCTGTTAAGTTTGAATTGTAACGAAAGTGTCTATTTCCACAAAACAATGTGTGGACCATGACCGCTATGATTTATCTTGTTTTATTGCTATCCCAAACAGTAGAATGGAAGCCAGAATGAGTAAATGAAAATCGATTATGCATAATTCTTCTTGATATTATCCCATATTGTTTAGGTATTTACTGTACATATAGAAATGTTTTCAGTATGAAATTGAAATGTCCAACTGCATTTGAATGCACCACTTTGTTTACGGCTAGCTAAGCAGCTGACTTGTGCCCATATCATACAACAACAAAGGGACGTTTATTGTCATCCTTAATCGGCGTTTGAATATTATTTTTTTAAATGGTGGTGTGTTGATGTTTGGAGATACTATATGTGATGTGGTGGCAAAAAATTGAGTCCTAAAGACGAGTCAAACTTATCTTTTCGCTATCACTGCACAGTAAAGTTAGCTGCTAGCAACTTCTGCTGCCAAAAACAACTTCAAAATAAAAGGTTCCTATGGCTATAGCTCTGGCTTCCATGAATTATTAATGTACTTGTTTTGAAGTTTACCTTCACAGAACGCCGTTGGCGTGTGACGTATTGTTTGTTTCCTTTTCTTTGGAAAACCGATAAGAAGCAGATTATTTTAAAATTGATATGATCGGACATCTCTTATCTATTCTGAATCGTAGTAGATGCTAATTTTGATTCTAAAGTGATTTTTTTTTTTGTTTGTTTTTTTGCACACCTCTATGTATTACCAATATGTTTCTGGGTACTTTGTCTTGAGAAGTAGCGCTCGTTGTAACCTGCCAGCAAAGGTCCCTGGGGATCATACACACATCTCTTTCCTGACCCATACTTGTTTTCCAAAACTGACCGAAAGATATGACCCCCTTCTGCACCCCATCTCTGTCCCCTCAAAGTCTTCAACAGTGTTCCTTGCTCAGTCGTATCTTGCAAGAAGGATAAATCTCCCAGAGCTTGGGTGCGGGTACAGTGGCATGAGGGTAAGCCTTCAGTCCAGTAAACGGGATCGGGCTCCTTCATTGCCCATGACTGGCACAGCAGTCCTGGGTTGGCGTTAGACCCATCAGGTCCACTTAACTCATACACAATCTGGCCTAACTTCCCCAAGGGCCCTTCCACTTGTTGGGGCCTGTATCTTCCCCCTGGGCCAAAAATGTTTTCTGGGGGAGTCGTGGGCTCCTTGTGGGTGTGTTCCCCATCCGTATAGCCGATGAGGGCATCGTGATATTTTCTCTGGCCTTGACCCCATCTCATCTCCCCATACTGCAGGAGGGCAAAGGACTGGACACCATCTGTCGTCAGAATACACTGGAAAGTGTTGGTCTGTGACAAACACACATGGTGTAAGTTAATTATCACATTTTATTAGTTTCGGAATTGTTCTAAGCTTCTGTTTTATTCAGTAGCATTGTGTTCACTACAACAGTAATTCTCTACCACTTGACCACAACACATCAGTGTGTGAGATCATCGGGCTGTAAATAATATCAAAATATGACCTAGGCCAGTATTTAAGAAAGTGACAATACTGTATACCAAACTCGGGTATTGTAATTCCAGACTGACTGGCCTTTGAAAGGTTGCTTAAAAAAATGCATTTATCATGAAACTGAAAAACGAAATCAGAAAAAGCTTATGCCATGGCTTCTGCCTACAACACATATTTTGGGTACTTTGGTTCACTATTGTGGAGTGTAATTTTATAACTGATTAGTTTCTGCTCTCAACCATTTATGTGCCCTCAGAGTTTTAGGTTTCTCTCTGGGTATGCCTAGTTACTGCTTTCCTGGTCCTTTTTTTTCTACCTAAATTTGGTTAATTTACCTGATTTTTTTTCATTATATTTTATCATTCTTTCTTTCTATACTTAATCGTTTTTCATGCATTTTCTCGTTTTTTTTCATTTGTTCTTTTTCAAAGATAATTCATATTTTTGTTTATAATTTTAGAGTGTATTTCAAACTTTTTGCCCGGCCCTCCACAATATTTTGTTGCTTCTCATTTGGCCCCTGGGGAAAAATTGCCTGAACCTGCTTACAACAGTTCATCTACAAGGCCATACAGAAATGATCTGTGGTGCTTTTGCCGAACCTGCCTCAAGGGGACGCTTAAGTTCAATTTATTGACAGCCGTGAACAGCTAACTGCAAAGGTTTTAACATTATATTTGATTTTGATATGCATACCCATTCATATGTCCAATTTCAAGCACACCTAAAGAGTTGTCCAAATTCATACATATATCATCTTCATGGCTGGGAGTATTTAGTCATTCTAATCGCGTTACCTCTGACTGATTGATTTTCTGGTACGAAACAGCCATTACATGGTCCCAAGTGATTTTGAGTATCCAAGAAGGAGTGAATGCAGGCTGTCCTCTCTGCTTCTCAAATTTTGAAACATCAATGGCTGTACGATTGAACACTATTTTGGAGTACACATCTGCCATATCAGAATCATGATAGTCCTGGGGGGGGGAGGGAAAAAAAATAACAGGCTCAAAATAACACAGTTCACGAATATTTCTTTAGACATATTTCCTGGCCTTCAACTTTGAATGACATCTAACCTTAAAGAATAAACGTCCATTGCCTTGAGTGAGGTCAGCATCATCCCAGAACACCGCCAAAAGCGACACACTCATATCTTTGGGAAATCCAGTGGCTAATGGAGCTGGAAACAAATACTGTTCATTCTCAGCAGTGGATTGAAACTGGACCAGACCATTATCAGAAAACTATAACAAAAAAGAAAAAAGACGCACTGTTTGTCAATGTCACCCTGTTCCTTAAGTTTTAAACATATATTTTTTAATCACAGTATAAGAGAAAATTAAAATATTAAACAAATGGAAAAATATAGATGATGCCTTTGGAATAACATGAAGTTCAATGCAAACCCATTAAAAAGTGGTCTGATCTTCAAGTTACAGCATAAAAAGTTGTGTTAAACCAGTGTTATACAATTATAGGATATAAAAGGTCTACACACCCTTGCTCAAATGTATGCAAGGGTATAACAGTATATTATTTGAAACATTTTTAAATGTATAAGGCCATCTGTGCATACTGTCTGTGGTTAGAATTAACCAGTTGAACCCTGTTGACAATTAACCAATTACACTCAGGGTTTTGTGATATTGTGTGATTATTTTTTGTGATCAAACGCAACACTGTTGTGTTTGTCTAAGGCAGTTGTCTATTACTGTAATCCAGGTTATTCCAAAGTCTTTACATACATTTCCTTGCAATGGTATGAGATATAGTTAGAAACTTACATAAATTCTATCATATAATTTCCCCAAGAATGGGAAACAAATAGGTGGTTTGATGTATGGTGAACTGCCATCTTTTGTGTCCATGTATATTCTTTTATCACCAACCTCTGCTCCAAATGGGTACAGGTTGCTCTCTGTTGATTCAGATGAAAGTATTGATCAGTGTTATTGGATATTACAAATCTTATAAATTCATATCAGGCCAAACTGACAAACTGAAAACTTGTGAGCCCTGTAGATGTCCGTTATTTAAAAGGTTTGCTATTTAATACTTTAATATTGCATATACTACAAACTCCTACACTCCAAAAAAGCCTGAACACTTAAATGAGCCTCATCTTTTGAAGATGGGTAGATATTAAGAGATACAGTTAGCAATGAGACACTGTATGTGGACTGTAGCAAGCAGCTGTTAAAGGAGAAGTGAAGTTAAAAAAAAAGCTCCGCAATTTTCTCTACACATCCCACTCATTAAACACAGCATTATAATTAAAATGGATGCACATTTTCAGTGGCCGAAATCTCTGTGCGTCCCTAGTTTAGACAGTTGGACCACCTCGAACGTAATATTTATAATATTATAATCTATCATACATAATAAATAATAATAATGATAAATAGCTAACCATTCTGAATCTCTTTGCAGTCTATATTTCCTTCTGGACAGGAACAGGTGTATGTCCCTGGCAGATTTGTACAAGACGTTTGCCCAGGACATGTCACATTTGACGCGCATTCATCAAAGTCCTCACATCCTCCTTTTCCATGACCATTGTCTTTTGTTGCATTCCAGCCGTGACTGCAGGTACATTTAAATCCTCCTACGTTATTGGAGCAAAGGGCAGCAGAATGACACTGCCCATAGGCCTGTTGGCATTCATCAAGGTCCACACACAGGGACCCAATACGCACAAAGCCATGCATACATACACAAACAAATGACCCCGGGGTGTTGTGGCAGCTAGCTACAAGTTGGCATGGGTTGGTGAATGCCACACACTCATCCACATCTTTGCACCACGATCCATTTCCTGCGAAGCCCAGTGGGCAATGGCATGAATATGAACCCGGGCTATTCCAACACCGTGCCAAGGAATGGCAAGGCAAATCCTCACATTCATTGGTGTCGACACACGAGCTCTCCTCCTCATGGTATCCCAAAGGACAAGCGCAGGAGTATGTTCCAGGAAGATTGATGCACACCTGATCCGGGCGACAAGAAGTGTTGTCTTTGCATTCATCAATATCTTCACAACCAAACAGAAATGGTGTATACCCAGGATAACACTGACAGATAAAGGATCCTGCTGTGTTATTACAAAAGGAATGCTGAGGGCACAGGCTTTCAATTGGGCCTTGACATTCATCTATATCCTGACACTTAGTGCCATTTAGAATAAAGCCCTTATTGCAAGGACAATGGTAAGAACCGGGGGAGTTGACACACGTAGAGTGAGGCGGGCACACCGTTGAGTTGTTCGAGTCTGAGCACTCATTGATATCCACACACTTTGTTCCATTACTCCAAAATCCACTAACACATTCGCAGTAATACGATCCAATTGCATTGATGCATGCTCCGTTGCGGCAAATGTTTTCTAGATCAGTTCCATTGCACTCATTGATGTCCATGCATAGGTTTTCGACTTTGGAAAATCCAGCATCACATATACATTGAAAGCTTCCATTGGTGTTGACGCATATGCTGTATTCAGGGCAGGTGGAGTTGTTCTGGCATTCGTTAATATCCTCACAGCCACTATTGTTATTTTGATAACCTCCCCAGCACTCACAGAAGAAAGATCCTACTGAATTCAGGCAGCTGGAGAAATTAGGGCACTGAATTAAGCCGAGTGAGCATTCATCTATGTCCAAACACAAGGACCCATTGCCTGAGAAGCCTGAGTCACAAATACAATTGTAGCCGCCGTTGAAATTGCTACATGTGCTGTTATCTGGGCAGGTGAAGCTCCCCGTTGAACACTCGTCCAAGTCCTGACAGTGTGTCCCGTTGTCCAAAAAACCTTGCCAACATTCACAAACGTAGGAGCCATTTGTGTTGAAGCAGTAGGAGAAGGTAGGGCATATTTGAACTTTGAATTGATCGCATTCATCCACGTCAGAACATTCCGTGCCATTGCCTTGATAACCTTCCTTGCACTGACAGTAGAACGAACCCTGATATTGGTGGCACTCAGCGAGAGGATGGCAGATGGAACTGGTGTTCATGCAGATGTCCTCATTCACACATGTCCCCTTGTCATACACCAGGCCGACAATACACAGACAGGTGTAGGAACCAACAGTGTTGCCGCACGTCATATTTGTGCCACAAGTTGCGTTCTCCTGGCATTCATCTATATCCTCACAATCAAAGCCGTCGCCCTGGTATCCATCCTGGCACTGGCACTTGTAGGCTCCGTATGTGTTGTGGCACAAAGCCAGGGCACTGCAGTTGTGTGGTATTGTGGAATTCTGAAGGCATTCGTTCACATCTTGACACTGAAAGCCATTGCCCTCCATGCCGACAGGGCAGTCACAGGCGAAAGATCCGGCTGTGTTTATGCAGCTGGCAACATTATGGCATCCTCCATTTTGGACTTGGCATTCATCAAAGTCTATAATTCATCCAAAATGGGACATTGTCAGGGAAGCAGCCCCAAATAATGATGAAGAAATCTCTCAAGAGTGTGAAAATAAAACTGTTAAATAATCATATCATTAAATGATTGTGTACATGGAATTGACACTTACCAGAGCAGTTCTTCCCATCACCTGTGAAGCCACTGAGACAAAAGCAGTCATGACTTCCCACTGTATTGGCACATTGTGCAAATTTACTGCACTCATGTTGTCCTGTTTCACACTCATTTATATCTGACATAAAAGAAAATGTTTGGAAGGAAAGAATGAAAAAATGAGCTACATATGAAAACTCCAAAGAAATAAGACAACAGAAATATTCTGAATATCTATTGACTGAGCAAACAAATGTTATATACAGTAAGTTTGACTGTTTAAATTTCTATCCAGCATGCTAGATGATTTAGGCACAACGCAGAGCAAGCAACATGGTTGAACATTATTGAATTGTGCAGTTTGCAGGTTCTGCAACTATATTCATACATGGCCTACTGTTGGTCTTTGCTGCTATTCAAAATGTGTATTGAAGCTGAACGCCATCCCAGCATCACAGAGGTAATGGCTACCTCAAACGTATTTCATTTCTGGGAGTAAATCAAGGTTTAATCAGACTTCCCAATGCAGTGTATAATGTGAATATAGAATACCGGTCAAAAGTGGAAGGAAATGAGTTCCAATATATGGTCTGAAACACATTGAGTCAAGAAATTCAAGTTGCAAACTCTTGAAAATGCACATACGTGAAGTGAAAGTAATTTCAGGTCATAATGCCTCACCCACATCATTAAGCTGAGTGGGAAAATACCAAGATGTGCAAAGCTGTTATCTGGGCAAATGAAATAGAAAAAACACTGGATGAGACCATGAGGCTTATTTTTACTGTTATAATTAACTATATAATTTAATATTTATAATTATATATTTTCTTTTAGTTATTTATAATATTTAGTCGTGACTAAAGTGCAAAGTGTGGACAATCTCTCTAAATAATGGAAATATATGAATACAGTCAATGGTTGAATACCCACACTACCTTCTTTTATTCCTCACCCAATTGCCCATTTGTACTGAATAGAGTTGAAGCAGCTGGGTGAAAGCAATTCTTTGTCATCAGTCATATGATGTTGTTTGTTGTTCATTTAAAAAAAATGAAAAAAAAATCTTATCAGCTGTATTTTTAGTTTTATTTTTTTCTTTCTGGTTGTCCAATTTTGTTTTATTTGGTCATCATTTGGTGTTCAGTATTTTTCTGTTTATTGATTTTATACTGTAGCTTTGCAATAGGGAAAATACTACTACTAGTATTACTACTACTTACTAATAATAGTAAGGCAAAGTAAAGAGAGGTGTCTTACCAGTGCACTGTGTTCCACTGAGATTGTAGCCTCGCTTGCAAACACAGGAATATAAACCAGGGTAATTTACACATTCCGTGTCATTTTCAGGGCAAATATCCTCTTTTTGGCACTCATCTATGTCAAAGCAAGCCAGCCCATCACCAATGTAACCCAGGTCGCACACACATTGGTGTCCAGCAGGGGACAGGTGGCACAGGCCGTTAATGTGGCACCTTGGCTCACAGAACGTACTGGGTGGCACGCAAGTGTCATTCAGGGCGACGGTGCCATTCAAACACGAGCAAACATGCGCTCCGGGGGAGTTGACACACTTTGAGAAATCTGGACAAACGGCATCCGAGAGGATGCACTCGTCCACATCCTGGCAGGAGAAGCCATCTCCTTCGAAACCCTGCTGGCAGGAGCAGAAGAAGTCCCCGATAAAGTTGGTGCATAATGCCCGTGGATGGCATGTGTTCGCCACAGAGCATTCATCAATGTCATCACATCGTGTGCCATTGAGCGCAAAGCCTCGCTTACAGGTGCAGGTGTGAGAGCCGATCGTGTTAAGGCAAGTGGCGTTAACATGGCAAGGATTCTCTTTGCACTCGTCAATATCAACACAGTCCATGCTGGCGGCAGGCCGATAATATCCAGTCTGGCAGGGGCATTCATACGAACCAGCGGTGTTTTTACATTCTTCATTGACACCACATGGATTTCCCAGTGTCTCACACTCATTTACATCCTGGCAAAGAGTCTGATTAACCAAGACAAATCCATTCTGGCACAGACAAGTGAAAGAGCCTTGGTTGTTCACACATGTAGCCTTATTTCTACAGCCTCCATTATCCACCAGGCACTCGTTGACATCATTACAACGGCTCACACCATCTCCAGAGTAACCCACCAGGCAGGTGCAGTTGTAGATACCAGGCAGGTTAGCGCAAAGAGCGTTGGGGTGGCATCGAGTAGAAACTGAACATTCATCCACATCCACGCATGTGAAGCCATCTCCACTGTAACCGGCTGCACACTGGCATTCGAAAGAACCGGGTAAATTAGTGCAGACAGAGTGAGGGCTGCAAAGGCCCGCTGCGCATTCATCCAGGTCACGGCACTCAGAGTTATTAAAGATGAAGCCAGTACCGCAGTCGCAGAAATATGACCCGCCAGTGTTGACACAAGTAGTGATAGAAGGGCAGATGTTTGGGGTGGCACACTCATTAATATCGTTACACAATCTGCCATCTCCTTCAAAGCCTTCCAGACAGGAACACTCGTAACTTCCGAGCCTGTTGATGCATAAGGCGTTGGGATGGCAGTCGTTGTCCTCGTTGCATTCGTTTATATCAACACACGTCAAGCCATTTCCCACAAAACCGCTGTTGCAGTTACATCGGTATGACCCGACGGTGTTAAAACAGTCTGCGTATAGACTACAGCTGTTGCTTGCGCATTCATCAATATCTACGCAACTCTGGCCATTACTGACAAAGCCGGTGCTGCACGTGCAGCGATACGAGCCGGGCAGATTTACGCAGCCTTTGTGACCAAACAAGGATGAGCATAACTGCGGAGTCTCTGAACATTCATCAATATCGAGACACAGGTAATTCCCGTTGCCCTTATAGCCACCATTACACGTGCATACATAAGATCCTGGGGTATTTTTGCATGTCGCATTCCAATGGCAAATATTTCGGTTAATGCATTCGTTTTTATCAGTGCAACGGAAGCCGTCTCCATCAAAGCCAACTTTACACTTGCACGTTCGTCCGCCCACTTTGTTGATGCAGAGCGCGTTGGCGTGACAGCCTCCGTTTTCTTTTTGACACTCGTCAATATCTTGGCAATTGATACCATCTCCCATGAATCCGCTGAGACAAAAACAAGTGTAGCTGCCAAGGGTGTTGTTGCAGCGGGCATGCTGGTGACAACCGTTGAGGCCGCTGAGGCATTCGTCGATGTCGCTACACAGCAGGCCATCACCCTGGTAGCCTATGACACACGCGCAGGTGAAATTGCTTTGGACTTTTAGACACTCTGCTTGTTGATGGCATTTGCTGCCTGCTGCCTCACAATCCCTCAGGTCAGCTATTGATAAGAAAAGAGAGAGAGAAGAACAATTTTAACCAACTAGATGAACTAAGTTATGGAGAAATTTGCATTTGAATGCTGAAAACCGAATGGAAAAAACAATGGAAGCATGTGATGTGAAATACTTTGGGATCTTGCCATCTAATTGAATTATTTAATGATATGGTATGATATTGAACAATGTAGAATCATGTGGACATTCATTGAATGATATGAAAAAATCTCAATTTTTTGTTTGTTTTTGTTTTTCACTCTAGCAACAGTATACCTGTGAAAAAATGTTGAAATGTGGGAAAACTGTGAAGGTTAAGAATGGAAAAAAATAATATCCAAGGAAAACATTGGAAATGGGAAATGGTTTGAATCGGTCAAAAAATCACAATGGTGGAATAATAATAATAATAATAATAATAATAATAATAATAATAATAATAATAATAATAATAATAATGTGACTTTCAGCACTCACACAATTATTTTTGGTAAGTAATGCATTTTAAGGGGTGACTGAGTTTGTTCACCTGCAGTGGAGTACTTTAGCATTGCCAAGAGACTTATGAGCCACAAGAGTGGGAACCTGTAAGAGTAAGAAAAATATTCATGAACATCTGAAATAAGTTCAAAATCATGCATACATTCCTGGTTTTGTTTTCTTGGAATATGATAATACCTTTAAAAAAAATAACATTAGGGGGGATCATTTCTTGCACAATCAATGTCATTATACTGGGCTTATGAAATTTTAAGTGAAGAGTGGATCTAAAGCATGACTATACAATATGTAACCTTACATTTTCATACCATGAAAAAACATTGTTGAACATTTTAACCACTGAAATACCCAGCTGAATTTAATATCTGCAGGGTGTAAAATGCTGGCAGGCAAGGTATGAATAAAACTAAGGAGATCCCTTTATGTTGAATTCAAAATTATTCTTATTCACTACCGTATTAATACATTTGGTTCCTGAAAATATTTCTCGTAGAAATGAGATAAACTGTCTCTTCTCTAAACAGTCTTATCTTATCTTATCTTCAACAATTTTTGAAGTAAACTTGGACCTCATCATGCAATGTACAACTTGATTTTCAACTGTTTTTGGACTGTGCTGGACAGGCTAAAGCTGACATAAAATCCAATGACTAATAGTTCTCAAAAACTATTTTTGGACTAAATTTGAGCAGCTTCGGACAGGCTAAACAAAACTCAATTATCAACATCATTTTTGGACAAAATTTGGACCCAATTGAATGAACTACAACACAAACCAGGTTTCAATGACTTTCAATGATTCTGATCTAACACAGACCCACCATATTTAGACCAAAATTCAACATACATAGGATGTGTGGTTCTGGATGGCCAGCATCTAGAACAGGAGGTAATCAAGAAAGATGAGGGACGGTAAAACTATCGATTGAACTAGAGCCGTCAGCTAGAAGGCAAAGAACATGGAAGCCTTGATGATAAATGTGGAGCTGGAGCAAAAGATGCTAAGGACAAAGATAGATGACCATGATGCTTTTTAGAGACTCCTGAATAGGGTAAAATCAAAAGGTAAAGAGAAGACATACAGTCGCTAAATTCAAACTACCGGTCGGTGACTCCTCTATTCCCACACTGTTGCTATGGTTTTGATATAAATGGGTCTAGCGCTTCTTTTAATGTGTGCTGTTAATATTATTGGTTTGGGTTTGTGAACATTTTAGAAAATAAATCCTTAACCTGAAAGACCTGCTGTGCCAAGCAGTCAATCACAGGAATTGTTCGAATAACAGGTCTATGTTGGGTGTGATTTAGTTACCATCTGGATGTCATCGTTCCCTTTAGGGTATGTCAGACTATTGTCTGTTTTGAAGGATGAGGCCATGGCTGGGCAATGATGATAATGGAGCAGACTCCGATTACATAAGTGCAGGCTACTCAAGACCTCATTGGACTTTACAGCTGGATTAAACATTACACCTGTTTTAAAATTAGCATCGAACAAACAATTGAGTGCTCATTATCTAAAGATAATGGGAAGGCTACGTTGTTGTAACATAAAAAAATACTTTTCAAAGTTTATGTACAAACCTTATGGTATTATACACATTTAACCTTCCAAATAATTTGAAGGCACAAATGTGTCTTCTGAGAGATGGTTGCAATTTAACTCATTAAACCCCCAAAATATATTTTTACGGTTCTAAAAATGTCTGGTAATAAATGAATCAGGAACTAATCAATTTCTCTGGGTAGTACTCAATTATAGTACTCAATTATTTATAATATATTACTTTTATATTACAATTATTTATAATATATTACTTTGATGACCTTAGACAATTAGGTACTTCACGTAATAAAGTAAAAACGTAATCAATCAGGGAATTAAGTCTGACCATTTTTACTTGAGGTACTAAAATACTGAAGTGATCAATTACTTCAGAGTTACTAGTATTACATGAATTCTTTACTTTAAGTACTAAAGTAGAAAAGTAATTGATTATTTTAGAACTCAGGAACTTGAAATAATTCAGTTAGTACTTGATTTTAAGCAATCAAATCTTCATTACTCAATAACTGGTAAGCACCCGAAGTAATCAATTACTTCAGTTACTTAAGTATAAAAGTAATTGATTGCTTTAATGTTTAATTAATTTAGTACCAGTCACTCTGAGACCTGCTTATAGCCAAACAATTGAAACATTTTGACAAAAAGAGTGTCTTGGATTTAATATCTTGATTCGAAACAATGACTTAGGGATTGAATGCATTCAATACATTACAAAGAAAATTGGGAAACGTGTACTTTTTTGTTTTCATTCTTTGTAACCCTGTATTATTGTTTGCATAATGACGTAATTTACTTTACTACTTGCTTTCTTGTTACCAACACCTAATTGCGCTATATTGATCTTTCACTCAGCAGACAAGGTAGGCTAATTGCGTCTGCATCTTGTGACTAATAATAGATGTTAAATGCACCACAATTATTATTTTTTCATCTGTAAGTGATAAATCACAAACCACTTTGCCCCCAAATACACTTAGAAATGTAATTTACTCTCGTAGGTTTAATCAAAATCAAGCATCATTGTGCATCCATGTGATAAAGCCAAATACCTATGTTTGGAGATAAGCATATTCTGAACATAACTGTCAAAATTTGATTGTCATGTTTTTTTTTCTCACAAATCAATACAATTGGTGAGTACCCATGCGTGTAAGTCTTATAAATTACTGACCAATATAAAGTATTGACAATGACTTTCTCTCTTTGATGATGTAATATTAACTCTTTCAATTTCAAGGACATAATTTATACATTTTTGCAGACTCCAGGCGTACAAGCCCATTTACTCATTTACCATTTTTTTTTTAAATATGTGGTAAAATCTGAAAATATTTATTATTGAAAGAGGTAATGGCTCAAGAACAATGCTGCTTTGTCTGTGTGTGTGTGTGTGTGTGTGTGTTTTTAATGAAAGAAAATGTTGTTTTGGGCAATAAAAGGATTACCCCCAGAGCCAGTGATATGTGAAATAAATATGCGAACAATACTTAAAAAAAACGTATATGTAGATCTGAAAAGAGAACTGAACTGCACTCACCCCATTTCCCTTCTCTCTGTGGTCATGTGAATTCCCCTCTGTCTACACGTACCTCTCACAAACTTCACTTTACTCTTCAAGTGGCACCTTTCGCTTCCTCCTACCTCTTCTTTCGTCTTGATTCATTCACCCTAGGGAATCGGGACAATGATGTACACTGCCCTGACATCTTAAACCTCTGGGAAGGGGAACACCCATATTCCCCTGGTTGTGCACAAAGCGTGCAACAGTTGTCCCTCGGGCCTTTGTTTGTCTACTACACTGCAGTCAAGCATGCAGGGACATCAACAAGATTGTCATTCACCTGCTCATCGCTGGGGACTTGTATAGTCTGCAACTAAATAAGTTATTATTCGATTCTACTGCTGTTTGAGATACCTCTTTACCTATTTGATCATATGCATAAACCCTGTAGTGTAAAATCTGAAAGCAGAATGCTGTGTAAGGGAGCTGTTGCATGGAAAACCATGGTTGTTCATGTTTTATATTATTCAAAAGCTCATTGTGCTTTAGGGATCTTTTGACGCAGCCAAAAGTAGTTTTGTGCCATGTCATCTGTTATTTCTTATACAGGCAGATTTGTGTGTGTTTCGAAATCATCAATTGTCGGTGGATTCCAGCAAATCGGTATGAACATTTAATCCATTTAAAATGTGTGCTGTTTACAACATCAGATGCACTGGCAGTTAGTGATGATGAGTGATCGCGGTCTGTGACGCAGGGTGTCAAGATCATGTTAGTCTTGTTATGTACAGTAAGGCCCACTCCATTGTGGGTTCAGGTTTCAGTTTTGCTCCAACACTTTTACTTGGGGTATAATTCCATTATGACCACTGGATAGCAGCACACAAAGTGTTAACCCCAACCCTTACTTTGGAACAATGATTTTTTTTTAAGTGGAAACATTCATTGAAGGCCATCTGCTGTAAATCTGCTTTAAAGTCAAAAGAAAGCTGCAGCTGAAGGTTCGTTTTATGATGTCATCTTTCAGCACAATTATGCATGTATCTTGTCAGAACATAAATGACAATCAATTGTATCCCAAGTAGTATTGAATAGTGATATACAATATACAGTTGTGCTCAAAGGTTTAAGGTACATATGCATGTTATTCACACTGTGAGCTACTTATTAAATGACCAAGTGATCAAATGCATTTATTTATTCAACATATACTCAGAATTCTTTATAAATGTTTTAATAGATATTGTTGTACCTTGCAAAATTACACAAACATTATACATACATGGTGAGGCATGTATCAGGTGTATGTATGACTAACCATGAATGTGTATTACAAATTTCACAATGGATGATATGCTGAAATTGTTATTATTATTTTTCAACTCATTCACTGCCATTGACAGACAGCTAGATTTAGTATTTGTTTTCAAAAGGGGTACCTCCTGGTTTGGTCACCATATAACTATAAGTGCTTCTCAATTCTATTTTGCCAAGCCCCTCCTAGGAAAGAGAAAACATTTCGCACATCTCCCTCCCACCTGAAGTGCTGACTATGAACAAGATTATTATCATCTATAAAAACCGTATGAGTATGCCTAATCCTGTATCCTTTTTAATATTTACCAAAGAGCAATATAAATCAACTTTCAACAACAGTTAACTATTTTTGACAATGTTTATACAGGTTAGGGTGTAGTTTAAAACAGAAAAAAATAACAATGCATCAAAGCATGTGGAAAAAAACGTGCAAATTCTTATTTTACTGCAATTACTCTTCACATGACAAAAACGAAGCCTTTTCCCTGGGATCATCCACGCCCCCCCTGCCATCACTTCGTGCCCCCCTCGGGGCTTCTGCCCTACTATTTGAGAGGCACTGCTGTAAAGACATACGAACTATAAACTAAAGATGATATTTACTGTCTCATATATTTCAAATGGTAATCATAGAGACCGCAATGAGTGTATGGTGAGGTGAATATTTCCCAGGTAAATAATCATTGAAACTTTGAAGGTGTGACTCATCTGTCTCAACCGTGACTCACAACAACGATGAAATGCACAGTTCCACAATTCTGGTTTCAGTATTAATACGTTCCGACTCAAAATACTGGCTCAGGCAGTGCATGATGTCAACATGGAAAATTCAAAGGCTTTTAATATTCAAGATAAATTACTCAAATGTAACATTTAATCTCACGTCACGTACCAACATTGATAACAGCATTGAAGTATCCCTCTAAAATGTTGTGTCAAATTTTTCAGAGAACAAGATTGTGTTTGCAGTATTGTCTTGGTTTGTCGATCCAATCACTAAGGTCATTGAACGACCAGCAAATTATGACACTAAAACCGATAGCTGTTCAGCTTTGTTTACATTTAAACGACATAATGTCATTGCAAGTTGCCTCAAGTTGATGACTGCTCTTGATCATAACGTTTTTTTATTGTCGAATTCTAAGTTAAACTGTTTATCTTTTTTTTTTCTCTTTTTAGTCCCAACATGGCATAAGCTAATGTATAAAATACTACAACCCATGTTAAAACAACTTTAGTACTGTACTAAGGTCTTTTTTAAAATGCTCTTAAAAAGGCCTTACATAGATCTTAAAGTCTCAAACTCTCACGCCTCTGTGCCAAGCTTTAAAAAAAATGCCTGTTATCTGCTTCATTTTAACTTCAGATGGTTTAAATTTTATTTTGAATTATAGGAATTCTCACAAGTATATGTGTATTTTTTGTTTTGTTTTCAATAAAAGGCTTTCAAACCTGTTTGAAACATTTTAGTGTTTATTTAAAGGTGTGTTCGGGTAACATACTGCATTGAATCATGACAAGGTTATAAGGCAATTGTGTCTCCTTTCTTTACAATGTAAACATTGAAAGTATTTGCATTGAAAGAATAAAAATGGACTTCTTTTGTTATTTCCACAAATTGATCATCAAAAGTTCTTTTGTCCATGTTAAGCTATTATAGTGCCTTTTTTAGCACTTGCATAAACAATGATTTTACAAGTACAGTATTTCCTTATCATTTCCGTTGTTCACATGGATATGACCGTACAGTAGATTAGATCGACAGTATATTACTTTAGAAGCAGTAGAAGCAGCAGCAATGATCTCGGCACTAAGCCTCACCCAAAGCGTAGAGAATCAATATCAACAGTAACTAGGCTGCAAGATTTACTGATAAACATTTTTGGAGTACCAAAAACAAATTTGAAGACTCAATAGAAAGTCACTAAAAAGAAATGAAAAAAGCGTGAATGACCGAAATGGACATGCCTCATGAAAAGAGTGTATAAATGGATATTTAAGTGTCATTATCGCTATATTTTGTTTCATGTATTATTTTCTGTATATGAAAGCTGCTCATTTAAAGCACCGACATTTTATTATTTCTTCTGGGCTGGCATCTCTCAGAGAATCACAAGATGCTTTCAAATCTGAATCTTTATCTGAGAAACGCATTTGTCGTACAAATACTATTTTCTAGTGGGTGACTGGAAAAGGTGACGTCATACTGTATTTATTACTATATGGTGTTTAACCATTCCTTTTAGTGTGATAGAAACTTAGACCGTCACTACAATAATAATTGACATCCTCCCAGGCAAAACCTCCATGAATGTGACTCATCCACCTTGAATGATTTGATGTCACTGCCATTGTAGCGGATTGTGCAATATGACTGTGCTTCATTGCCAATACTGCGTTGATTATGAGACCAGCTGGGTGACTACACTCATGTGGGGAGGTATGTTCTGAGCACGTTTGTATCTTTGAAGCTGCTCAGAATCGCACTTAACTTAACAGTCAGGTTTTGCCTTCCTCATAGAATCACATTCATGCAACGAAACATCTGCACTGGATTCAACCTCACCAAGATGGCACTTGCAAAGAGGGTGGAGAACAGCCTATGACATAGGCAAGTGTTTTATAATAGAGAGTAAACGAAAGGATTATCTACCATACAAGTTGGAGGTCCCCAAAACAAACAAAGCAAGGCCTGTTTATGGGCTATGCTAAAAACAATTCAGTGTATTGCCCTTATAGGGAAAAGGTTCAACAATATATGTTGGCAAAATTCACAAGACAGCCATAGGAAAAATAAATAAAAACACATTCACTATTGGTTTTGAGTATCACAAAGGGTGTTACAGATTCGTGTATGTCTCCTTGATTTATTAAAATCATGATGTTGATCAGGCGTTCAATGCCATTTAAGCAGGTTCAAAGCTTAATGTAAACATCCATATCTTTTAAAATGCAGCACATTTGAGTCACGAGTTTCTACTATTTGCAGTATTGGTTGTTCCATATGAAACTAATAATCGAAGTTAATCATGATTCGAATTGGGCTTCTTTTTAAATGGAATCAAATTGATTTTGGAAATCTGAAATGATATTCGGCTCGGTTGAGAATCACTGGTATGTCCTTTTAAAATTATGGCCTTTAGAGTCATATATTGAAAAAATTGTATTTAATTATTGTGTTGTCAAAATTGTATATCTTGTTGTTCCTGATTATTACCCCTAAGTATATTTGTGAGAATGAATGGTTGTTCATCTTTGTGTGGCCTGCGATTGGCTGGTAACAATCTCAGGTGTGTATCTCAGGGTGTATCTTTTCTCCCTTAAACATCGGCTACATATTTGGTTATAAACAGATCATTCAATTCTATCTCTAAAATGAATTTATAAATAAATATATGTATTTATTTATTTATTCAGTGATATAATCAGTGATAGGTTCAGTTTTCAATACTTTCTGAAAGAATGATAGATAGATAGATAGATAGATAGATAGATAGATAGATAGATAGATAGATAGATAGATAGATAGATAGATAGATAGATAGATAGATAGATAGATAGATAGATAGATAGATAGATAGATAGATAGATAGATAGATAGAGTTTAATGTGTTTTTTGTGTTTACGAATAGAACTGGTGCGATGGCCGAACGCCTCTTTACCAAATATGGTCAGTCCGGAAAAGGTGCGGGTGATTTTTTTTTTAAACTCCGCCTCCTTCTCCACCCATGCAAATTAATGTGACGTATAGAGACTAGCTGCGTTATAAATTCTCTTCTTGTCGCTTCATCAGTTTGTGGACAACCAAATCTAACTGAGTCAACTTTAGAGTTAACTTGAGAGACACGCCTGTTGCTTGAGTGAGCCTTTATCCTACTTTGCGCGCGCCCGTCTGTTCAAACAGGTTTGACGAGGACACACCTGAAGGAAGAACAGGAAGTTTTGTCGCTCACCTCCATTTTCTGACCTCTGTGGACGACGGACGGATCGAAAGCTAAGGAAGGAGGACTTTCAACAAACTTGTTTGCTTTCTTTAATTCGACGATGAAGATGTGGATTGCACTTGTCCTTGCCGCCCTATCGGTGGGAGCCTCGGCCCAAAGCTGTAAGTAATTTATTCCACCTTTGTTGTGTTTTTAACGTCATACAATGGCGATCGATCTGACTACCTTTTAACTTAAAACAAGGCCGTTTGAAGTAATTTAGACACTTAATAAATGGTAATATTCGACTTTTGAATTAGTTGAAAATGGTTTATAGTTTTAAAATCTCGCCCGCATTTTTGCAATTTTTTGACGTCATCGCGCTGGTCTCACAAAAGACTATATTCTACGTACTAGATTCTGTGTTTCTCATATGTAGAGAAAAATACGCTATTTAAAACTTAAAACAGTGATTAAGCGCAAACAGTTTCGTTGCAGAGTGGGGGTGGGGACTTGGTTAGTCTCTCTCCTCTGGGAGTGTTTGGTAAAACCAACGCCCTTGACTTGATTAGCGTGTGCTGCACGGCAATTCGTTTGCTTTTATTGCGCTAGCGCCATATAAAAGTCTTTACAATATTGTCCTCATGATCTTCGTCTCGATATTTAATATCAAGTTATGAAGTATCTAATTTAAAAGTATTCATTGTTTTGCATGGCTTTGAAGCTGTAGAAGTCTTATCATCTATAGCCCCGTTTTTATTATTTTTTATTTTAAATAAAATTATTGTGATGCTTTTTGTTGCTAAAATCGTTTTTAATTCCATTGTTTTCCTACCCAGGTTCATGTGAGACTATGAAGTGGGCCACCTGTGATGGAAATCCTTGTGAATGTTACCTCTTAGTCGGTGAACAAATGAAACAGACGCTTGACTGCAATAAGTGTAAGTAAATAGATCAACTTTTAGTCAAGGAACATAGTTTTCCCTCAACCAGCGAGTGGCATATTTGACATGCTTTTCGCCTACGATATCCCCAGTGATCCCCAAGTGCTTCTTGATGAAGGCTGAGATGTACAGAGCCAAGAAAGGCTTGGATACTCGTACCATTGGAGGGAAGCCGGTGGAGACCGCTTTTGTGGACAACGATGGCATCTATGACCCAGAGTGTGAAAGTAACGGCAAATTCAAGGCTAAACAGTGTAACAACACTGAGGAGTGCTGGTGCGTCAACAGCGCCGGTGTTCGCCGAACAGACAAGGGTGACAAGAACCTCAAGTGTGAGAAGCTGGTGGAGACCTAGTAAGTTGTTCCATCCTCACTTTCGGTAAAGATACACAATAATATAGTTGTGCATTCCTAAAATGTTATGTCTTCTAGCTGGGTCCGTCTTCAGCTGAAACACAAACCGGTGTCTGGTCCTGTAGATGCTAACAAACTGAGGGTGTAAGTACATGCGATATTTTCTTTTTGAAAGCCCAGATTTAAGTGAGAGTTGTTAGGAACTGTATCTGAAAAAATTTGCAGCTAAGCATTTTCTTTCTTTAACAGGGCTATTGCTGATGCTATCCACAAGCGTTATGACAACTTTAACAAGGACATGGTGGACAAGATTGAAGTGAGTGGACTATTCAGCCTCTTAATTGAACATGCATGTATACATCTGACGTTGTAACACAGAAAATGTATTTTCCCTGCAGTATGACCCTGATGCTCGCATGATTGTTGTGGATGTGAAGAAGCCCATGGGAGAGCGCAAGAGCGATCTGACCAACATGGCCTACTACATGGAGAAAGATGTATTGCAACTTGGCGCCGCTATTTATTTATTTCGTAATTGGCATACTAACCGTCTTTCCCATGTTCCCGCAGGTGAAAGTGTTGCCACTGTTCAGGAACCAGAACAAATTTGAGCCCATGGTAGACAACCAGAAATTGGAGATGGAGAACATCTTGGTGTACTACGTGGATGAGGAGGCCCCAACATTCACCATGAAGCATCTTACTGGTGGAATCATTGCTGTCATCGTGGTAGTCGTGCTGGCTGTGGTGGCTGGTCTGCTACTTCTGGTAAGTTGACGTATATCCAAATTTTCATAGATCGAGTGAATTCATAGATAGATGAGTTACTGATTTTTTTTTTTCCTCCAGTTCTTTTTCAGAAGGCGTCAAAGTCAGAAATACAACAAAGCTCAGGTGAGGACAATGCAAAGTACAGTTTCCTTCTTCAAACCCTTATATACTTAATGTTGATCTTTTTGTGTGTGTGTGTGTAGCAAAGAGAAATGGATCCCATGTAAATGCTTCATCGCTGCAAGAGGCCAGGGAGTCTTCATTGGATGCACATACTTGCTGTGTGCCACACAACGTTCTTTGAGGAAGACAAATTTGTGTAAAGGAACAATCAACCTTGTCTGTTATTGGCACCATGAATACTGCCTTCTATTTATAAGTTGTGTAAAGTTTTCAGCATTCTCCCATCTCTATGCTATGCCTAAATTTGTGTCCTAGTAAATGACGCATTTAAATTTTAGATGCTGTTGTGTTTTAAATTGCATTTAGATTGTACAGTTTCTTACAAGTGTTGTGTTTTATTGGATTGTTTTTAATAAAATGCTTTAAAGACAGTGGTTGCATCTTAGTTTTTTTTTTTTTTTTTTTTTTAAGGTGATATTGCAATAAGGCCATCATTTGTCACAAATCTTTACTAGATAGTTATTTAATCAAGTTCCTTTTGTGGTTTCTACAAATGGGTAATGACAAGTTGTTTTGTTGATGACACTTTTAGGTTTCCTCTCTAGTCTATGCATAAATTATGACTTTGCTCTAGAATACACATTGTTCATGTGTACATGTAAATGCATTTACAGTTATTTCAGTGCTGAAAAAGATTTTTTCTTAAGTTGCATGTGCACATGATACAATTGCAGCTTAATGGACAGTACAAAAGTTCAGGGTGCTTTCATATACTGTAGTATTTGTAATACCTTACTACAGTATATTATGGTTTGTAGGCGAATGATTACAAAAGGTGACCCTATGTTTATTTCACTGGTGATTGAATTGTGTCTTGTAATGGAAACTCAACTGTCCCTTCAATATGCTAACATAATCTTTGCCAAACCTACAAGAATATTAGTCCTGCATTAGGATTTGTTGCTGTTGTTGTAGCCGAGTGTGCAATATGACAAAGGCAATACTTTTGAGTATGACACCAACCTGCTGGGTGAGAACAGCTGTTTAGGGAGGTGTCATCTGTGCATGTTTGTTGTCTCTGAAGGAGCTCAGAATTGCGTTCAACCTGACAATCAGGTTTTGCTTTGCTTGTAGAGACACATGCTGCATTCATGCAACAAGTGACCAAACAAGAACATCTTTTGTTTAAGTGGATTTCACACTGCAGGTGAAACGTCAAGAACCAAAATGGCGGAAGCAGCGAAGGACAAAGACAGTCACTAATGAAACTAAAAGGGTGGTGATTCACATCACGGAAGTGCAGACAAGCGTGATGTGGTGTCTGCAGCAACATGTTCATGAGGTTGTTTACCAGCAAAGTATTTCCTGTCTAAATTCAGTCGTCATTGAAAAGTCACAGGCAGACATTTGAAAACATGATACTTCACAGTGCAGCAGAGGTTTAGTGTGAATGCTTGTTTGCCTTTGTGCCCTGCGAATGGCTGAAGTGGCCATCTGGCATCCTGGGTTCCTACCCAGTGGGCTGGCATCTTTCGGGGTTGATGCAATACTGTTTAAATATTATTTTCCTCCATTTATTTCCCAAGGCAGGCACACAGTTTAGATGGACTGGCTCAATAATCCATATATGATATAGAAATCAAACTGAACTAATCAACATCAGGCCTAAGTCAAAATGCCGGGGCTGATTTCATTTGTCATCCCAGTCCAGTCTGGGTGTATCCCAGTCCCACCTCAGGTCATTGATACTCACACCAGACCCAAATGAAAACAGGGGCGAGAGAAAATGGATTGATGATATTAGCATAAGTGTGTGTTGCTTTTTTAAACAAACTAGTTAGTTGAATATTTTCTCAATAGACCTAATATTATTTACTACATCATTCAATGAAAACCTATACAAAACAGTATTTAAAATCATCCATTTACAGATATTTTTATCTCCACATTTTTCATAGTTATTTTTACATACCGTGGTGGGTATTTCCAAACCTTCTCATTAAGCTCAATGGAGCAACTTTTCGCTTCCCATATGCGAATAAGTTCGACAGCAGTCAAAACATAATTATTATAGCAGAATGTGTTTTTTAGGGCTATGACAGTTTTGAAGATGATTTCTTTTATATTCCTGCACGTAATAGTCACACAGGGAAGGAGTACCATCAGCGTATTTGTATTTACTTATAACCGTTTAATTGCTTTTGCCTCGCCCAACTTTCAACTTCCCCCTTTGCCCTCCCTCCTTTAGTCGCCACGGCAACCTGGAACAAAGCACATCTCAAACTTGTTCAGACAGGTCAGGTATCATATATCCTCGACCTGCCTTGTGTGAAATAGTGCTGGAATGAGGGAGTGTCACTTACTGTCAGGTGGCGGTTGACGGTATCAACACGTCACTCCAAGTCACTCCCATTGGGCGGGGGGGCAAATTTGTGGGGAGGAGCAATTGAAGTTTGGGGGATTTGGGAGTTGGAGGTTTCCCGAAGTATGATAATGGTTTGATAATTCAAAACACGAAAGTCCCTTTACTAGTGGGCTCTTTGTCTTAACTATGAGGACAACTTTGGCATTCTATATTTAGGAAACGAGACTAGTGAGGCAAGAGTATGCACTGGTGGACAAAAGTGAGCTACTATTATAATTATAACGTGTAGTTGTCCTATTACTATGCTAAAGTTGTCCTACTTGTGAAGAAAATGACTAAACTTGTACATGTACCTCAAGCTGAAGATCAAATAAATAGTCAAAGGGCTTGCCTTGCTGAATGTTTAATTTGGCTTTGGAAAATAAGCATCGGGAAGCATCGTGAGTTAATGAAATCTAGACCAAAACACAAGGCTGAAATCTTTTCACTTTTATTTGTCATGGTTTCTTCACTTACGCATCTTCCACAAATCATTTAAATAAAATGCATTGCGACATACGAGCATCTTACTAGAGCCCTCTCATGAAATGACATCTGAGTTCCAGTTTTTATTTCATGCTATGTGTGTGCCACAAAACCTCCTTCTGCAGTTTTTAAAGGGAGAGTCAAGTAAAAAATGTTCTTTATAATAATATGTTCTATTAATCTCCACTAGTGTAAACATAGCATCCACTTTTTCTATCCATCTCTGGGAGCGGCCATTTGCCACCTGTTTTCTGAGATTGATCAAGCTAAGATTTATATATACTAATATTAGTGCTGTCAACTGATGTTTAACTAATTAATCACAAAATTTGCCATGATTAATCCAGATTAATCAAATTGTTCAGCAACTTTAGTTATATAGTATATTATATAGTGATTGCAGTTACACCCTTGTATACCCAGTTTTGCCTTGTTTGAACTTGTGTGGATTCATAGAACATATTATAAAGAAACGTTTTGACTTCCCCTTTAAGGAGAGTTGTACTATTTGTGTGGGTATCAGTTTCCCTTCTGTTTTGGTTATTCAGTAACTACAAAGCCAACTGCTGGCAGGTTTGTTACTCTTTTACAGAACGTCCATCTGCTTGACAAGGTTACCGTTTCTACTGCTCGTTTTCCCTTATGACACTTACTTATACTTCAATCCTTGAGCCACGGTATTAGATACACCTGCACAATTTAATGTTATCTGATACAACGTTTAGGTGGGCGGGAATGTTTTACAAACACTCTACACAATGATGTAGTTAAGATGCAAACCACTGTGTCTGTAATGTACAGTAAATTAATATCTTGTTTAAAAAATGATCTTTCATCAGTCTTATTAGATTTTGCAGATGTAACTCATGTTGTGGCTACTATGTCTCCAGCAATTGTAACCAACTTGAAATATATACTGTATTTCTACTCAAGAACTTTCATTACTTCTACCATAATTTAACCTTCATTTTAGAACTGTCTATGCAAAGATGTTCCATTTATGACATTTTAGTTTAAAAAAACAAACACTTCCTCCTCCAGATCGCGGTATTTGTGCATACAAATGCATCAGACAGCAGAGATGCATGATATTGAGAACATTAGCTTAGTCAATCAGTAAACAGTGTTGACTCTGTAGGCAAGACACTCGACGGCAACTCAAAAGAAAAATGCTTCAGATTGGATTGAACCTTTGTACTTATAATGCCAGCGAAATCCCTTTCAAGTGGTGCGTCAACTCCCAACCATTGTGTGCGGGGAAATTCTCAAGTGTTCCCCATAGAGGGACTCTTTTTCTTTATTGTTTTGTTTTTTGAAAATGCACAGAAGAGGACTGCACTGTCACAACAATGTCGGGGTCTTACTGGGACGACCCAGCGCTGGTGGAGACTTGCTTCTCAGCTCTTTGCACTTCAAGCTGACCGGCTGGGCCCACATAAGAGCAGGGGCGGACAGGTGATGCGCTGCGGCCTTCTGCTGATGCGCGCTGTTAATGTAGCTGGAAATGAGGAGGGTGATCTCTCTGATCTGTTGATGAAACCCAACAATCAGTACGTCTTACCACTGAATCACATTTATGCATTAAAAAAATACACTGGTGGAAAAGTTACTAAAGTTACTCAAAATCTCATTTGGATGCAATGGGGTTAACACCTGCCTAAATAGATAAATGGCATGCTTCTGCGCTTAGATAGTGGGTAGATTAGGCAGTTTTTCATTACGGACAAGGTGCTGCAGGTGCTGCATTTACCATTGTCCGTAGCTATAACATGGCCCCCTCCAGAGAATTGCCATCCCCAATGTAATATAATTTAATGATAACTCGACCTATGATTATATTTAAAACATACTGTTGGTAATTAGGAACACATTCAACGGTCTAAATCTTACACACTGCCCCTTTAAAGTCTACCTGTGGTAAAAAAAAAAAAAAAAAAGAAATCATCATTATCATATGTGAATGTTTTTAGCAGAAGACCTTGTTTTTCAAATTCATGAATTATATTCATTCTTCAGACTTTTTAATAATCTGTAGGAACCCTGTTCACATTAAAACAGAGTGCGAGGCACATGTTTCTACAAACCTTTGACTCGTCCATGGCAAAAATAAGGTTCTCTGAGGGTTTATCTTTGCCCGTGTTGGTACCGTTGTTCTGGGCCACCACAAGCATAAAATCTTGTTTGTAGCCTCCAAACGTCATCACGTTTTTGTAGGGGTGGGACACCAGTGGTTTCTGAAAAATCAAAAGCAAAAAAAAAAAAACTTCAATCAGCAAATATTTAATAGGTTATGCTAGTCTTGGTGAACTTTGTGCTTTCCAAATTGGACTATTTCTGACCTCTTTCGCTACAGACACATTAAATTGAGAGCTGACTTGACAACAACTTAATTTAATAATCCTTGGTGACCATTGTACTCACCTGTGCTAAGTGTCAAAAGCATTTTTTTAAAATTTAATTTAAAATCGAAAAGGTGATCATCAGAGAGAAGCTCACAATAGAGTTGTGCTCCAAAACACTGATCCCATCTTCGTGAACAGCCAGCCAAACACGTTTTCCTGGGTCTGGAGAGGGAGTGATGGACTGAAAAAAACAAACAAACAAACAACCCTCAAATCACAAATTCATTCATTACACTGTACACTTTGATCTTTATTGTCAATTCCAGAAAAAAAAAACACACAAAAAATTGCAACTAAAATTTAACCCTATAAATGAACAGATTCAGTTATAATGAAAGATGTACAGGTAGTATGTATGTAATGATAAACTGTCAATAGTTATTATTTTTTCCATCAAAAAAATTGTCGTTTTCTTTTCAATTAAAAAGCCAGTATTGTTTTAAATTAATGCAGGTAACGATATGCAATTATTCACGTTTGTCAACAATTTGTCATAAAATGTGGTGGCAGTTCATAACCATTGTTAATATGATTATCATGAGTGACAATATTTTTTTAATGATGATCAAAACTGAGATTGCTGCGATCAAGTGACATATCAAGATATATTTCCTTTTTAACTCTCTACCAGTCTTAATTTTCAAATAAACTTTCTTTGGACTGCCCAGGCATGTTTACCCTTGCTCCAAAAATGTGTTTTCTTAATTTAAGGCTGCATTTACTAGTACACAGTGTAGTTCAAGTGACACAATTTAGATATGAGTCATGGCAGTATTAACAGAAATAGCAGCATGGGATAAAATATTCTCAGGTAGAAATCAGGTTTCTTCTGAACGTGGGTAAAGAGCTATCACTTATTGGAAAACCTCCAATAACAGTGAAGTAAACAACACAAATAAACACCTCTTGTAATACTAAACTACAAAAAAGCCGAGACTATTAAATATAGTCTAAACTATAGAACTGAGGTGAGATGATTAATATATAAATAATTGCATACCCTGGCCAGCAGAGTTATGCCGAGATTATTTAAAATAATAAGTGAAGATACAGTGCAGAGCAAGTATTTGTGTTGACTATGTATGATTATTTACATTTTGTGTTGTCACTGCTACTTGTACTTGTAGTAATGTTTTTGGGGCATTTGTATTTGAGTTGACACACACACCTCAGCTTCAAATAGCTTGGCACCAAAAAACGGCCACTTCTTTGCAACTGTCAAATAAATCCTGACACACTCAGATGAACTTCGGCCTCTGAGAGAGGTCCAACGAGCAGAGAGACGCTGGAGCAATTGCCTAAAAGAAAAAAAAATATCACCAATTATAGCCGTCAAAATACTTAGTTATGGTGAATAACCGATCCCCCCCCCCCCAAAAAAAAAGAACAACAACGACAAAAAAAACCATAGGATATGAAATAGTGCTTTGGGAAAGATAATCTACAAAGTATTACCTAATGTTTCCCTCTGATGTGGTCCGACGGTAATGTTTGGGGTAAAATCTGTCCAGGACTTGTTTCAAGGTTTGATTAGACTTAGTTTGTACTGGTCCTGGAGTTGAGGAGGGGCGTTCAAAATCTCCAAACTCAACCTGACAAGTAGATAAATGAAAACAGGCAATGAAATAACAATAAACATATTGAAAGAAACATTTTGGAACTTCCAGACCTGGGCCAGTAAGGCAGCCATTTCCAGAGCCAGCTCCTTGTTGACGGGGAAGTGTCCTGCTACAATGGCCTCATTGATCTGATAGGCCAACAATAATCTTTCCCTCTCTGACTCACCCCTTACCTGGCTGGAGAAATATAACCTGGAAAGGTGACATTGTGAATTCCATTAACTTATTTAGATTTGATCTCCTCAAATTAGATTTCTTTTTTTCCCCTTTTTGGGTCAGCGTTACACATACAAACATAGAAAAAAAAGAGAATTACATTGAGAGGAAACATACGTTTGTATTCATTTAAATTTTCTAAAGTAATTGGCAGATTTGACTAATGTAACACATTAGTGTTTATTATACATGCATACATGTGGCACAGTGACACAGTATGCTGGCTGATTGCGGCCCGACTATCATTAATTTTTCCAGGACAATTTTTGGCAGAAAAAAATCTGCCAATTACTTTATAACTCCTTTAATGCCAAGCGTTATCAGAAAAGGAAACCTCTAGAGGGCCAGGATATTTAGGATTTTTACTCATCTTTCAATGCCAACAGAATATTATGTGTCTATGTCTATGTAAATATGGGCGCTATTATATGAACGATTGACTTCCATTCCTCACTTTGAATTGCATGTAAGTAATAGTTATGTTCTATGTGTGGAAACACTGCCACCTAATGGCCAAAGTTATCACTACATTGCTCAACTGGCTTATATTAGGTAAGCATCAGTCAAGGATGCCAGTAACCCTCCATAAAAAAAAACAAAAAAAACATTTGACTACAATTGTATTATTTATTATTGTCATTACTATTTTAAAAGAGAATTCTCATCCATGGCACTCAAAGAGATATTATGCTTTACAATTAACTCCTACTGTAGATTTCTTGACATACCTGTTCTTGTAAGTGAGGCGGACTGTTCTGGTGTTTTCGGACTTGCCAGTGTTCTGCTCTTTGGATGCTTGCTCCCATTTAGATATAATATCACAAATCTGCCATAGACATGTAGTTACAGTAAATTTAAAGGAAAAAAAGTTGAGAATTGCAAAGGAAGAACATGAAACATACATCCACAATAGACTTATTGGAAACATCCATCAAACAAGTAAAAGCGGTTGTACTGTAAAATAACCTTAATGCTCCCTTGATGCAAGCAGTGTTCCAGCTCTCGTCCAGTAGGGTCATCAGTGTACACGCTGAAACCTGACAGCCCCGTTTTCCTCATGCCGGTATCCTGGTTGAGACGATACTGGAACTCATCAACTGTGGTCGAAGCATCAAAACTTACCACCTATGAAAAGACAATCCCTTTTAGCAAGATTTATAACATTATGTTAAGTGATTATGAAAAGTGTTTGTAAATCAGAACCTGAACAAATAAGAAGAAGACAACAGGAGGTCAATATCAATATTATAATTCAAAGTGAGACCAACAACGTATTTTGAAAAGCACAGAAAAATAAAGTACATACCAACCATACATTAAATCAGAACACACCAGTACAGGTGCACAATGTGTATTGAAAGTAAGGCTGAGCAATAAATCAAATTAATTTGTTTATTTTGTCATTTTAAGCATCAAGGATTTCAAAATTAGCACAGTCGTGAAATCAAGTTTTAAGACGTGTTTGCAATAAATACTAATAACCTGGATTGTTCACTTATTTAGCCATTTTTAGCAGTAAAAAGTTCAAATACGTCTTTGATTTGATGACAAAATTTCATCTATAATTAATGCTTTTAAAACAATTTTTTCCCTCATGCTGTCATCTGAAAATGACATGACATGCTGAAAGCTCCAGTAACGACCAATCCATCATGGTTTAGCTTATGGATCTCACATGACCAGCAGGTGAGTCACGATTGGTTGTTACCTGAGCCTTGAGCACAGGTGTTGTTGTTTTCAGTCAACTGCTACAATGATGTGTTTTTAATGGTAATTATTGTACATTAAAAATCATTTTGTAATCAATTTACCATAATTATGAACAAAATATTTTTACTGCTAAAAATGGCCAAGTATATGGACTATTCCTTTAAGCAAGTCACACACAACCTATGAATGTTGAGTTTGTTTTAAAACAGAATTTTAAATCAATATTCATTATTTTTGTCTAAATATTTTAAATAAATCAAACCTTTAAATGTTTGTTTGGTTTCTTTCATCCATTACAATCGAATAAAATTGTAATACTCCAGACTGACGGAAGAAAGTTGAGATTTCATTTTTTGGTCATATCGCCCAGCCCTAGTTGAGTGTTTGCAAGAACTAAATTGATTTTTTACAGCCACTCACTCTTTGTCATAACCACTCTGTCTTTATTATCATCTTCTCTCATTTTATGATATTACCTGGTAGGTGTTATTGAGGAAGTGGACGGGCACACTAAAGGGTAGGGAGTGGTGATAGGGATTCCTTAGCAGAATAGACAAGATCTCCATACGGGATGGTCTGGCCTGCCGCTCACCCTTCTGCTGGGTGCGCTCCATTGAACGTTGGCAGTAGATGGCATATTTTCCCACCTCGCTCCTGGGGACAGAATTAGAGGCATTAATAAAGTAATAGTCATAAAGTGTGTTTACAAACCCTAGCAAAAAATGATTGATACCACAAACAAGACTATCACATGGGCATATTCTTGGAATATTAATCAAGTAACAGTCCATACGTTCATTTGTTTTCTCTAGCCGCTTATCCTCACTAGTAAACCTAAACTGGTTGGCAGCCAATTGCAGGGCACACAAGACGGACAACCATTCACGCACCTAATCACACGTAAAGACAATTTAGAGTGTCTAATACACCTAGCATGCATGTTTTTGAAATGTGGGAGGAAGCTGGATTGGCCAGAGAGAACCAGCACAGGCACAGGAAGAACACAAAAACTTTACACAAGTCGGCCGGAGCCAGCTGGAATTGAATATGGGACTCTCAATTGTGAGGCGGACATGCTAACCACTCTTCCACTGTGCCTTCCTATCAAGTATCGGTGTCACTTAAACTTTTGTAAGACTGCCTTTGTTCAAAGAGACTTTTATTTTTATAGCTCTAGAATTGGATGCCATTAGAGAGCCGACACACCCAATACGCAACATCCGGATAAAGGTCCAAATGATTAGTCGGCTAGCCGATTAAAATTCTTTTGTATTTTTTTGTGAAAACCAATGAACAGATCACAACATAACACAATGACACAATACTCACCTCAAAAGAAATTGAAAAGAAAAAAAAACAACAGTCAAATGTTTTGTCCGCTATTCATATATTTGTGTTTAGCATCAAGAGAACATTATGTTTAAATCAATCAGCCCATTAATCGTTCATCTGAGTTTTATTCTGCCAAATATCAAAACTGACCCAAACTACTACATATTGGTCAGGCCCTAATTGATTACACTATTTATATGTATAAACACTTGAAAATGTACAATATTTTGGTGATAAAAAAATAAATACCTTTTTCATGAGGCGCAAATTATGATCATTTGTTAATTACTGGAACACAACCTTCAACCAAATCATGTTAAAATAAATTCAGAGAAACCAGCATGACAAGTTCTTAATTTGAATGATATTTACATTAGGTCGATACACATTGGAACAAAATGATGTTTAAACAAATATTCTGTTTCATTTTTTTTCCCCTGTAAAAGGTTGCAAAGCAGTTTCACAAAAGTATTGTCTAAAATGTGATGAAATTATTTCAAGCTACATGGCACTAATGAGAGCCATGGCCACACAGTATACCCGAGCTCCAATAATTATAGCAAATTGATCATTTAAAAGTGCACCTCTCACATTAAGCATGTTTACCGAAATGTTTTTTTTTCACTTCCAAAAATACATTTAGAAAAAATCTGGAAAGTTTCTTTCTAATCGTTGGTGTGCATTTTTTCATGCTAAACGTTTGGTGTATCAACTCAATGCTCATGTCACCTGGAATCCTCATGTCTTTTGAGATGAACTTGGAGCAGCCAGAGAAAAGGATGCTGAGGCAGAAACAGTCCAACACACAAGGCTAAAAACTGCCAGCCCTGAAAAGTGACAAATCACATGATCAAACACATAATGCACCGAGAAAGCACCTCAACTCCGAATAATAATCGATCCATCTGTTTATTATTTTGTTAAATCAATTTGATGTTAAAAAACAGTGTTTTCTACACATCCGCTCTATTCAAAAATACGTAGTACAAAAAATGAACAAGCATATACATGTTTTATGACTCTGTGACTTGTTTGGTCGATAACGTCAGAAAAGAGACACTTCATTTTTATTCAAAACAATAATAAGCAGTCTAAACCAGGAACCGATGACAGAAGCTGATACAACACATAAACGAACAGTCAAAACGGCTGAAATGTGTCTTTGAGCTATTACGGTAATTTTCTTTCACTGATAATGTACTCCAGTGGCGCAATCGGTTAGCGCGCGGTACTTATATGACAGTACATCACAGAGCAATGCCGAGGTTGTGATTTCGACCCTCACCTGGAGTAAAGCTTTAGAGCAAGTGGTTATGATCACCAAATGCTTCTAAGCATTTTTATCAATGGCTTTCCCGAACAGTGATAGGTTAAAAATAGGTCAAATTAAGACAATGTGCATCTCTCCAGTAAAAATAAGATTCTCCTACTTCTTTGGTATTAGGAGCAAAAACTCAATTTCTGGCAACTTAGGTTTATTGAAGGCTTTATCTGCACTGTAATGTCAAGCTGTTAATGAGCGTGTGAATGGTTGACTTCCTATTTGTGCCCTTTGATTGCTTGATGACTTAATGTCCGCTGGGTGAGGCTCCAGTCCACCTGAAGGTCAAGTGGAAATAAGTAGTAAAGAATCAGATGGAGGCCAACAGTGCTCTCTTGTGGTAACTTGACGGAGAACTCATTGGAACTTGCTAGGCATAATGACTACGTGATTAGCAAGCAGTAGATTTGAATGGTCAGGCTACTATTGCCACCAGGTGGCGAGCATTCGCACCTGCAAGGGTCCCGGGTGGCCGTGCGGCTGTTTCCTTCGGGTCTGCTTAATGAGCTGGCAGAAGAACTCGTTTTGAAGCTCAGGGTGGGTCAAACACACCTGCAGAGCGCTCTGAGCTAGGGAGACGTGATAATCAATAGCCGGGGCATCAATGGCAACATTGATGAATAGCTGACAAGTCTGAAAAGGAAATTAACAGGTACTTCAAAAAAATAAACGGGCTTTCAAAATGAGTCATGCTCAGAATATTTAACTGAGAGTGAATGGTTCGAGATGGCTGTTGTCAGAATAAAATAAAGTCAATGCAACTTCTTGTTCAACCAAGAATGTTCCATTCGCTCCAAAAATGCAGAAATTCGGTAAAAATAAAGCATAGTCAACAAAAGAAAAAGCATGCTTATTTCCACACCTTAAAGAGTTTGACAGCCTCTGTTTGCAGGGCCTGTGAAGGTAGCGTGGTGAGGGGGGACAACAAAGCCTCTTTACTGAAACATAACGTTGGGTGTCTCCAGATCTGATTGTCTGGGGGAAAACAAAAACCAGTAATACAGATGAACCCCCTCCCTCCAACACTTCAAATACGACATGAAAACAGCAAGATGTTAAAGTGCAGTACTTGTAAATTCTTCATCTCTTTACACAGACACAAGATTGCAGACATTTTTTTAAATAAAATCAAATCTTCCATATTTTTAAAAAGACACAAATAAAGGCAGCTAGATTTTTCATCCGTTTCATCCGGATTTTTAATTTTGGCAGTTTTGAGGAGATTGTTGGAGACATGTAATGATTTGTTTTCTTCCATGTCAATATCATTCAATTTTTTGTTAATCAATTGTGTGTCATGAAAACTTTGACCTTTATCACAAGAAGAAAAGCTAGCTATCTGAAAAGGTCTTCCACATGCTTACTTGGCTCTCCATCCATCTGAAAGAGTTTCCCCACCAATTTTTCAAACTCAGTGCCGACTTTCCCCGTCATGGTTCCTGCCGCGACACACAGGTGGTACAGCCACGAATCCTAAATAACAGCACCTCTGTAAGCTATTTGAACGCCAAAGAAACCTCTGTATAACTCTTGTAAGTGTCCAGCATTGTGGAAGAAACAGACTGACCTTTTCATGGCAAGATTCGATTAGAAGATAAGTCGGTTCTTGATCCTTTGGTTGAATGGAGATTGTATAGGACACTACCTGTAAACCACCCCCACATGCCTTCAAGCCATCGTCCGAGTCCCGCGACTTGTCCACCTCCTCTACCTGGGCATCCCAAAGCTTTATCTGACCAAGTGGAAACTGAGAACACACACGAGAATGAAACAGTCAAATCAGCAAGGGCTCACTTTTATTTTAAGTCGATCCACGAGAATTTGTGGGACAAATCTATTTTTAAGATGGTAAATGTCAGGCGCACAACCTAGAAGCAAGCAGGATATGGAATTTGAAAAACATCTTTATACATGAAAATTCAACGTGACCTCTGCTTTGAAAACAAAACCCGAGACTCGTAAGACTATACTCCGAAATTAGACTCTTATGACTAGACTCAGAAAACTCAAAAAATAGACTTTGAAAGAATCCAGGAAGACATTTTGCCAGCTTGACGTTCTGACATTTCACAGACAGCTTTGCGCTTAAAAACTGTTCGACATCAACCACAGATGACAATTAAATAAACTCAAGAACCATTACTACATCATGGCAAATGATACATCAATGGACAAACCAGACACGACAGAACAAGACTCAATATGACAAAGGCGATAAATAAGAGAAATACATAAACATGAATTTTTATGATTATCATCATTTCAGGTCTAAGTTTTATTATCTTGAGCTATATTGATGTAAGTGATACATTTTCAGGAATTGGATATTTTGAAAGCAATAACAATGTAGCAACTTCAATTTTAACCTGAAAAAGCGAATAGAGCAATCACTTTTGTAAATTGAATTATACCTTGTCCTCTTGGCTGCGGAAGTAGTACATCGTTTTCCCAATCAGCGCACACCATACCCGCTTCGAGTAGCCATGTTTTACCTGCCATTAACAAAAAGAATTCTATTATTTCAGAAATTGTTGTGACTTCATTAAAAAAAGGTAAATGAGAACAGTGCAGTGTGCATAATGAAGCAACAAATCATAACAAATTTGTGAAAATCTGTACTGTATTGATGTAACCTTGGTAAGCAGTCCCTTCATGCCGGGCCGAATATCCGGCTGAGTGAAGAGAGGACTCGCCGCTTTGACTCTTAGCACACTCTGCAGCACCATGAGCCATTCCTCGAGCAGATTAGGGGAGTCCGCTTTCAGGAAGTAAACTCGCTTTCCCGTCACTATCTACACAAAAAAATAACATGAGTAGGTCTCGCTTCCAATTTCCGAGCCAAGGAACTTGAACTACATATAAAGGTTTGATTTCCATATTGGTTGTTTGACACACAATCAACATTTGTTTATTCTCATGTAAAACACAATGTGTGCCTGCTTACCTGGAGCACTTGTTTTCCTTCTCCCCTTGCGATATTGCTGGTGGCATTGACCTCAATCTGACCTTGAGGTTTCTTGATCACATCGCTCTGCGGAACCATGACTTCATATAAGAGCTCACAGTAGCGTTAACAGAGGTGCCTACATTAATTCCAGCTCATGGAAATGCATGTAAATGGAATCTCAGGCTTCAGCAAGGTAGCACCAGTATGAAAAACTCTCAAAGTCTCATGCAGCAAAAATCTGATGTGTTGTGACAAACTCACTGGCGATTTATAATAAAGAAGCTCTCCATCCTTCAAGACAAACCAACGCCTCTTCCAGGTTTTTTTCCATGTTTTGACCATTTTCAGCAGGTAGCCTGATTTCTCCATCGACTCCTAAATCATGTACAATTCAGAATGAGAATTACCCCTACCTTTACAAGCAACATTTTTTTAACTATACTTTAATACTTAACTTAACAAACGACACATTCTTCAGTATGTTTAGAATGTTTTGTTTAAGACCCCGGGAAACAGGCTTTGCTTTTGCTGTGAATAGTGTAATTATAGATTCATGCCACAGAGTGGTGCAGTTGCGCTCTCATTGTCAAAGTCTTTGCGAGAGAATTTTTTTTTGACAATTTCTGTTAATAAAGTTTTTTTTTCTAGATCCCGTTAATGATGAATGTGAATTGGAAAAAAAATCAGCACACAATTTTATAACTTTTTCTTCAGGTCAAAATGTTTAAGTTAATGTTCCAATAGATTTAAAATGATTATTGCTTGTTGGTTTGATGTATTTTACATTCTAACGGTTCAGTTGGTCAAAAATGTTTCTCATTTAAATAAGGATAGACATAGAGTCAACATTTGCTGAAAGTTAACTTATATTTTTTATTATAAAAATGATATAATTTTAGTTATATTTATACTATTTTTTAAAAAAAATATAAAGATCTTATTTCTAGTCAACACGGTGAGTGGAGCAACATGCATGAATACAGTATATGCTAAATAATATTTGTTATAACAAATTGTATATTCAGCAATATTTTTCAAAACCGTTGTTTGTAATAGAAATATGTACATTTTTGTTGTTCTCGCCAGCTGATGAGCAAGTTTTGGGGAGTTTCTGTTCTGGTTCAGAGCACTCATTATCAGTGGAATAGGCATCAGGTGGGATGGCGTAGTCACTCTCTGATGTCATTGAAGATATGGATACAGCTGCAAGTCAGGCAAAAGTGGTTTCGCGTTACCGTTGTGCTCATAGTGTACATCCAAGGCATGTTTACTAAAAAGCAAAATCAACAGTAAAATGACCTGCAAGCAGCTTATTGAGTTCAGAAGAACAAAACATTTGTTCTCATCTCTCATTTCCTCATTCTCTGTTAATCACACATCACTAAAATGGTAACAAAATGTATATCCATAATCCCTCATTGAAGTTAAAGCAGCAAACAGCATGAGTCACAATTATTTCTGCCACATTCTGCCCCGAGTCAAGGTCAGTTGGGTCCAAATTGCGCTTGTTTTGTTTCTGGATGTAAGCGAATCCTGCTTTTATTAAACACTGTGAATCAGGATATAGACAAAAAAACTGCCATTTTATGCATTTCATGTATTCGCATCTGTCTGTTGGTCCCATGATAGACCTCCACTGTGTTCATTTATAAAATTGAAAAAAAAAAACCCAATGCAATATGAATTCATGAAGGTACTTCCCAATGGCATTGGTTTTGATCATTTTGATCATTTCCTTCCAGTTTAAGTGACATGTACCTCTTTTGAGGGAGCGTGGGCTGCCTGGGTTGCTGTCTTTGTGGGAGCTGGAGGATGTGTGGGAACTGCATAAGGAACCATCCTCCTCTCCAGAACTGGATGACTCCTCAGAACTGGAAGATTCATCTAAGTATGGGTTGTTACTCAGCAGAGTGGCTTTCTGCAGAGAAGACGGGTTTGGTTTTGGTGCTCACAAATTAGGCACAGCTATGCATGCATAAACATGTGCATGCACAACACACAAAATGAGAGTGTTGCAAGTGGTTGTACTTACCCCCTTCAGAGTGGTGTAAACTGGTGTGGTCATGTTTTTATAAATGAGGGATGTGTATATTATATACGCAGGATAGGAAGACTGCAGAGAGGGGTCTACAAAACATTAAACCTGTCAGGTAAACATCAGAATTTGACTTTGTCATCATAATGGATGCCATACCTTTGCTAGTTGAATCTGTGCATGATGTCTCGGACAGTCTGATTCCTGATTTAGCCACTGCATAGATACGACTCTCCTTTGGAGAGATAACACGTTAATAGCCACAAGGTACTGTAATAAGAATAATAAGTACTATTATTAATAACAATAAAAAAAGATGATGTTAATAATATAATAATACTTATGCAGTAGATAATCATAATAATAATCGTAATAAGAATAATTTCATTTGAAGTCCAACACAATAGCTGTATCACATAAAATGAAATGGAATATGTAATCCTGCACCTGAATGTGATTTTCTCTGGGTACCAGTGGTGATGAAGAGAAACAAATATTTCAATTTTTTACATATCCTTGCTCTGGTTACTTGTTATAATATGGTTATGAAAAAGAACAGGATGACTTATAAACAATCATTATATATTTTCATAGCAGGGGGATTTACAAGAAAAACAAAAAACAAAAACACAAATCTAGAAAAACAAAAATCAGTGGGTATTCAATGACAATGACAGTAGATTTAAGTTGTAATGTCACTATTCACCACTGGATGGCAGATATTTGACATATTCAGCAGTTTTTTGTCATCCTTGAATAGTATTTTTTTATGTGAGAAAAACCTTTTACATTACATTATACTGTATATATTGTCCATATTTAAAATTACATCTTTTGTCATACTTCTGGTTAGAAAGTGTGTGGTCTTTTGTGGTCCCCCAGAAGCACTGATTAAAAAAAAAAAAACTAAAACTGTGGTCACCTGCATCATTAAATGTTGCCCATGCCTGGTATAAATAAATAGGAATATGTTTGAAAAAATCACATTCTTACCCAGGAGGGAAGCCTGTGTAAAGGGGGTGTAGGAGGTGAACTGTGACTGTCTGAATTTATTTCTGGACACTCATCAGTAGGGACAGGTGTGGCCTGTATGGAAAGCATTGTGGGTTTGCTGCGAGAGCTGATGCGGGTCTGCAGGGACGTCTCCTTGCCCGTTTCCATGTCGACCTCCTGCATTTGGTCAAGGTCAGTTTCCTGAGGCCGTGAGGAGCGCAGCATGCTGAGGGCGTTACGTGTTTGTCCGTGAGCTGCCTCAATGCTGATTGGTGGTTGGCTCAGGTGTTTCTTGGCCATAGCTACTTGAGTCAACCCCAAGCCTGCCGGGGTCCGCAGTCTGGGCTGTTTGGGTGAAGCGGGCGTATCTTTCAGGTCTTGGGGTGGGTTGGGTCGTTTGGGGGTGAGAGCTGGTGTGACGACAGGGCTGGGGGTGTTCAGTTCACTGGACGAAGATGATGAGTCAAGCGTCTGTGACTGGAATTGTTTGTTGAGCTCCTCAGAGGTACAATCCTGCTTCGTTTGGCACACATCAGAAACCCCCAGATTGCTGAACATAGGCCGCTCTGCTCGGTGCATGTCATCGTCAAACAAAGAGCTGCTGTCATCCGAGGCGGTCAGGTAGGCCTCGCTCCCGGCACGACTTAAGTCTAGACCTCCTTCTCTTATGTCACAACCCTCTCCAGCCCTTGAGAGAACCGAGGAAACGCTACAAGACTCAGGCCTGCTTGGTCCAAAGTCCAATAAATTCATGTGCTTGTTCTCCTCTGGACTGGTTCCCATGAGTTCAGTTTCATCTGGTCTCTGAACTTCAGCACCTTTGGCTGAGGCGGCCGTCTGCTTACTTTGATTGTCTGCTAGCACAAATCGCAGGATAGTTCTGACTTAATATACACTCACAAGTTACTTCATCTAATGAGATTCATAACATTCTGCCTTTTTTACAAGTCAATAATACTTGGTCTGTTTGATACTGTTAACCATTAAACATTCATTTAGCAATGGTAATTTCAAGAAGCATACAGTAGTGGTTGTCAACCTTTTGTCAACGATGTATCCCCTGTAAAATTTATATATTTTTTGCAACACAACCCATAACCGACACAAAGCATTTGGTGATTTAAAAAAGAAAAAAAAAAAAAAAAGGCATTCACCTCTGGTCTAATTTGTATGGAGCAGATGACTGAGAATTCACATGGACGTATACAATTCTGCCTTAGTCATAGCAATTCTTTCTTTTTTTAAAGCTTACTTACCATTGTTGACCTTTCTTTCTGGTTCTTCCTCGGTGCTGAAGCTCCTCTGTGAGGGAACAGGTCCTGTCAAAACCTGTGCACTCTTCCCTCTCACTTGGAAGCAGCCAAATGTCAGGCCGCTAACCCGGTGGGCTTCACCTGGCTTGCACAGAACTGCTCGTCTACCAGAACATTTCTGCTCAAATTCTGAAAAATAATCAATACATATTATAAATATATTATAAATAAGTATATTTTTGCATTATAATAGATGGTCTCTTGGCTCGCATACTGACCATCCATTTTCTTCTTTAGCTCACATATTTGAGCTTCTTGTTGTATGTTGGTTTCTCTGAGTGCTGCATTTTCAACCTCAAACTGAAAAACAAACATGTCTTCATTGGAAGGCGATGTTCTCTTGCAACTCACCTGATTATCATACAGAGAAATGCATATCTAATTTTTTGAATCAATTAAATTGTTGTGTTTTTTTTTTTGCTACCTCTGACAACTTCAGCATAACCCATTCCTTGATCTTTGCTGCTTTCTCCTCCACAGTCTTGGCATCTTGAAGCCTTGACTGTTTCTGTTGCAAGAATCCACATACAAACATTAAACCATGAGTATTTTATTAGTGAGGAAAGTAGTGATAGACCTTTCAGAAAATACATATTTTGTGCTGTATATTGGTATTTTTCTTGGGGGAGGTATGATATTATTGGGGCTGTTCATTATACAGTTTTTAACGTCTGTACAGGTGTGTTTTTTAAATTAAAAAACATTAAAAGCTTGCCAGTGTTGCAGTCTGACAGACGATTGTTTGATAATGACTAAACTATAATAATACAGCAAGTAACTGCATGAATGTATGTGTGTGTTTTTGTGTGTTTTACCTGCTCTTCCAGCTGCTGCTCCAGTTGGGTGATGACATCCTCCTTCTCCTGCACTAAGGCCTGTAGCTCTTGGCAGCGCTCAAACCAAAGCTTCTCAGAGTTTTCGGGCTGACCATCTGGATCCCTCAGCCTCTCCTCCATCCATTTTGCCTAAAGCAGTGCTTCTCAATTATTTTATGTTCTGCCCACTCTAGAAAGAAGAAAAAAAATCCCTCCTCACCCCCAAACTCTCTGCCACAATGTTAGTCTAACAGTACCCCTGCATAGCACTGTAGTCACATTAAAAGTTATACCATGGATATAGAAACTAAGATTATATAATGTCAACATTAAGTTGCTTGCTGTCTTACCTGCTGTTGAGCAGTGAAGGCTCGTTTTTCCGCATCAATTACTTGCGTCTCCAGTTGCTGAATCTGTGACATAACAGAAAATTCACTACTTATATTACATTTTTGTTTTCACATGCTTTGCTCAGGATAAAGGGACAAAAAGGTGAGTGAAATAGTAATACCACTGCTTCAATGACTACAAATTCTGCTAATCCATTACGACTAAGAATAGAAACAAATATTGAAAATAAGACCAACTTTTAAAGTATGTTAATTACAGTTTGGAATTCCATAATTCATTACAATATCCTGTATATTTAATCAATAAATTATTTATTTAATGGAGAAGCAGATATGCAGGGATTAAAATGATTGAATGTATGAATAACTAAACTAAACATTACCTAAACTTCAGATAAACAAATTGATGACGTTAAGATATATATAAAAAAATAAACAGATAAGCTAAAAGGTAAAAATACCACTGAATGATCTTGTGTGTAAATAAAGTGAAAATAAAATTTTAAATATGTTAAATGTGTTTATACAATAATGAAGATAAATATCTCTTGTATAAACTATATGAGTAAAACACCTACTCAAGTGGATCACAATCCTGATTCTTAGAAATATTAATCAATCAATGAGTACCTTCAGCAGCTGGTTTCAAATTTAGCTTTACAGGCTTCATATCAAAGAAACAAAACAAAACAAAATATTACAAACTTGAACAAAAGCCACCCGTTAAACTGTGATACAAGCTGTGCTCAATACTTTGGGTATGAAACCCAGAATGAAGTCAATTACCTGACCAAAATAAAAACCACACAGATCAACTATTTAGATTTATCTGTACTGTATTTCATTCAGCACCTTCATCCTGTTACATAAAGACAGTTAAGTGTTACATCTATAAATGTACAAACGGGACTTTGTGTGGACAGACCTTGCAAACTTGCAGCACATGTTAAAACTGAAGCAACAATATCAGGTCAAGCGGTTCACACAGTATGTACAACTCACGCCTCAAGTGACATACAGTAAACTGTCAATGTATACTTAAGTGCACACACCCAGGAGTAAGAAAAGACTTGACTGTAAGAATTTCCCTCTTGACATTCTCAAATTTAAGTAGTGGAAGCCTCCTGGGAAAGCTACTTCAACTCCAACTTCAGGGCTTCAGAGGGGATTATATGAAAGGGAAAATTATATTGTGTTCATTGACAATAATCCTCAAACATTTTTGTTTCATGTGTTCATATGAAAGTACAAAGAAGACAAGAGCTTCTCAAAGTTTCCAGCACTCCCAGTGAAGCCAAAACAAACTCTCTGCAAGGACTCCAAAGAAAAGCAAGTAATGTTGACTATTACTGCATTAAACATAAACACAGTGGTTTCATATTGAAAATGAAATGAATACTATTGTACAGGAAGATATTTTAGTTCAGAATTACAAGTGAGGTAAATTTTTGCATGTACACATTAACATACTTTTTAGTTTGCTCTTAAAGGTGCATCAAGAAAGTTAATATATTAATAAAAATATATATTTTTCACCTCATAGATACTCAAGCAATGCCTTAATCTCTACAAACAGCCTTGACACTGATATTTACAGCAATAACCGCAACAAACTTATCGAGGCACTTAGAATAGTCTGAACTCAAGTTGCAGACTCAAATGCTGCATTCGAGGACAGTCTAAAGCCAGATTTATCCAAGTCGGATAGTCCCAGTCCTGACCTCAACGCATTAGAGGCAGATGTAAACAACAAAAGTGCCTGATAGTGATTAGTAATTTATTTTTGTGGGGTCTTTTTTTGCTGACTTTGCGACTCAAACTTCTCAGTTCAAAAGGACGTTTGAGTGCACGACTCCTCATCTCCCTTGAATGCACCATATGACAATAGTAAATATCAAAAAGGCATTTAATGAATGGAGAAGACTCAGAACAGCTCTTGTCTTGAAAACAGACAAAATTGCTGGATTCACTTACACGAAAGATGAGAGAAGTAGAAATATATGTAACAAATAAAATGCATGTAATACGTAGCTGTAAAGGCACAAGCATTCCCTGACGGATGTACTTATGCATAAGGCTGAAGATGCTTGCCTTAATATAGCCTGCAGTTTTTCCTGATAAAACATGTATATCAATCATCAATATTTTCCGGCTTGAATAAGAAATTGATTGGACTTAACGCAAGTGAAAACAAGATTGCAATGAATTAACGATGAGCAGTCCAATCGAGAATTTAAAAATAGGATCTAAACCCTTAAATCACACGAGTGTCTCATGAAGCTACTGAGTTCTACTGCAAAAAGATACTAGTTGACATTCCAATCCATTGTGGACGGTTGAGGCTGCCATGGCAGTGCTCCCACTTTCACTCGAGTTCTGCTCAGACCAACAAACTAAACTCCCTGTTCTCCGAGGCAGCCACACCCTGCCAAAGCCATTCATAGTTTCCACAAACCAGACCTTCTCTGGACACACGGTCTTTTCTGCAGCTTGGCCTCCATTTCATGTCAGCATACAGATAGAGAAACTGTGAATAGGTTTATGATGTGTCACTTGATGTGTCCACACTTTGTTTTGGATGTGGATTTAAGAATTGTATGTACAGCGTAGGGAGTTTTATTAAAAGTCTCGTTAGTAAAGAATGGCTACATTGGTAGCCTTTTACAGCTTTGACAATACCCTTATTCATTGCATATTTCATTATTAGGTTGATTAAAATAAATTATAAGGATAAATATTTCTTTGAACAAAGAGAAAAATGGCAACTGGAACCCAGCACACCCTCTCCCTCTCGTCATTGTACCACAAGCCACACACGTCACTCTAAATTGCAGATATAGCATCTGGCAGAGAAAAAAACATGCTAATTACAAGGCATCAGTGCCGCACGCCAAAGCAGCATTTTATACATACACACACCCCTAAATACACATATGCACACAGGCACCAAACTTAACACAAAAACGCCATGCCTCTAAATCTGAAGGTTATATATGAAACTAGCAAAATCCGTTCAAGTGTGTCTTATTCTGAGTAGCTCATAAGGGAATAACAGAGACATTTTAAGGTTTCAATGTTGATTTGATGAAACATTCAAGGTAATATTATAAACGTTTAATACAGTATGAGTGCCCTCCCTAGTTGGTGTCATCAACAAATATGACCTGTCACCTCTCCCATAACCTCTCTTTGGTGCTATGTCACCTTTTTAGACGATTCCCTGTTCAGAACCAAATGGACTCCCATTCCTGGAATTCCACAAGTGGCGCGCTGTGTCCAACCTCTCCTGAACTCAAGCCATCCCTCCCCCGTCCGCCAGCTCACAAAGCCTCTTTCTCTGCTGCTATGACACGCATCTCCTGCAATACATTACCTGCAGGTTGAAGACCAAAAAGACTCAGCCCCAGCTGGAAGTTATTGACATTCAACACTCACAAAACACATAAAATGTGCTAGTGGAACATTTTTACACAGGGCATATTCAGTGACTGGCCACAACAGCAGGTACACCTGCACAACCCAATACAGTTTTGACCTTTTGTTCAAATCTGTATATACGTTTTCTGAATGATTTCTCAAATAAATAAGAACCTTGAAAAAGATTGCATGATATTGTGGTTAAAATGTCTGCATCATAGTCCTTATTTGAAACCTACTTACGTGTTCAACTGCTATTGTGGATGAAACATTTTCTTAGAAAATATTGCCATCGGAGTAAAATCACCAAAAGAGAATGTCAGGTTAGAAATTACAGTCTGAGAGATTAAAATATAATAAAATTGGACTGGAATGGAACACAGACATGTGCATCAAACTCAGAATGACCTTGTTCCTAAACACACACATATGAATACACACACAGTTCACTAAAGTAGCTATTTCCTCCCTTGGGGAACTCAATCCTTACACCAAGCCCCTCCCCTCTTCTTTCAACTTTATTTACATGCCCTCATTCTCAATGCATCATTTCTCTGAGGCTTTCTAGGATTTCATTTTCGTCTGCTAGAAGGCATTGATAAAGTGCACAATTGCCAGTACAGAAGAAGCATGCAATAGAAAGTATGTTTCAGCAAAATAAACAAGTGTCCGTAATTGCCAGTGGAGAATAAGTGCATCAGAAACAAAGTTTCCAAGGTACAAACAATGTTTTATATATGCTGAATAGTCTTCAGCTTCCAAAACCATTTCATTTTAATAGTAGAGGGGCATCATGCCTATATTTACACTTACATTTACATTAAATAAATGACTCCTTATTTTCCTAAGTCAAGGAGAGCCACAGCAGAAGCATAAAAAGAGCCACATGCAGCTCTGGAGCCTTATATCGCGGACCCCTGATTTAAACTTTTTACAAGTCCTTCTCCACAGATCCTGATGGGCGTTGCAAAGGTATTCACGCATGATCGCACAAATTTAAAATAACAAGCTTTGTTCCCAGTGCTGGCAGTACAATAGAAAAAAAAAAGCAAGGGACTGGATGTTAACCATGACCCCATGACATCACCAGTTTGGCCTGGAAAAAAGAGGGGACTGTCTATGTAAGGATTCAAACATCTCTTTGAGAATGCCTTCAGAATGTGGTGACCCTATGACATACAATTAAACATTGTTCTGACTTGATATTAAGACAACGTTGTTCAACTTGTGTACAGTCCATCAGATTGTTAAAAAACCTTGAGTTTCCTTTGAGAATAGATGATTTATGTAATAGTAACGTCTTCAAATATGGGCCACTGAGAGATGTTAAAAACGTATGAATGAAAGGTTTCTTTAAAAACACTCAAAATTCACAAAAGGGATGTATTTACTTAGGTTGAATGAACTTTTGCTGTCTAATTTGCCTGATGTTGAATCAATCCCATTAAGCAGTGCATTGTGAAACCATGTGTTGAGGCTACTGTTTATGTTGAAGTTCCCTGGAGAACAGCTTCAGATCTAGGCCACTGAGCAGCCCAGTGCTGGTCAACTCTGACAAATGGTTGAAACTGCCTTTTTTCTTGTGATTCATGTCACAAGAATGAGGTCTATATTTTTTTTTAAACGCTCTACGTAACTAAACTGCAGATAATTTACTAGCATACAGATGTTATATCTTTAATTTCGCTCATATTTGCTGCTTTCATTCAAATCTGTCACAACATTATTGAACTGGTTCCAATTCAATCAGGGACGTTAGCGCTAAACTTTCTGCATCCAAGCATTTATAACAGGGGTGTTCAAACTTTTCCATTTAGGCCACATACAAAAACATACAAGGATGCAAGGGCGACTGTAAAATTCTATGATAACATTTTGAATCAGTCAAAGAAGCAATTACATAGTGTTTATATTTTCAAGTGAATTTGATAAACCGCTACAGCGTAGCTTTTTGATGAGGCAAATAATTTAGGAATTTTCGGGCAGCCAAGGGCCTTATATCCCACGTGACCTAGATCCACCCCCACAGTGAACAGCAACCCAATTCCATCACATCCATAACCAGAAAAAGAGCAAATTATGGTCAGATAACCATTTTCAACAGTTTAAGGACAGTATTTCTTTATCTTCAACCATTATCAAGTTACAAACTTTCCAAATAGTGACATAAGACTATGAAGAAAAAAAACTCTGGTGTTGAAAGGGTTAAAATATTTACAAGAATAGGACTTCCACACAGAAATGATTTTTTTTTCTTCTAAAAAGGAATTATTTTATTGAAAATTGTGTTTTGAATGGAACTTTTTGTAAATATTTAAGTTTATTTTCTTTGCATTAAGTTCTACAGTATAGAAAACCAACTTCTTATATTATTAGTGGCCATTTCTTCTTTCTCTCTCTTTTTTTTAATAGCCTTGTCATATTTAATACATGCTGCGGGTTGCTGAAAAATGCATAATGTTCACAAATGGCCCCCGGGCTGCACCACTGATTTATCAGTTCCAAACATTTAAGTTTTTGTTCAATAAGATTGGTGGTAAGATTGAGAACACTTACATATATGGTGCATAAATAATATGGCAAAATGCCTTGAGCATGTGGAAAAACTAATTTCACAAAATTGTTATGTTTTACTTTTTCTTTTAAATTGAGCTGCAGACTATGATAGCATTACACAAAATTGTTAGTCACCCTTTTCCATCTTCTGTGACCAGAACCCCAAAAATCTTTGTACATAAATTCATGTTTGTTCCTGGTTTCTTCTTGTGCATTTTCAGTTAGTTTAAAGGGGCTATTCATTCATGCTTCCCTCAAAACAGGAGGAGTGGGCAGTCCTACACTAACTACCGTGTATACTGTACTGTCCTATAGACTTCTTTACTTCTGCCTACACAATCTCTAAATTACTACTGGAAACCTTGACCATACCGACAACTGTCACACTGATTATACACAAAGTAGAAAGAAAAATACTTTAGCAAACCTTGTCTGCAGTAAGCTCTCGGATTTTGACGATCTGAACACGAAACTTCATGAGCAGAGCTTCAAGGACCATGCACTTGTCCTTCCAGTCCTCTTGACTCATGGCCTCCTCACCTTCCGCCATACTGCCTGTTTTCTGATGACACACATACAGCACACAATTATATCACACTGGAAATTATTTAAATGTATAATAGCACATTTAATTCAGTATTCCTATCATGAAGAGCTTTGGAATATTATATAAAAAACTAAAAGTGTGTGTTGTCACCCAGATCTTTTGCCACAAGCCAGCACCTGAAATATTCTCAGGCTGAGCCCAGCTGGACCAGTGTGGGCAGTGGGCGTATCGCTTAGCTCGGCCAACTAGAAAAACACACATACAAGTTAACCCAAGTTTTCCAGTGCTACTATCGTTGGAAAAATGATAAAAGAGAATGACGGCGATCGTCTTTAATGGCAGACGAACACGACAGAAAGCCTGGCTTTCTACTCCCTGTAATAACCTCTCATTACCCAGCTGGCGCCCAAGCAAAGAAACTGAAAACATGCTGACGATGACTATAAACTGGCTTCCACGGGCTTATTTTTGTCACTTTCTGCTTTGGTAAACACTGGGGATTTCAAAGAAGGGACTACTCATTTGCTTTAACAGTAGATTGTTTTAAAAGTTTTTTTTTTTTTTTTTTATGAATGCAAATACAGTGATACAGGTATATGACCTTAACCTGTCAACATGTAGAAATGTCGGTTTTTTTTGTCAACATGTAGAAATGTTGTTTTTTTTTTTTCCTGTACACATCTCACTTCTCAAAGAAGTGGAATTTTAAAATATTCCAAGGTGCAAGCTGACATTTGTACCATACAGTATGTTTAATGACTTCACAAAGTTCATAGCGGTGTTTGGTAACCCGTTGTTAATCCGTGCTTTTTTTCTGCTTGTTTTTTTCTGTTTGTCCGTTTCTGTCGTTTTCATTTTCAAACTTCCAGCTGGTAAACATTTAGAGATGCCGCCCTGTTGAATAGATTAATCGATTTAAAGCATTTGCATCTTAATCAATTATAACTTAATCATAATCAATATTTATATTTAATTTACTATTTATCATAGCGGCCACTGCGCATTTATATCGACTCAAATCTAAACTCAACTGTAAAACTGCTCAGTGCTGCGAATGTTGTAAAAATCAGAAATGAAAAAAACGGAAAAAAAAGTTAACAACTAAACAATAAACAGAACATAAACTAAAAGAACAGTGCTCTCAATAAATAATTGAATGTGAGATTTAAACCATTTGCTAATGGATTCAGATCTGAACTGCATCCCTCTTGCGTTCCTTTCAATAAAAACAATGACTGACATGGAGTATTCACATTAGTACACTGCCGGCTGGTACCATTGATGGTAACGGGCGTCATGCATAGGACGGATATTCAAAAATAAATCATTGTCCACTGCAACTATAACCCGAAAACTAGTGACCATCAAACATTATGTGAATAATCTATGAAACAGTTTTCTTGAGAGAGCGCAAATATACCGCAGTGTTTCCATTATGACTTACCAGTGAAAAGATATGAAGGAACACCGTTACACGCGTGATTTCACGGCTTGTCCATGCCGACTTCTACCTATAGTTTAACGTCCCCGTGTTGGATGGTTTTTCTTGAGTAAACCAACGACTTTCTCTTTTCTCAAAGAGTTTCAGGGTGAAAAAAGTTGGTTTTGTCAACAGATCCAATCACATATTTTGTAGGCGTTTCGCTGAGTGGGAGAAAAAAAAATGATTGACGTATAAATTCAACCATTCAGAATGCTGAGCGCTATTTAGGAACAGGACACACTTTGTGCAGCTTTTTGGAATGAATATTCTCTCGACGACGAAAAAGCAATGCAATATATTTAGCAATGTCTCTAACCATCGTTAACGCTAAAGTTGGTCGTATAATTAATCAATGTGATCTTAATTCGACACCAACGTCAAACCGGAAATAGTATGAACTGTTGCTTGTTGGCTTCATTATGAATCACACAGTGGGCAGGCAGCGCTTTGCAATGATATGATTGGCTACTGCTGTTATTTACATAGCGGTCTCCCTCATACATGACCGGAAAGCAGAATGTGACAATATCAAGTGACTCTATACTACTGTACTAATGCTGAACTTAAACATTAAACTTAATCCCATGCAACTTGATTGTTTCTATTTTGTACAAATGTGACGGTATATGAAGTACAATACCTGCCCTGTTTGTAAAATTCATTAGCCAATTGAATAAGAGTGGAAGCAAATACTGCTTAAAAAATTGGTGGGATTCATTTTAATTCCGTGGGCGACTCCTAGCGGGGAAAGAAGACAAATTCCCGTATTATGATTAAAGAGAGAGTTTAATTCTGAAATGTTCTCTACCGGAAACTGATGCATTATGGAACGTGACGCAGTCGGAAGTTTGAATGCAGTTTTGCGAACCAGTACCACATGCAGCACACAGGTGAATGAATTCTGATTTCCTTTCCACGTCGTATTCCATACTTTTATAGCAACAGCCAATTTGAAACTGTGGCAGAAATCTAAAACGTAGTCGTTTAAATATTATTTGTTTCTATACAGAATCCGTGTTACGTGTTTGTTAATGCAGCTTTTCGGTTGTCATTTCATTCAGGGTCACTTTGCAAGTTTGTTGACATGTTGCTGAGTTTTGGACTCAGCCTATAACATTTGTTTCAAATCCTGCTGAGTTGAATGCTGTCGTGCAATGGTGGTAAAAAAGAAAACACCCAAAGTCGAGGCTTTGGTGTTGGACGAAGAGAAACTGCACATGTTGTTAGGTATGGTTCAAACAATTTGACGTTTTAATCTTTGTTAAACAATGTTTTGATCGCCAAAGTTCTTAACTTACCGATATGTCGCACCATTAATTCTGAACACTTTCCCCTTTCCTCCAGCGTCTCTATATGTTGATGAAGGCAACGATGAAGTCAGGCACCTCGCCAAGACTTTGCAGTCTTGTTTGGAGCTGAAAGAGCCGGTGCAACAGATCCAGCTGGTCAAAAAGGTGATTACAAATAAGGCAATCTAGCTGTCTTTTAATAATTGTTGACAGAAAATGATATGGCATGAGGTTACATCTGTGCTCATATCTACATCAGGCTGGTTCGCTGCTGGAGGCCCTCAACCAAGAGCCAACGGATGGTGATGCAGAACTCTTAGGAGCTTGTCTGCAGACATTGGCCTTGGGCTACATTTCCCTGCAGCCCAAGAACCCCTTGCGACGTGCCATTTGCAGGTGCACAATAACACTCATATATTCTTGAATACGTTTTATGAAGAAGAAGAGTGGGGTGCAGTTAATAAACGTTTAGTGTACTTACGTCTGCTTTGCTTCCATTAAATGATTTCCTTTTAACGATTAACTTAATAGCTTTTGTGTTTATTTCTAAAGAAGCGTTTTGCCCATTGTCTGAAGATTTTTTTTTTTTTTTTGCTGTTCGTCTTGTTTCACTTTTTACCTTACTTAACGTTTTTGGTGTGTGTTCACCTTTGCTTAGTGCCCTGAGTTCAGTACCAAGCTGGCTTCAGGAACAAACCGCAACATGTCTGTCCAAGTGCCTGTTAGCTTCTATGTCCAATCCAACTCCTGACCAATACTCAGATGTTGTCAATGCCATTTCTGGCTGCATGGATGGCTTCCCTCTTGGTAAGTGCACAAGCCCTTGGGTTGACATTTAAATTATAAGTCCTGTAGACTATTTCTCTCTGACCCAATACCACAATCTGCAATAATGCTATTTCCAGGCGAGAGGTGCGTCAATGAACTTCTTCCCGAAGGTTTGCTATTATAATTATGTTGAAACAATTTATTTTGAAAGCAATCCAACACTGATTTTATTGTCTTCTAATTAGTGTTGCAGTTTCTTCATCAGGGATTGCGTGAATATTTTACTCAAAACAGGTATGTATGTACAGTACTGTACTCTACAATTGACATATTTATATTACATTACACACTTTAATACAGTACACTGCTTATAAACTGTGTATGTCGCCCTCTGCTGTTTATAAAGTGGTGTCGCAGGCCATCATATAGCTCAAGCCCAGTTGATGCATTCCTGTCTGGCAGCAGTGAAAACATCAATGCTGGTCATCCAGAGATGTCAAGGTTCAATTAGTTCTGCCATGACAACCCACCCCACTCTGAAAGAAACATTTAGTAGCTTGCTGGATTGCTACATAAGTATCATTACAAATGGTAAGCCATTTAGTATACATTTGCCTGTTACACTGTCTGTTTGGGAACTTAGAAATGTTTCAGACATGTTTTGTCTTTTTTTATTTTGCTGCTAATGCTTCCACTAGGGCACATTTGATTATTCTATATAATACCATAGAATAATCAAGTAATTGCTCCCACCATTTTTTTAAAATAATGTACTAAGGTTGAATGTGAATTGATTTTTATAATATGCTAAGGTTAAAGTCACTTACAGACGATTTGTCAAAAATATTAGCTGAGTAAACTTGAGAGTGGAGCAGCCTGTTAACAATTATAAGGTCAATAACTTCCTGGTTTTCTTTTTCTTCTTTTTTTTCTTCCTCTTGACTGACCTCTTGGTTAAAATGTTAACACTTAAAATCGAGCCACTGTAGATTGTTTGTAATGATGGACAAAACTTTCTGATAATACAGATCTATATCTTTTGGGAAGTATATGTTTAGTCTACGTATTTTTAAAGTTGATTTACCTGGGGAAACCCCCCCCCCCCATTGTGCATATTCCCTGTTGTGTGGGGATAGCCTATTATCATACTTAAACATGTACCTGATAGGTAATTGAATATTTATCTAATGTTTCACTTTTTTTTTTTCATATTTTCATCCTTTATTAAACCCAGAGGAATTTGTGCAAGCAGTTCAGAGTACATCCGGAATGGCCATAGTCTTATTAATCAGATCTGTGATGGGCTTGGGAGATGAAGTTGCCTCAGCGGTAAGTTTAAATATTTCATTTAACAATCTGAATTTATCTGATTATCTCCACTGACGCACTCACACACACACAACTAATTTAAAACTTTCATTGGGCAAAACTCTTTGAATTTGAATCCATGAACAAATAATACACATTTAAATGTATTTGTTGTTCCAACTTTATGCAAACCAGTAAAGAACAAATTGAATGTTTTGTATTTCAGATTGTGAGTTGCCGGAGTTGATTATGATTAAAATAGTCTTCAACTAAACAAGCATGTTGCACATTGCTGTCCTGTGTCATTCCAGGTGTGCGGTTTGCTCCAAAGCTCAGTGCATGGCTTGAGCTCTGCGCCCATGTGGATTAAGCAAAGGTGTGAGAGCTTGTGTACAAGTGTTCGTCCGCCTTCTGTCTCTTTGTATCTTTGTCATGGTGCGCTGGCTATGCTGAGTTGGAAAGGATGCCCTGCTGGCCCACACTGGGAAGCCCTGCTCCTGCTGGTCCCAAACACACTCCTGGATCTGGATGTCAGGTAGTTAATTTGGAGGGGGAAAAAAAAATCAATGCTGCTGCCACTATCCCATAAGAACAAAAGCTTGTCACCAGATGTTTCCAAAACTTGTACATGCACTACTCGAAAAAAGCTGAACTAGTTTTCACAACAGGTGTTATATTATTTAATTTCTACCGCAACTTGGTGATGACACTAAAAACACCGACAGTAAATCTTACTATTCACTTCCTTGTTGGACGAGCAGATTTAACAAAAGGTACAGCAACACAAAGCTTTAGGTCATTACCTTGAATAAATAAAGGTTTCAAAATCCCAATTTCTGAGTTCAATGAAGATCAGATGACGAGATTGAGATATATGAAGAACAAAAACGTAGTTATGGTAAGTTTATGCAAAAACATGTTCATGCAGTAATGGTGAATGTTTTCATCTAAACGTCTATGTTAAGTGTGAATTTATATATTTGGGCAATTGTGGGAGAGGAAATAATGATTTTATACCAATTAAAATTTACAGGCATCGCTTATAATGTTAGTGCAAGTTCATGTTTTGAAATATTTTAATGTTTTGGCCCCATGTGTCAGAATATCTTCATAGAGGAATAACTGGATATGAAATTTTTATTCCTCATCTTTTAACGACAGTTAGGAAAATAAAACTAGTACGATATGCTCATAATCGGTAAGCCGTTCCATCTCATGACACTCGTTCGAGTAGCAAACAAGATAAATGTTAAACATTTATTTGTTGCTCTTTGTGTTGTTATTCTCCATTGTAGACATTATATGACATGATATGTTTTCTGTGTATTCTTCTATCTGCAGTGTAAAAGAGTCCAGTACCGTTTTGCTGGTTGTTCGGGTCCTTACTCTGTGGAGCAGTGCTGCCCTGGAATGCCTGCACGAAAAGAAGCATCTCTGTGCCCTTAGTCTCCAGCAGTCCCTCAGAGGCGGGTCTGATTTACACCGACGTCTCTTGGAGCATATCTACTCCCACTGGGAGCATCCCTTAGATGGAGTCCGCCACCAAACATCCTCCCTGTTCCGCAACCTCCTCCTCCTCCATCAACTTACCAGTTATTCTTCCTCAGAAGCAAATCCCGACAGCTATGTCATTGAACTCACACAAAGACTGTTCCGGCTTGATTGGCACATGCGGGGAAAATATGGGGCTCTAGGCTGCTTGGTAGAGCTTTATGGTGCTGAGTACCTGCTTGAGATTCAGCCACAACTTCCTTCATGCCTCTTGGGTCTGATGAGTGACCAGACTTTGGCTCCATATGCCAGCGACCTTTTAGAGAAGCTTTTTACCAGCCATAAAAAACAGCTTGCTGCTGAAGCCTTGACGGAAAAAGTGACCACTTTAGAAGACTGGATGAAGCATTGGCACCGGATGTGGGTTACGCCCCTACTACAGATGCTTTGTAGTGCGAGAGTGGACGAGACCACTTATATCCTGGATTATTTTCTACCCAAATTGCTGCGCTGCTGTCCATCCAGTCTGACACACATGGTGCAAGCATTGCAAGATAGGCTGCCCCTCTGCAAAGGTAAACGCACAAAAACTGACAACCATAAACATCCATACTGACACCTACGCTTAATTTACAGTCTACTACTTCTGTAGCCAGATACACCTTTTTTATGACGTGAAATGAATCTGGAGTACCCCAAAACCGAATGCAAGCTCACGGTGGTCATTAAAACTCCACACAGGATGGCTGCAATCATAAGCATTTTTACTGTGTAAAAAATATTTGTCAAAATTTGGAAATGCCCAGGAAGAACCCACGCTTGCTTTGGGAAAACATGAAAACTCCACAGAGGAAACAAGGTGGATTTGAACTCAGGTCCCTGTGAGGTTAAAAAATATTCACTTAGATTTGCCTATACCTTAACTATGTTAACACCAGCCATTAAAAAAAAAAGATATCTTGCCAGCCACTTTCAAGCGGGTTGACCATAATTACTGCTTTTTGAAAGTTTCCCAGTTTGATGATAAATCCAGACCTGCCCAAACATTTTTCTTCACCCATTCCCATTGGAAAACCAAAAATAAAACTGTAGTTGATGTCTATTGACGTTAATGGCTCTCGTCCGTTGAGTTCCTTTTGGCGGCGTTTCACATCAATGGCATTCTGTGTTAAAAATCTCACTCCCACCTGAAGTGCTTTCATGTACTCCCAGGGGGTACTCTGAGAACCACAGCTTTAAAAAAATACCTTAACACCTGTAGTTGTAATTTTCTGTTGCATATTCTGATAAGAGTCTTCTTGGTCACTTCAGTTATTTATTTATTTATCTATTTATTTATTTATTTGTTTGTTTGTTTGTTTGTTTGTTTGTTTTTTATGGTCAATAGACTCCACTGGCAGCAGAGGTGCACTTGGGGCCCTAATGACATGTCTGCGGGCAGCCAGGTCTCAAGGTGTGTTGCTAACCCCTGCGGAAGGTCTTTTTGGAGAACTGGTACCCTTCAGCTTGGTGCGGCAAGCACTCATTCATAAACATGACCAAGTGAGTGCATTTTCATTGTGCCAGATAATTGTTACAACTTTTTACAACTTATTAATATGTGACATATGTGCTAGGTGAGGATGGATGCTTTAGGCCTGGTGTGTGAAAGCCACCGAAGTACTGAAGTTCTGACCTCACAGGAAATGGCGCTCATTCACCATTTTTTGCTCCCCAACCTTAACAGCCAGTCACCAAGTGTCAGGCAACAGGTGGTTAGTCTCTTCAAGAAGGTCAGCTCATCCTTACATTTTTCTCCACATTGAACATATTCCTTGTTTTGTCAGTGATATATTGGTATTGGTAATTGGACTCAGCTTGTATTGACCTTTTGTCAAACTGTTTCACAGATGCTTTGCAGAGTAAAAGACAGTATGCAGCTGTTACAAAAGAGGCAGAGCCAAGAGAAAGAGCCGGAGCAAAGAGCCAAAGACCAACACGCTATATGTCTTTATAAGGTACATGTTTACACACAAGTTCCCTCTTTGTTATCACGGGCAAATAATGTTTTTGTGTTGTGTGATAGGAATTCCTGCAGGATTTATGTTCAAAATTGTTTGATGTATTACTGCCTGGAGTTTCTTTCTCCAAATGCATCATGTCCCTCAGCTTGCTTGGTCTACTGGCTGAACTCTTCACTTTTAGCGCAGGTATGTGTATAATTCTCTGCAAATTAGCTGTTAAAAAATGTAACACGTTGTGATAACTTTAAAAAACACATGAAAAACTGTTGCGAAAACTGTTACTATGAAAACAGGATGAGTATTCTCAAACTTTTTTTTTTATATTTTGTCCTTTAAGGGCCGGAAGGGTTTTCCCTGGGTGAAGTTGTTACCCCTACCTATGCTCAGAATGTCCTCTACTGTGTAGCAAGCAACTTCATGGAAGTCAAACTACTGGCTACAACGTTGTTATGGAAACTTCCTTGCTCGGCGCTTCGATTAGAGGTTGCTATGAGAGCGAATGCCTTGCGTAGTACTATATTTTCAAATCTATTTTTTGTGTTGTTCGTATTGTTTGCAATTGCATCATAAACAAGGCTGTATATTAATTTTGGATGTTACAGAATGGTGTAGTAATTATTGACTCTTCTTGTATTGACAAGTTCTCTATATTTTTAAACTTATACATATACAAAAGTATCAGAAAAGTAACTGTAAACTAATTACTTCCTTTTGTAATAGAAATTGCACACAATCAGGACTATTGCATTATCAGCATGCTGAAAGTGCATTTTTCCAATTCATCATTCAAATGTTCAGCAGTATACCCATTTAAAGTTGTTTAGGTCAAAATGAAGGAAACCAAACTGTTCCGATGTTTCATTGATCTCTTTGGGATTAGGAACCTGACGTGCTTCGTAGCCTACTTCAGGTTGCGCTGGATCTGAGCACCAGCACCAAGCCCTTTGATAGTGTAACAGCGGCCCACTTGCTCAACCTGCTGCTCCATCAGCCCAATTTGAGACAGGCGCTAGTAGATTGTGCCCAGGAACAGAGACTTGACTTCCAACCTCCTGCTTCACTGCTGCAGGCACCTGATGTTCAGGAGATTAACACTTTATCCGGTAAATTGGCATTCTAGAGTGTAAAAATGACAAAGTTTAATTTGAAAAAGACAGAAATTATAAATGTTATTCCACCATTTTGTTTTTCTGCAGTGATTCACTTCTTGCTGCTCTGTCTAAGATCAGAGGTCTCCAAAGCCGAACATTGCCTTTTGCAGGCGGCTGCCTCCTATCCTCTCTACGGCCGAGCCCATTGCATCACTGCTGTCCTTCGAAATCTCAACACAGAGTGAGAACAATCTCTGCTTTTGTATCCTCAAGTTCAAATCCTCTTTTTTTTTAATAAATAGTGTTTTGACCTCACTAGCGCTCACTTGAACTGTGTGCATGCGTGTAGGTGTTTGTGTCACACAGAGGAGTGGAGGCGACTGGTGACGGAGCTCATTGCCACGTGTTACAGATTGTCAGATGTGGTTTCTCCGATTGTCCAGAGCTCTTCCCCCGAGGGGCTCATCCCCATGGATGTTGGCACAGGTAATTTCTCATTATGCTATGACTGATTACAACTTGGCTGAAGCGGTGTGCCCATTTTTTTCTGACAGCATGCCCTACTCACGGAGCAAACATCAGAACGTGTCCCATTTGCTGCAGGGTAGGGGTGGGAATCTTTGACTGTCTCACAAGTCGATTCGATTTCGATGCTGGGGTCTTTGATTCGATTCAGAATCGTTTTTCAATTGGCACACTTCTGGTAGTGTGATAACTAAGTGGTCATGCTATGTTGAACTTTGGCATGTTGTCAGCATCTGGGTGAAATTTCAGCTTCCTAATGTTTTCTTTCAATATTCCCTTTGATGTGAAAGGCATTTGTTGTAAAGATCAAACAATTGGGCAAAATACAGAACAAGGTTAATGTAGAAATTTTGGTTTCTGAAAAGTATGTTTCGTCATAGGCTGTCAATATACCGCTTACATACAAAGAGTGTGTTTACAGTTTTTAAATTGCTTACAGATTTTGAATGTAGCCCGACTAATTAGTTACATGGCACCGTCTTAGTTTACCTCCGCATTAATGGCTACCCATTTACAAAAAGCATTCATAATTAAAATGTTTCATCAATAGGTTGGATTTAGTAATGCCGTTATTCCCATCTTTAATTGTGTGTGCATATATATACAGTAACAGACACATCAGTCGGACTACAGAAGATTCTGCATGAAATTCAGCCAAGGGATACCAATGATTTCTTCACCCACTCCAGAGAGCTTGATACACACGATGAAGAGGATCAGGAAGAAATTCAGACCACGCGCTTAGTGTCACCTGATACCAGTGAGTTTCACACATCATGAGAACACTCCCTTTTTTTTAATTTACAGATGCCAATGTTTTGATCATCCGTGTGTGTGAATATTTTTTCCACTGCATTCAAACAATCGAAATCGTGACAATTTTGTCACAGATATTTGAGAATGTCATCTAGTTTCTGCAACTAAAATCTAGCTTAGTGGAAGGGAGAAAATAGTTGATAATATTACTAGGCTAAACACTTAAAAATCTATAAAGAATATTCAGCTATTACTGAAAATATCTACCAGTCCACCATCACATATACAGATATGCATGCTTATAATGAGGTCTAATGCAAAATCTTATCAAAAATAATGATAATGTTCATCTTCTAAGGTGGAGGTGACAATAAAAAAATATATATTTACTATTGTGGCTGAAGTGTGTTAAGTATAATTATGCACTGCATAACCGTAAGACTTATTTCCAAATATTTCTGACATTCTGTTGGAGCTGAACAAGGCAACCAAAATATTAGAAATAGTTTAGCTAGTTAGTCATTGTTTGGGTTCACCTAATATTATGTAAGTTACCATGAGTGTTAATGTGGGCGTCTATTTTTTGGGGGTGAAGTGCTTTAAGCTCAGTCGTTACCCCGACTAAAGAACCTCACTTTTATACTATATTTGAGTGTAATAAGACTCTTATCGTTGTTGCTGCTTTTAGTTGTTATCCTAGTGGTGTCCTGATGAGGGCAGTGGTTGTCCTTTTTATTTGCGTTCCCAACTTTTTGTAACATGGAAAAGTGATGAAACTTCCCTTTTCCTTTTGTGTGTGTTTGTGCACGTGCGTGTGTGTGTGTGGGCATGGTCCAGGTGGCGAGGGCTACAGGGTGACAGCCCAGATGGTGCTGGTGTGTTGCTGGCGGAGCATGAAGGAAGTGGCCATGCTGCTGGGGCAGCTGTGTCAGAGTCTGCCACTGCACTATACCAATGACAACATACATTCACATTCTGGGCTCATCACAGAGGAACAGGTAAGATTTCAAACGTATGACTTCACACATGCCACACAACGTAGGACCTATGGGCCAAAATTGGCCTGCCATGAGTTATATGGCTTGTCTAGTGATGTTGATAGAAAAAAAGCAAACTGATAGTTAGGCATGTCAAATTAAATACACGTACACGGTGGCCTTTTTCAAGAGTATTAGCTTGTTTCAGTAAGCAGAGGACACCCTAAACTGGTTGCCAGCCAATCACAGGGCACACAGAGACGCATCAATCACCTTATCACACTTAAGGACAATTTAGTTTGTCCAAAGGTTTTGGGGGAAGAGTGGGGGGGTTAAGATAGAATGCTATGCCAACCAACATGATATTTTTTTTTAATTTGTATACTTGTGTCTTTTAGAATATTAAAAAAAATAGCAATTATAAATGTGATGTGTGCTCATAAAATTATTAACTGACAGCATCCTCTCTTTGGGATCATAGTAAACATCAACTTAATTTTGAACCGTTAAGTGTAAGGTCTTTTCAGTGTTTGACACAGTGATGGGGTAAAGTTGCATCTCTTAATGATCAGTTTTGTGACGATTCAGAATGAGTCAGTATTATGTACCATTTCTTTTGAAAGATAGATAGATAGATAGATAGATAGATAGATAGATAGATAGATAGATAGATAGATAGATAGATAGATAGATAGATAGATAGATAGATAGATAGATAGATAGATAGATAGATAGATAGATAGATAGATAGATAGATAGATAGATAGATAGATAGATAGATAGATAGATAGATAGATAGATAGATAGATAGATAGATAGATAGATAGATAGATAGATAGATAGATAGATAGACAGACAGACAGACAGACAGACAGACAGACAGACAGATAGATAGATAGATACTTTATTCATCCCCGTAGGGAAATTCACATTTCCAGCAGTATCCTCAAGTCGAGATATAAAATATGAGAAATAAAATACAAATACAAATAAAATATGTTTTAACAGTATTTTACACAGACCTCTGTATGAGCTTTACGCTCTGCTGCAGGCTGTACAATTAGCATCTCCCCTTGTTAGCATCAGGCTTTCGTTTAAGGCACAACCCTGCTGCTTTAACGACCGCAGTGCACCTCCCTTTCTACTGCATTCTTTGTAAATTACTTCCACAGCCAGCATGAAAACACTGGGCACTAAAAACGTCTACACACATAGTCAAGCTAGCACAGGAATAGTCGTCTGAGTGGTTCAGCATGTTAACAAGAGACCCAGACAATGACTATATTTGCCTTTGTAGGGGGTTAAGGGCGTGTTTGCATTCGGGCGTCTGGTGGTTTTTTACCTGTTGACTGTGCATTTAAACTGTGGAAGTAGGGGGGAGTGTTGTATGTGCTGAATGTGGATCTTTCTGTTACGTCTTGTTTGAACACTAGTTTAATACGTTGATTTTATTTCACTCTGCAAATATTCTGCTGTTGGCGAGACAAAAGTCTTGAAAATGTCAGCAATGAATCTTTGGCTGTTGTTTGTTTTCATTCAGAATTTGTCCTGTTATTTGAAGGCCCTGGCATTAAGACAACAACAATCATCATTTGTACATGTACATATTATTAAGAGCATAGCAACTAGAGTACGTAGTAGTTGAAATTCTGACGTTGTAACACTAAACGGAGCATGGAGACTTTGCCTTTAGTGGCGTGCATTATTACATAAGAGGAAAATCTGACCCTTTCTTTCTTTCTTTGCGTCATCGTTTTTTGCTTTTTCTTCTTTTTTTTTCCCAGCTATTTTTCAAGTCAACACTTGTTTGAGTTTGTACGTGGCATTAGCGGTCTTTGGGGTGACTCCTGCTGTGCATGGAAAGTTGGGTGCAGGCAAAGTCATTCGGCCCTACCGCAGTGATGACACGCATGAGCACATGCATGTAGTGTGTGAGTGCTTATTTGGAACTAAAACATGTCTCTGTCAGCCAGCATTGGGTCTTCCATCCCCGTTGGCCCGGTAACAGTGCAGATGTTTCTGTCCTTGGCTGACACCATGGCAACAGCTGCTTTTATAGATGTGCAGGGATCACCATAGTTTGAGATAATGTTTGTCATGTAGCTAAATATGGAATAGGTTATGAGACGTTTCTTTTTTTAAATACTGAACTGTCATGATAATTATTGTTCGATGAGAAAAACACGCAATGTTTTTCTGGCTATAAATTCTTATTTGCATGCCTGTTTGTTTACATTTGTGATCAACATTCACTCCCGCTGCTTCTTCTCTCCCTTGTTTGTCAACTTGTTTGCTGCTGCAAACAGATACACACACACACACACACACACACACACACACACACACACACTAGGGGTGGTTTGGACTTTTGAAAAACACTTCTACTTTAGATCCTTTCAAATGGATACAACTTTTTACATCATTTTTTTTTATTCAGTGAACACAGCCATAGTAATCACCAGCTTGTGATATGCTAACCATGCTAACTAATGGCTAACAGCGATCGTCGACAGTGGTCATTTTTCACTGGCACCACATATCCATTTCGAGTGTCAGTATCGCTGTACTTTGTGTTTAGACAAATAAACATGACAAAGTCTGATTGAGTAACTTGCTTATATCACTCAAGCCACTACTAGAGATGACATTATATGATTAAGCACATTAACTCCTCTAACAGTTTGCTATATTATTTGAGTCTTTTATATATTTTTTAATGTACTAGCGGCATTCCTGCTAGCGCAATGTCACGTAGAGGAAATGATAAACCATAACTGACAAATTTTACCTCATACAGGACCTTGTCTATAAAGCCCGGAAAGTCTGAAAAATAGAAACTCCTTCTATTGCTGCTACTGAATTTCATGTTAATGTTCTTTTTTTATCTTTAAAACCATCAGTCCGTGTAATTGAGAAAACAAATCTGCCTGCGTGAACAGTTTTGACCACATTTATTAATATTTGTGTAAATGTTTTTGTTTTGGATTTTTAATCATGAAATTCATCAATTCTCTAGCAGATCGCAGTTCAAATAGAAAGAACAATAAACATGGCGAGAGTGCCTTCTAACCCATTGGGCAAGTGTCATAGGTCAATCCATACTTGTAATTAGACTTGGGAAAGTTCTCTCTCCCCACAGAGAACTTTTTCAGGGAAACAAGCACGCTTGCAAACAGGAAGTTGATGTCTAAATAAATCCCTTCCCCCGCCCTTGCTTGCTCGGCCTTTTTAAAGAGTTACACAGACGGGAACCTTGAGGAAGAGAGCTTTAAATACGCGGAAGAACGGCCCGGCTTGGCCTGGCTCAGAACCGCAGTGGTCTGGGCCCGGCAACCTTGGGCATCAAACAGTGACTGCTGTTTTTACTCTGGTGAGGTCAGGCCTGTCCTGGGTGTCCATTCTCAAACCCATGTGATAAGTCATTGTGCTTGGTGCAAATTGTGGTTTACTCATTCTGTGCTTGGGTGTTTTAGTTGGTCTGCTCTATATCTGCAGGGTCAGGGAGGTTTACTAAACTGTGATTTGACTAAATAAACGGGCTGCCTCAACTCTTCATTTTTGTTCCACTTGTTCCAAATATTTGTTGAGTATATTTTATATCCCTCTGTCCATTTATAAAGTCGATACACTCAACAAAAGTGAAATGTGTGTGTTTTTTTTTCCCCTATGTACCTGTGTTCTTGCATAGTTTGAGCCCATTTTAAATTGAGGGTTTGTTTTTGTCACTTGAGCCATTCCCTGTGGTTTCCAATTTGTTTTTGTTGAGATGCTGTGTCAAACCCACATCCCAGGAGGGGTCGTTTTGGATTGTTCCTTGTTTGTTTGTTTGTTTTTTGCACCAGAACCTTGTTACTCCTCCCTGTGCCCTCTGTGCCACCCCAGACTAAGCCGAGGGTTGACTGCTTTAGTGGTAGCGGTGACACCACAACCTTAATGACAGGGCATTGGAGCTCGGCGTCCGCCTCGCCCTGCCGCCTCACCTGCTACACACTCACCAGTTTACATACTGCCACAGAAATGGCACTAGTGTGTGTATGTGTGTGTATAGTTAGAATAATGTTGCTAACACTGTTACTAACTGGATGGTTTTACTTAGACTGGCTATTATGCGGATGTCTCAGCATCCTTATTTGAACACACTTGTCACGCTACTGCCATGCTGCTCTCATGCTGGACATGCTCGCTGGCTGCTCATTGGCCAAAAAGTAAGTGGTGTCTCAAACAAGCCTGTTGCTGCTGTTAAGACCTCCAGGTTGCCAACTAGAGAAAAGGTTATTGTGTAACTACAGTTCTTTCAAGGAATAAGAACTTTTTATGCCCCTTTTTCCTCTTTTTGCCTCTAGTTTTTCCTCTTATGCCTTTCTTTCACTTGCTTCTTGTTTGACATTTTCACTTTAAATTTGATAGACTGCTAGAAAGCTATGTCAGCATTTTATTGATAATTGTGGGATTGCATAATTCACTATTGTGGAGTTAGATGGGTGTGGGTCAATGGTTTTGGTATTATTATTGTTTTGTGGGAAAATGACTCACAAACATGAAGTACAACATTTCTAGGGGCGGTTTCATGAAGAATTTAAAGACATCCTTTTTGTTTTAAGTGTGCAGCTGGAGAAAATTAGGTCTTCTTCTTGCTCTCGTTTTATGATTACATATTCACCAGGAGGACTCATTGTGCAAAAGTTGTGGCAGGTTCACGTTTTGTAGATTTTAAACAAATCAGTCATTTCTTTTTGTGTTGCTGTTGATAATACTAAATAAAATGTAGAATAGAATGCCTTTTTTGTCACAGTACATACTATGATGGGAGTGCTGCTGTGATTGGTCCATGTTAAATAAATATGAACAGTAAATAGAATATGAAACAAAGATTCACACGAGTGCATGATTGTTGTATTTTCAGTGTATTCCTGTGTTGTTGTAGCTCAGAACGTTAATAGTGCTTGGTAAAAAACTTTCCCTTAGTCTGTTGATCGGCTTTTATGTGCACTGTAGCACAGACCAGAGGGCAATAGTTTAAAAGCATATGTTAATGTCTCAATACAGGAGAACCAGTGCTTTAAGTGACTTGTTACGCAGCAGTACGGCATACCAGCACTACTCAGTTTTAGCGCCTATCGTACCAGAACATTTTACAACATACAGGGACTTCATAGAGCCCACATAGTACCCTCTCACAATTGTCTCTTGCACTTGATAAATGGACTTTGACTTACACTTTTATACATTTGGTACGCACTAGTAGGGAGAGTCACTCACGATGATGATGTACTGTACTTGTTACTGAAACGTAAGTGTATGCATAACTTCCAGGTTGTATCATGGTGTAATTTAAAAACAAGTAGTCTTGTGACTGTCAACGTTCCTGCAGTACACAGTATGCACTGATCTACCCACTGCCTACATTACAAAATGTCAAATTTACGTTCATGTTCCCTGTCTATTTCAGGTGGCTTGTGTTGGCTTGTATTTCCGTCAGCAGCTCCTGCAGTCCCGTCATCGTGGTGCCTTTGAACTGGCTTATGTAGGCTTTGTTCGCCTCACTGACATGCTATGCAGGTATGTGTTAACGTGCAGTGTTGAAAGCTAAAAGGTAATATTGCTCCGCTGTTGTAGACATATTCCTGCACATTACAAGGATAACTTTTGTTCTGCCATGTAATTAGTCAGGAGGCACATCCTTGTGGTGTCACTCTTCATGATACTACTATGTTAGGCATTCCTCCTATGGCACCCCTTTTTGAGATGAAAATCATTTTACCCACTGTCTTTTTGTTATATGGTTGCCTTTTCTGGTTGTGTTTTTGTGGATGTAAAAATGAAAATCAGGTTTGCATTTATATTGGAGTTCTTTCCAATACACAAACATGATACGAGATACTATTAGCCTTTTTTTGTTCTTTGTCTGAGGGGGGCAATATAACACAATCAACAGAAACTAGCGAATGCAGCTCCAACCTCTGCAACTGTACGTACCATTGTTGTGTCATACTTTGTGACTTAATACTGTGGAAATGCAGTTAAGTGAGCAGTTATCTGAAAACCGCTATCACCAACGTTAACTCAACTGAAAAAACTTTATCTGCCTTCCTGCTCATGTATGCTTCAACGATTGACAAACTGTTAATCCAATTGTTTTTACTATAACAAAAGAGTCCGTAATAATGGAATGCTTAAAGTTGCTGTTTTTAATTGTTCTCTTTTTTTTTTTTGTAGCTACCCTTTCACCCAAATACGATGAGTTTGTAGGTTTCATAACTTCACAATCCTTTCCATCTTTAGGGAAAAAAAAACACTTAGGTCCACAGATATTCACACATCTACACAAATCAAAATAGTTTTTGGCTCTATGAATGCATTCGAAATGAAACAATATAGTATATCAAAGTCAAAGTCAAAGTCAAGTTTATTGTCAATTTCTTCACATGTGCTTAACATACAAAGGAATCGAAATAGCGTTTCTCACTATCCTCTGCGTTTTACATGTACACAAGACAACGCATTGTCGGGAGAGCGAGTGGCCGCTGCGTATACACGCGCCGCCATCTTATGTATGTGGTAGTACTAAATAAGCACATATGCTTTACAACTGTAAACATTCAACTCTACTTTCGGTTTATTTACATTCAAATCAGTTGAATGGAGTATCTCTAGATGGCTGCCAATGGATCTCTTGTATTTATTGATAATGTGACTGCTGACAAAGGCAGTAGGACGCATTCGGAAGTGTGAAGTCATCTGCTCATATTCAGCCAAATGAATGGTGCTTCACAGCGCAGATGAACAATGACCCAAGCAGACGTCTGTGGTAAAAGAACATCTTGTTCTTTTCGTTTCAAATCTATTGTGGCAGTTGTTTGACCCAAAAACATAAGAATTGTCTCAATGTCCCAATATTTATGGATGTGGCTGCATTTGTCAATTCATGTTAACCCTTAGGTTTGATTGGTAGCATGTGAAAAGTACCTTTTCATTTGTCACAGGTGAAACTACATAAAAACTGATGAAGCAGTGTTTCATACGGTCCTACCGTCAAAATTTCTTGTTTTGTTATTGCATGAGTCCTTCACAGGAGGGCTATTGTGTATTATAGTGAAATTCTATTGTGTGTCTGTGTGTGTGAGCTCTGCTCTGCTCTGGGCCTGTGTGTAATATGCATGTCTGTTTCACCAAAGGAAGAATAGTGTGCGGATGGTATGCAGGCTGTGTGCTGGGTTATGGGGTGTTGATTGCAGGGTGCTTAACCACAGCCTTTTGATGCTCTTTTTTGGGACCTGGCATTGGTGTGCACAACCTTGTTTGCACTCTCAGATGGTGTATCTTGTGTGCTTCCTTTTTGCTTCCCTCCCCCATTATTTCTCAGTTTTTGACTATGACATGACTTTCACTCTCCTCTGATCTTTTGTTCATCTGTACAAGGTGTGTCAGAAAAGAGGCAGAAATTGTCATAAATTATACTACAGTAGTTTAAATAAATCTGAACTATAAACTATGTGTTTTTATTATGGTACTTTGTTGGACAAACAGAAGACAAACTCACTTAGAAATTTTCTGGCTGGTGAAACAATATAGTATATCCACAAGTCAAGTAAATAGATTTTATTTTGTCGACAAAATATATCCTTGAAACGTCATCAAATCCATATTTTGCACCACCTTTTATGACATGAAGCTTTCATGCAGATGTACAGTACACAGTGTTGCAATTGCAGCAAAGGAGAAAACCTCCTCCCCCTAAAAACAGGGGATATCACAAATGTGGCATTAATTATAATTAAAAAAGAGAACATTTAGAAAAATCCCGTATATTACTTCTCTAGATACTTTATTCTAATATTTTTATGCGTTGTTCAGACATGGACCGTGTTTTTATATATGTATATGTTTTTGTTGGTGTGTAAGGAGTGGCAGTAAACTCTTGCAACAGCTTCCAGCCTCCTGGCTTTCCGAAGTTCTGGAAGAGGTCAAATTTAGTGATCCATCGTCCAAACTCTGTGCCACACGACGCAGCGCTGGAATACCCTTCTATATTCAGGTGATGCTTGATTTGAGTTGGCTTTTAAAGATTATCACAGGTGATCGAAATGAATGATTGTTGATTGATGATTGAAGTAGAACATGTGAATAAGAAAATGACCAGTTTTATCATATAATACAGTCACCCACCATTCCCTACTGGATTTGTTTTTTTTTTTTTTTTTTTTGTAAAGATGCTCTGAAAGTCCTCAAATACTTGTATTTATTATTTATTTATTTATTTTTATCTGAAGCTATACAACAATGTATTTGAAGTCACTGAACTGAACCATAAGAAAGTTAACATTATTTTGGTGTAAAGAAAATCATCATATTTATTGAAGATAATAAATAATGATTAGTTTTATCCATTTCTACTCCTGTCAGCCTTTATAAACACGTTCAGCCTTAGTTAGGGGGCTATTACGCGTTGATTAGATTGCATAAATAATCGTCTGTTAGATATTAAAGTGACTCAAAAGTAACTGCTGTACATGAAAATATGTTTTGAAACTTAGTATTTTGTCACATATCAGTTTAAAAGGCTCTATATGAAAATGTATCTCATTTTTTAACCCTGCTCAATTATCAGTCAGACCTTCTAATAAGTTGGAGAAAATAATTAGATTTTATCATATTTTTACTATAGAAGTGTGGCTTTTTTTAAATGCAACGTTCCTATCTGATAAAACATGACTGCTGACTTAGCCATCAAAAAGAGAACATTTTCAAAATATTGATCAACTTTGGAACATTATAAATATATTTTATATTTATTTATATTTAAATATATTTAATATTTATATTATATTATAAATATATTTTTCCTAGAACTTTGGTTATTATCCATCATTCCATTTTCTTTAACCGCATAGTTAAGTGCACGGAGGTAACCCACTTGGGCCCGGGAGAACATGCAAACTCCACACAGAAAGGCCAGAGCCAGCTGGGATTGAACTCGAGTCCCTAAACTGTGAGGCAAAAGTGTTAATCACGTCATGATAATAAAATTCCTTCATCAATACATATCTGACTAGTAGCGGTAGTGGTAACAAAAATCCAGACGGAAAAAAAAAACTGTTGAATATGTCAGCTAAAGAAATAATCTTGGGAGAAGATGAAGTCAACACCTTGGCAGAAGTTTGGGCAGCATTCCCTCGTCTCGGAATGACAGAGTCGGATCTGGGAAGGCTGCCTCTTGCGCTCGCTTCTCTCTGGTCTGGACCAACCCGACATACACTTAACAGGAAGCAGATTGTGTTTTTCTTCCACCTCCTCTGAATCCCTGAGGGTTTGTCAAAGCCAAATCTTGTTGCCTTCTCCTCTCCTCCCTACCTTCATCTCTCCATGCCTCCCATGTCTAATTCTTAATCATAACTAAGGCCAGATGTCTAACATCAACTCCCTCCGTAAGATAACTAACACACACCAGCCTTGCACCTACATTTCCCCCGGCCTGGACACATACAAATTATGTCGTCCAGGAAAGCTCTTGGTATGTCATCATCCATCTCTGTTTTTTTTTTTTGTACTGAATGTGAAGAGTAGTCCTGAAGGTTACCTTTTGTTTAACTACAATATCAACTATTTACTATAAAGTGACCCAAAGTAAATAGTTCTCCGGTAACACAAAGGTAACGCCAACACAACACAACATCTTCACTGGTAGAAAATAAAAAAAAAAAAAAAAAAAAGAAAAATCAAAATATACAAAATATTCAGGCGAGGCTTCAGAAGCTTGAGGGAAAATATACTTTTCATTTCATTTTGAATGGGACTTTTAATTTGAGGAAGAAGAAACGGGGACTTTGTTGTTATTTTTGGATGGTGGAGGAGGTTAGCATTTTATAACTCAACACGTGTGTGTGTGTGTTTGTTTGTGTGTGTGTGTGTGTGTGTGTGGGTGTGCGTGTTATTCAATTAAATCATTGTTATTCACCACCACTATTGTTTTTGAAGTATTTCATTTACCAATTTTGAAAACCTCTATTTTAACACATTCATTGTCAGCCATATAAAAAACTTATCTGCGACTGAATGTTTGGATTTTTAAAAAACAACTCATAAAATTATGACTGATATTGAAGAAATTGAGGGCTGAATAGTACTTGAGCAATCATTCTGATTGTGAATACAAAATACTTTGATGAAAATGATTTATATTCACTGATGGCTCGCAGCTTCTTGAGAGAGCACCTAAGGATTCCTGTCAGCAATCACAATCTTAGCAGTTATACATGCCCATCTTGCAACACTGCCACATCAAAAATGTTGTGTTTGTTTTTCCACAGGCTCTTCTTTCTTCTGAGCCAAAATCCTCCAGTTGCAGTCTATTAAAAATGACCATGAGAGAGCTGATTACCCTCGCTTTGCCTTCTGCTGACAGGAATACAGATGCCTCCACTGTTCCTCAGGTTTGTAAGAGGTCTACATCTTGTCAGTATGTGTATTGACTGCTTTCTGTACTTTAGTCTTGTGATGGTCACAGTCTAGAATCTCTTTAGCGCCTTTTTCCATTGGTCCTGAGTGCTGAGATACTGCAATATTATCTTTTATATGACACCAAGTGGTAAAAGGTCCGCTCCTAGTAATGAAGCAATGGATAAAAACAGGTGGATTTTGCTGTTTAATTCATATTCCAAAAGCACAATGTAATCTAAATCCGACATTAGTGGAGGTTCATACAGCATATTATTTTAAAGAAAAAATACATCTTGACTTCACACTTTAATATAATCCTTACAGGTTCACGCTCTGAACATCCTGAGAGCTCTTTACAGGGACACTCGTTTGGGAGAAAACATAATTTCTTTTGTGTCAGATGGAATGCAGGCTGCTGTACTTGGATTTACTTCCCCTATTTGGGCAGTGAGTGTTCATGATTTTTTTCCTCTTTCACTTTTGTACAAGTACAATGCTTTTTGGGGGGTAAATAGATGACACTAAAAATTAAACAAAAAAAACATAAGCAGGGTTATTTTAAAGTCATATTTTTATTAAACCCATCAATTTACCTGCTGTTTTATATACATTTTGAGAGAGAGTGTGTGTGTGTGTATGTAGCATTACATTGCATGGGGATATTAAAGGAAAAACAATGCCATTGCCTGTTTTATGTGTTTGGTTTAAAACAACAAACTATACCGATGCAGATACAAAACTGTCTCAACTCGTCCATGAGCTGTAATTTTTAACTACAGTAAATAACTTACCTTCATTCTCCCCATTTCCACTCGTATTTTATATCAGGTAAGGAATTCTTCAACTCTTCTCTTCAGCACTCTGATCACAAGGATCTTTGGAGTGAAGAAAGGGAGGGATGAACACTCGAAAAAAAACAGGTCAGTTTCCTTTCCCCCTCCTGGACTAGAATAAAATGTTTGTATTGGTCTGTAGTTCACATGACTCTGTGGTCATACACATAAAGATTGTGTAAATAGCATCACAAGATCACAATTACAAGTTGCAAAATGTTTATCGTTTACACAGCAATCTATACTTTTGAATTTCAACTTTGAGTCAATTTAGTCAAGATGAACATTTTGAGTTGCCAATAGAAATATGTTACTCGTCAAACACCACCAGGGGACACTGTTGTAACACTAGTGTGAGTACTTTTTTTGTTAGCTTTATTTATCTCTTGCTCTCAACCTCATTGCAAATGAAGTTGCAGGTACAGTGGTTCCTGCTGTTACTGCTCCTATAAGCAAATGGTCTAAGTAGATTATACTGGAAACTAAATTGATGTATTTACGTTGATAAGACGCATGTATTAAATTCATTCACAATACATTTATAATCCATCCTCTTCAAACTTGACTATTCACATTGCATGCATCACAAAACAATGCCAGATCCGCACACAATGTTTAGTGTTCAAGGACCTAATCGACAAAATGTTTGCATGTGCTACACATTGAAACTTAATTAAGCAGATTCAGGATTAGGTTTGCTCACAGTGATACCTTGTGCAGTTTGTTTTCCATACAGTAGAAAAAAAAAGTTTACGCAAATTATCATAACACATTTATCAAGCTTGAGAAGAATAACACTAGCTGGCTTTATAAAGCATGCATCGTAAAGGCAGGTGGAGACCAAAATGCAAATCAGTGACAACATAACACAAGCATAAATCAAAGACAGCACATAGTGCTTTCCCGCTTGTAGAAATGTTTAAATAGCAAGCAAATATTTTCTTGACATATAGACTATTGACAGTTTTGGAGCATTTGAATCATGTAAGTGTAGCCTTGTTGCCAGTCACAAGAAGGCATCATGCCCATTACCCATTGTCTTTCCTTGGGTTATCGGGGTGTGTTGTCCTGAAGTTTTAAGCACATTTTTACACAGGATGGGCACATGCCTGTACATCCAATTACAACACACTGAGAGAAAGTTAACTCAACAAAGCATGGCTTTCATGAGGTTAGTAGTTTCCTCAAATTATCATTGTGATCTATTTATTTTCTCAGCAACTCAATTATGTGTTTATTTGCCTCTTTCATTAATGCTTCCTATTCCATCGCTTCAGTTCATTATGCTCCCAAATCTGTCATTATCAAAACCATTAGAGTGATCTTAAGAAAACGAAGCATCATTTAAATGTGGAGGTTTTCACTTGTTGGCAACAACACACCCAGATTAGAGTGATTGAACATGCAACTTCAGCACCCGTCTCTTCAGGATAGCCACGTAGCATTTTAAATGGTTGTTGGTTAAATACGAAAGTAAGAAAAGATCAGATCAAAAAAAGATTCCTCAAAAAAAAGTCCCATTCAAAATCAAAATCAACCGTGCAAGGAGCTTCTTATCAAACAACAAATGCAAACATTTTTCGTTTTATCTAACTTAATAGGAATATTGCGAAACTCTGGACTGTGTACTGTAACTGTGTGTGATAATTGATTATTGTATAATTGAATGACTGCACCCAGCTGACACGATCAATAAAAGTGTGATTGGTCGTCTTTATCAGACTGCTGATATTGTAGAGTAGATTTTCACTAGCATATTACTGTGTTTCTGTTGGCATATTTTCTAAAAGTCTCTAAAAGCTACTATTCCCCTTCTTGTGACTGTTGCATCTGTCTTCATTATTATTATATTTTAGTTTAGTTGAAAATAAAAGAAGATGATGGCTGCTAAAGAAAACGACCTTTATTACTATTGTTAGGTTGTTCAGGTGACAAATTCATGAATCAACCGTGCCTTTGTATTTTGCAGCCAAATTGTGCACTTAATTTCTCTTCCATTGCTTTAAGCATTTAGCGCGCAATCAGCTTTATACAAGTGAACAAATGCTGCATGACGACAGTTTGTCCTCGTCTGTTTTTGTAGGTCCTTTGTGGGGTCTTCAGACGCTATAAAAAAGCTCACGATATTATTTACTGTCTTGGTTGTGTTTTTTAAGACTTTGCATCTTTCTTTTTGCAGAAATTTCCACGCGTGTATTTTACTTGAAACCAGATGTAATGTTTGTGGATCACTGCTCCATTAACTGAGCCTAGACGGAGGCCTCTCTGCTCCGTGACCTTGCATTGATGTCGGTCTGATATCATCTTTAACATAAATACAACCAGCTGACACTGGAAGGTTGCTCAATAAGGTCTATCTCAAACTTCCAACCTTATCCTGCCTGTAGAAACTGCTCATTTTTCTTGCTTATAATGTTATTCGGTGACTATTAAAAATGATGCATAGACAAGAAGAAAACAGGGTCAGGTAGGCTGCCAACAGTCTGACAAAAACAATAGAGCTGGTGCAAAAAATTCTGGCAAGTACAACCTGAACATCTCCTGGCTTCTTATGTCTGGGCTATCAGCCCAGCTACGTTTCGCAAAAACACACTTGAACCCTCCCAGACACCTTTGGTTAAATGTTACGGTCCGATAAAACCAAGCTTGAATTCTTTGGCCCTAATTCCAAAAGCTGTGTTTGGCGCGAACACAACACTGATGCTCATCACCAAAATAACAACCGAATGGTTGCAGCAGCATGCTTAGGGGTTGTTTTTTTTTGATGAAACACATGCCCTCGTCGAATTGTGAACCATTCCAAATGCCAGTCAGTGACAGGAGTAATCTTTGTTTTAAAGCAAAGAATGTCATGAAAAGTGTGCGAAAAATGCTGAATTTTGTTCTGGCAAAATTGATAAGCACTTCCACTGTTGGTAAGTTCTGACACCAGTTTACCATAAGTTTAACTCTGATAAGAAGTTTGATTTCTGACCATAGCCACATCTGCAGTTATAAGAGGCCGGGCACACTTGTGAACCAGGGGAAAAAAAAAAAACAAAAGTCAGTAAAGTCAACTTTGAAAATAGGTTGGCAAAAAAATCTCAAATATCTGAAAACTCTACCGGAACCATGTTTGTGCCACTAATATTCTATTCAAGTGGAAAAGGCATACAGCAGTAGTACTATTGGGTAGGGGGAAAACATATGGACATATGAATCGGGTTCTTGTCGTTAGGTACATCACATCGTGACTGAATGGCTGACACTATATGTGTGCTTAAAGCACCTACAGATGTAGTAGTTAGCGAGGCTTTCATTAACGAAAATATTGGGTCATAAGGCTGTCCAAAGTAGAGGAAATAACTTCCCGAAATGCACGGCTGTAACATGCCCAGTCTGCTCATCAAGAAGAAGAACAGGAAGTTATTGACCTCGTACTAGCTAACTCTCAAATTTACTCAAGCACTATGGTTTTCAAGCAATTTGTTTTTGTATAATTACAAAATTGGATATATCTAAGGAAAATTCATTTTTGTCTAACTCAAAACTGATATCCTGACGTACATACGGTTTTGTTAAAACACATCACAAATAAAAAAGTAATACACTTATATTCAATTAAAAAAAAAAGTAACTAAATTTTAGCCTGAATATGCGCTATATACTCTTTAACATTTGTTTTTACTTACCCCATTAATTGCCTTCTTTCTCCTCCATGACCTCTTCCCCCTATACCTCATCTATTCTACACTGACATAACCCTTGACCTTTGACTTGGAAGAAGCAGACCTTTGTCTGAAAGGACTCATCAGTGAGAAAAAAGAAGGATGAAAAACATGTGCATGAACACATGCGCATGCTTTAATTTTCAAACTACTGTACATGCTCATATAAACAATAATTAGTTTAAGGATCAAGTTTTACTTGTTTGACTAAAAGGAGCACCAAGGAGTTTGTCACATCCTTGTAGACAGCAATTTTTAAATGCACACCCACATACACGTGACATTTTTTCATCCCATTTTGCACGCTCATTACTTTCCGAATGTTTGCAAGTCAGAGGCACTCTCCTGTCAGATGATCTTGGGTTGAGTGGAGCAGGCTCTCCTCCCTAAAGGAACATCACCACTGAGACAAGCACAGTTAAATAAAAAGCTTTAATAGGGCTGAGGTTGAATTTCGGTCACAGAAGCAAGGCTACGAGTGTTTAATATAATGTTTGTCATTTTATTGATGTTTGCGCCTGCTTATTTGTGGCCCCACAAGTCAATGCATACTCACCTTGAGCAACACAACCAAAATTGGCCTAATTTATTTCTGATTTGAAAAAAACCTTAGTGAAAGGTATCTATGTTTTTCGTTGTCACTTTCAAATTGTACTAAGTCCCGCCAAAGAGGTTGTGGGAGACACTTAACTGGTTTTAGCCAACAGTTTCCAACTACAGCATGGGATGGACACATCTGTAATGACTAGCGATGCACGATCACTGATAACAGGTATTTGTATCAGTTCCATAGAGGGCTTTATAGGTATCAAGTACTCATGAAGGATGCATATATGAGCATCTCATACTTAAAACAAAAAAGTACAGCGAGTCTTCTTTGTCAGTATTTGGTGCTCCACTGAGACTCTTTAACACAATTAAAGACTCATCATGAGCATCAAAAGACAGAAAGGTCTTTTTTTTTTCCCAACCAGCATAATTTAAAGCCATTGTGGAGGTTTGGCTTAAGAAATGATGACTGAAACATTTTGCCATGACAAGGGTTCTTTTGTTTTTTTTCATTCTTTTATCTTTTTTTTTTTTTTTTACTATTTGTAGTCCAACAGCTGTGTTCCGTTGCTTCTGTGTTTCACTTTAGAATGACTGGCCGTGAGTTTTTTACTCGTTTTCCAGCTCTGTATCCATTTCTGCTTAACCAGCTCAAGGAGGCAGCTGTCTCAGTGGAAAGGTGAGGGGGTCATTGAACCCACCTTGACTTTCTTAATTGTCATTTTGTTGTGGAAGGTATTTTTCCATGCATCAATTTTAGTTTTATTGGAAGATAAAATTACTGCAGGCATTAAAATGATCTTCCTCAAAACAAACATTTTGTTTGTATAACAAGGTAAAAGCCTTTGGAACTTAGTAAAACCACTGTCGTGTGATCAAAATGTGTCACCAACTTTGGGTTAGTGTTTCTTCAGTGAAGTTGAGTGAGTTGGGTCCGCTGGGACTCATCTGCCTAATCTTTCCCCGCTTGGCCAGAACTCCCCTTTTAAAAGCACTTGAATCATCTAACAGCTGTCCAGGCAGCCTTATCTTATTTTAGATCCAATTAATTGAGGACTCTTTCACAATCCCCCTCACTCCCTAGGCTAGTTGTTTAAACATTCATGGATTTCCCACAGAACCCAATTTCAACTTTCTGACCCCCCCCCCCCCCCCCCCCCCCCCCTTCATTTACAGTTCATCAGGCTACCTAAACCTCTCTAAGAATTGTGGAAACAAACAACAGGACGTAAGAGTAATTGCTCTTAAATGTCATGGAAAAAGTTAAAACATTTCTCTATATAACTACCTACCTTAATTCCCCAAATATAAAATGCACTTTTATGCATGAGTGTGTCCTATAAACGGTAGCTTAAAGATTTGAATTGATTTGTATTTATCTATTTATTTTGGATACCATTCATGGAAGATTGATCTGTTCGCTTAATAAGCCGAGTCTTGATGCACAGATATGCACTTTTATATTGGCCTTATTGTTACTTAAATTAATTACCATAGGCCAGTGCCTATTGCAGCCAACAACAGCTTGTGTTAGCTGAGGTTGTTACTATGTTATTTCCAATTCAGCAGTCCAGGTTAGACCACAGGTCCAGTTGCCCAATTCCATTTCAAGGCCTGTATCTGAATACTGTATTTTTTTTAAAAAAAATACTTTTCAAGTGACACATCAAATACCAAAGTATTTACATTTATTGAACACCAAAAACTACCCACGGATTCGCAAAGGGCAACAGATAACAATATGAAAGACAACTCCGAAGTAAACAATACTAAATTAAATGTAAATAATTAAACTTTACATATCATTCAACTGGCCTGAGTTGAAATAGTGTAACACTGCTGCATGAATTTAAATAAGCAGTGTATAATTGTTTCCCTGTGTGTATAGTGACAGTGGTCAAGTGAAGCTGCATCCAAGTCTCTTCTTGCTCCTTTTGGTGCTCAGCCGACTCTATCCGTCTCCAATGGATGGCTCCTCTTCACCGCTGGGACTTGCCCCATTCATGCCGTTCATCATTAGGTAAGGAGGAGGCATCAGCACTCTCATCTACGAACAGTTCTTCTGAACATGCTAATATCACATTCGATTTCAATGTCAGAAGAAGCTCAATATTCTCATTCATTCATTTTGTTGATTGACTGTTTGAAAGATTTATTTATTTATTTGTATTTTTACCCCAAATGATGAAGATGGAGACCCTACATTGATTATATATTCCCCTATTTCCACACAGCAGAAAGATAAAGCAAAAGTGGAGGAGAGCCATTGCTTTATTAAGTCATGTTGGGCTTACTTTTTGTCTGCCCTTTCTATCACTTAGGCATCACATGGTAACAGTGGCTTAGATGAGTGACTGCCTTTACTTGTTTTATTTCCCCCCCTTTGGGCAGCATTTTGCATGTCATCGAGATCTCTTTCAAAATTCCAGCAAAAAACACAAGATGCTTTTTTTAAGCCAAAATTATTGTGTGCCTAGATGCCACAGAGTTTTACATCATGGGTTCCACCACACGCGTCAACCGTAGCACTTTGGTTTAAGGGCAACACATGAATGGCAAATTTAAGCAACCTTTTAAGATGTAAAAGTGTATGTTATTAGTGAAAAGAAATAAAGGAAATAAAACAGTTGAAAACTAATTTGTAATCCCTTCCAATGACATGAGTACATGCTGTATAAATAAACATTGTGTATATTGTTTTCTCAACCTAAATTGAATGAGGTGATGATTTAAAACATTTTTAAATGCCTGAACGCGTGTACACAATAGAGTGTAACAGTACCTCTCTATGTTTTTTGTTTTGTTTTGTTTTTTTGTTTTTTTTTTGGTTTGTTTTGTATATGTGTGCCTACCCTCAGTTAAAGTGCCCTGCCCTTGAGTCAGTCTTGAGTTCAGTGTGGGCTGATTTAGTCACCAAATTTATGTTCCATCTGCAACTCCACCCTATTGTCATCACTATCACTGAGAATGTGGCTTGCAGGCTACTGGAATGCTCTATCACATCAAGAGGGTCACACACCTGCTCACTCAACCATGATAACCTTCTCAAACAAAGTTTTACTGAGTTGTACTGCCTTTCTAAGTATGGAAACATACAATCATCAAGACAAAACACATGTAGTCTAAACGTTGTGCGTTGAATTATTTATTTTCTTTTGCTCTGTACTGGGTCCTCTGGAAATTATACACAAACGTATATTCCCATAATAGAGCATATCACTGTTTGTGTTTAATCTATTTGGTGTAAGGCCAGTGCAATGATGATGCAAAAATTATTGTACTTTTTTCAGTTTAACAAAAATAATGCTACCGTATAAGAGACAATTTGCTGGTTTGAGGACAACTTTTTTTTTTTTTTTACATCTCAGGTTTTTAATCTCTTAAAAATAGGGAGTTACTGCATTTCTTGGACTGGTTCCATTTTGGCAATGAAATACATGAGTGTGACAACAAGCACTAGGGAAATTCTATTCAATTTATGTATGCTGTCTCCTGGCTACTACACTATAGACAAGTACCGCAATTCCTCAAATATAAGAAACACCGGTGTATAGGAAGCACCCTTTTTAATTTTAGGGTCATATTCTGGTATTTTCTGTTATCGTGTAGAAGACAGACCAACAGTTTGGTAATAATGTCAAAACTCACAAAACAGATTAAATTTAATCTTTTGTAAACTCTTCTTATTTTCTTGTGTCTATATCCATAAATTATATATTTGTTGCGCGTTAAGTGTGTTTCAGATTTCCCATATTGTGGGCGATCAGTGAATGCTTCACCACTGTAAATGTTGAAAGCCCTTGAAGCTGTTTTTACCTTTTCCTCGCGATGCGGTTCGAGTTAATCTTACCATGAATACCTGAAGTTGTGCAGTATCCGTGTTTCACCAAGATTATGATTATGTGTCTATGTAGAAAAAAAACAAAAAACAAAAACCCCACAATTGATAAACGAGTCAAATGGATTACCTTTCTGTGTTCTCAAACTGGTGCACTCTTGAATCAGCTTGAGACATCATAACTTTTTACATGATCCTCTTTGTTTTAGTGATATTCCTATGTGTGAACAAGTATGGACTCGGACTTCAGTCTGCCCGCTTCTTTTATTGAAAATAACGCCGTAACAACATCAGCTAACACAATCTTGCAGTTAGCTGCAGCAGACGTGTTATGCTAAAAGCCAACTGACGTCCCCCCCTCTAGCTCATCCCATGGTGTACTCTGAAGTAAATCTCACTTGAATCTATTTGAAGTTTTTTACAATGGTTCAAGGTATTTGCTTGGTTCCATATCTGATATTTTATAGGACATACAGTAATGATATCATCTACATTGAATAGCAGATCCAGATTTTACATTAAATTAAAATCGCTTGATTTGTCATATCTGTCAATCTCCAGAAACAAAAAAAGAAACTTATTGTTCCAAAGCCTTCTCAGATGATTGTAAATCATTTTACCTCATGCTATGAAAATACTGTTTTTGTTTTGAAAATATCCATGTATGTGCGTACATGGCCTTAGTTGGATGTTTTTATGTTTAAAAAGTTTTGTTATTTGTGCTGTCTAATGTCAGACTTAGTGATTAGATTGTGACGAGTTTTATCTGAACTGCACTCTGTTTACTGGGGAGTAAAGCTTTCAGGCGAATGGGAAACTGTAGTTGTAACCTTCATTTTTGACATTCCTGAGATGGACAAGTCTGCAAATATTATTCAGACATGTTCATCTACTGCACCTGCAAATCTGACCTGACTTGGAAGTCAACCCCCCTTGTGCATTCAGAAATACGGAAACCAAACTAAATGTTTCCAAATTATTGTTTGACAAGTATTCCCACGTTATCGCAAATGCAATTTTTCAGGCAGTTTTTCATTAATTGAATGCCTATGCCTCCACCCTGTTCATAATAATTTTGAAAACAGAAGCCTCACTATAAGCTGGATAAAAAAAAAATTGTTAATTTATATATATATAATATATATATATATATATATATATATATATATATATATATATATATATATATATATATATATATATATATATATATATATATATTAGTTAAAATCTGTTGGATTAGCTTCTCTTCTGCATGATGCATCACACCATTTCTTAAAACTGTAACAAGGAACAGGTCATATTAAGCTTTTTTTGTGCATAATTGCCCTTTAAAAATGCAACATTTATATATTTGTATCTTATTCATTTATAAATATCCATATCATTGTTCTCTTTGGCTGCTGGATCCTGACTTGATGCATGTCTATCAGAGAAGTTATGCGGTGAAGGTATCCACCCAAATGAAGACCATATGTTGACTGTTAAAATTAGCACCAGTCATAGTTGTTAGTACCTCCCGCCCATCCCCTAACGCATCTTCATCAGGCATGTGCGAACATGTTTGATGATATGAGTAACTGTCACTCCCTCCACATGATCCCATGCCACCACCCACACAATCTCTTTTGATCGAGTTTACAATTTGCAAATCATAATTACATGTGAAATGTTAATGTCGATTTACAGAAAAAAAATGCAGATTAACAGTTTTCTTTAGAACTGATGAGGTCTCATTTTCAGGACTAAACAACTAGTAAACAAGGTCTTATCTCCAACAGTGTCTGTATTTTCCCTCTCCCTCATTCTTGATTAATGGCAAAGTCTTAGAGTTCCATGATTTATGATTCCAGTCCAGACATCTCTCCTCCCTTCTTGCTTTTACTATACTCCCATCTCAGTTCTCTTATCTGCTCAGAGTGCTCAGTAATGCCTTTACAATGTAAGGTTTCCAAAGGAAAAGTGTACTTATACAACTTACTTTTCCTTATGTTTCTTATCACCCAAATGGTACTAAAATGCTGGCTTATGTCATGACTGATGCTTCCCAGTTACATAAATTGCATAAATTAAATTACAGTGAAACCGTGAAGCCACAAGCCTCGATATCAAACAATAGAAAAACACTGTACACAAAAAGCATTTCCCAAAGTTGAACTGTCATCAAATGTCACAAAAAACCTAAATCATGACACTTCAACCTATCTCTTGGATGAAAAAACTTCTCTTGTTCCTGTTCTCTTGAACAATAATCAAACCTGTAAATACTTTTATTTTGGTAGGTTCCCGCTTCTTGGTTTGTTCCCAAAGTCTTGAGCTTAATTGGACTTTTGTGAACAAAGGACATATGACTTGAATATTCTGTGACTGTCACACAGTTGAGTCCATTTAGTTTACTTTGACCAGTGGCGGTCCGTGCGTTTGAAAGTACTTGTCGGACTAATAATCAATAAAGTTGCTTAAAACATTCCGCGCGCAATCAGTAAAGATTTTACGATGGCATTTGGACTCTAGGACTAGTTATTCTAAATATCAATTATGCTGATGGTAAACCATATTTTTACAGCCAGCCCACCAAAGACAAGCATTTGTTGAAGGTCCACTTTCTACTACTTTAGAAAATTTCTAAATTAGAGATCAATAAGAGAAACGTCTATCAAGTGATCAGAAGCCAAAGTGCATCCAAATTAAACTTGTAGCAGAATAATCAGAAATATTCAAGTCCAATCTTGGTTGCCGTGTTTGTCATCCAAAGCTGTTTACATTTGTTTCACTGCCACCAAACACCATTGAAAGTAGTCAAATATGTTGTCTGCAGTAATTTAAATTGATTGATTTACATGGATACACAAAGTGTACATATTTGCTTGTCAACACCAAGGGGATTTAGTTCTGGTTTACTTGCTTCTTTTTTGAGAACGTAAATAGAGGCTAAGAGGTTGTTTTTGTTATTGTGCAATGGTATCACTTTCAGGGATCTAAAATTTTGCGTGAATGGTCAAATGGAGTCCTCTCATTTGGAATGAGTCACCACTCCACTTCCGAACTTGTGTTCATTCCCCTGTGACATAGTTGGACGCTTTAGCTTGTTTATCCAAAAACAAGCTGAAGTCTCTGTGCAGGAAATCATTTGACCAGTTCTCTTTCAAATGAAGCCCAGATGAGACTCACCCATGCCAGTCAATACACAGCTCTGTTGCTAAAATTACACATTTCCAAACTGTCATTTCCGTTCACAGGAGTTTCATTGGGACAAATTACTAAAAAACCGCTAACATATGCGCCTCAAATGGCAAGAAGTCAGAGGCAAAATCAGGAATGACCAAAGGTAAAGCCAGACATACAAACAGGAAAATAGATAAAGGCATATACTACACACTTAAGCAACCTGTTTGTGTGTATGATTTCAGCCTGGTAAATGGTTGCATATGTTTGCGTTTGTACATGCATTTGCGTGCAATAAGAAATTGTTGACAAATAACTTCTTGGTCAGAGTAGCCTCATTGTTTATCAACATGTTTTTTTGTTTATTCAGCCCTTTAGTTTTTCTTTTTTTATTTACAGGAAATGATTTGTTAGAAAGTGTCTGAAGATGCAAATGTGTGTTTATCCATAACTTATATTCCCTTTGTCTAATGCCAAAAAAGTTAGCTTTCCTTTTCATCCTTGCATTCCTTCGTAGTGATTTATTGCGGTTTCACATTACTTCCAGATTTCCACAGGTTTTTGCCCAACTCAACCAGACTTTTTGGCACAAATTTTAAGAAAAAGAAAAAAAAACTGAAACCTATAAACATCCCTTAAATTATGGCCCTTAAATTATGGAAGTATCTTGAGCAGGCGTCAAATAAGGTTGATGCACTTTTTATCACAGAAGAACCATGTAGAGCACAACAGAAAAGTAGTCTGTTTTATCTTGTTTGGAGTGATTTTTTTATTTTTCCTGAAGATCAATGGAAAGTTTAGATCTGAGATATTGTCTTTAATTTGTTATGCATAGAAAAGCCATTGTAATTGGCCTACCACCAGCAAGCAAAAAAAAATTGCAATCTGGCAGACAAGGGCATTTCAGTTCAACCTCACACATGGAGGCGCATTACGAAAGGCAGTCTCATAAAAAAAAAATAAATAAAGTAAAATGTTTTTTTGTTAGATGAAAATACATTCTTGTTTTCATCATATTTTTTTCCTGAATACTCCACACACCCTTCATCACAGCTGCAATAAGCAGTCATATATATATATATATATATATATATATATATATATATATATATATATATATATATATATATATAATAAATGCAACAAAAACAAAACAGTAGTAACAAACAAAACAAAACAGTAGTAATGTGAAGCCATATAAAAAAAAATGCATTTGTTCGAAAAAGATACTCAATTGCGTAGTGCTTGACGTGTAAGTACAGTACCACGGCTTGTGATACTGGCTGACAAGATTAGTCTTCCAACCAGTCAGGTTTGTTATGATGTCATTATGTTTTCAAATTGACCTCACAGCAACCTCTGCAACTTCATCCAGCTTCTTTCGGGAGGGTCTCTGTAGTCTCTCCAGCATGTCCTGAGTCATCCTCGGGACTTCCTTTCAGTGTCATGTGCCTAGTGTTGTTTTTGGATGCCAGTTTTGGTTTTAGTGTAATCCTTGTGTAGGATTGTCGTTTAGATTATATTATCAGCATATTAACCAAGATATTTTACAGTCACGGTCAAATTGTCTATTACAGTACCATATTGTAGATGAATTACCATGTGCGTGAGAGAAAAGCATGAAAAGGAGAGAAGCATTTTTGGCCAAAATCACATTTTCCAGGCTGCTTAGGTAATTATGAAAGTATTTGATAAATGGAGCTGAGAGCATTTTTGTTCCTCGTGGGGTGAATAGAAAGGTGGTGAGAAATTCAGAAAGTAAAGTCTCAGATGTTATGTAACGTTTGCAAATTAAGGGAATAATCAATTGTTTCTGTGAGATAAATTTATGTGTCAAATTTAGGAAAATGTGTGTGTTATAAATCACCACAGTTCAAATGAATAGTGAATGCTTTGCGGAGTACAAAGTCCCACCAACGCCAGTCCGACAATAATTTTTCGTGCTTTCAATGGATGAGTCCCAACATCTTAGAACATGCGACCTTCTTCTGCTAAATGTCATAAAAACATGATTCTTTTTGTTATCCTTCTCGGGTACAAACATACAGAATAACAGACTAACAGAGAGGCAAGTGAAAACATAACCTCTTTTTAAGCGTTTGACGCTTGGTTATGATAACAGTCATTTATTTTTACAAAAAATAAATTTAGTCATTTCAATAACACTGTTTGAAGCCAACCTAACTTTACAAATGCTGAATATTACGATATACCACAAACGATCAAGTCATCAAAGCAATGCTTATACTCACAATCAGACAGTTAAGTAACCGTGAATTTGTTTTCTCTGTGTCTGATGGTTTGTCATACAGATGTGGCCGTTCAGCTGTGTATCGTACTAGAGAGATGGCAGCACGGGCCCTGGTTCCATTTGTACTCATCAACCAGGTTTCATCAACAGTACACTCTTTGCTTCAAGAGCTCCCTCAAGACCCAGGGCCCCAAATCCAACACAATTACATTCATGGGACCCTTCTACAGGTATGTTTACCTAGACACACAAAGTAGTTTAGAGAATATAAAATTGTATTCACCTCGAAAGGTTATCGGGCATTTTGGCTAAATTTGAACTTAACTTTACTTCTCTAAAGTTTTGTCTGCACATAGACAACTCCATGTTTAAATACTTATCATATACAAACACTGGCAGAATTTGTAAGTCATGCACTATTAATTAAAATAGAAGCCAACCCTTTTATTTTCTTAGTAATGTGTTCAATGCACCCCCACTCATCCCCGCCTCGTTACCCAGGCGTTTGCATCCACATCGCTGGAAAGCTCTCTTTTAGCGCTTTACGAGAAGTGTTGAGGATGATTGGGCAACCATTGAGCATGGTTCTCGCTGATATTTTTAGTCGTCCTATTTTTAAAGACGGCTTACTTGACTGTCAACTTTTTTCCTTGCTCTACTATTTTGCATTTTGCAGTTCTTGGTGGGTAACATGGAGATCGAGTTTGGGTCCACCAAGAAACACATTTTGGTGATTGAATGTTATGTCTACTCAATTTCTGCCCAGCAGAAACCTAATTCCATGTTTCTACATTTTCTCTAGTCAAGTTTGAAAGTTCACAATTTAACCATTTCCTACATTTATAGATGAAAACAAATTCTAATCAAATACGCTATTCCTTTTATGAATTGTTCCTGCCTGTAAAAAGAGAATGGTTATCGCTGTATAAATACTAATTTTTAGTTCTCATCACCCGCTGACAAACACAACCCAACTCTGTCAATAATATCAACGCATCCGGATGATAAGGTTCTTGGGATTTTCCCAAGCCTTTTATTAAACGCCCACTGATAGAGTTTACAAGGGAGCTGCAGATGCGAGGTTGTACCAAGCAAACCAACCAACAGTTTCAAGACGCATTGAAAATGTCTTTCTAGCATTCTCCTTGATGGAGCAATTGTTATGCTACAGCTTTCATAAGAGTATCAATAAGTCACAGGTATATTTTTACGCTTTCGTTTGCAGGGGAACCTAAATTGTAGAAATGAGTGAGAAATATCAAATTGAAATGAGATGGTTGCGTCTTTATTAGATCGTTCATATGGTACTAATTAACACACACACGCGACTATATATATATATATATATAAATTTTTTATTTTATTTTTTTAAGAAAAACTATCAAGACCATTTTAACATATATTTTTTCTTGCTTTATTGGTATGTTTTTGGGGTTAATTGGCCCCAACATTTTTTATGGTTCTATGAGAATGCCAATTTATGTGCCTTAGTGCATGTTTGTTTTTTTTGTTTTTTTTAAACAGGACCAAGCCATGAATTGACGTACAATTATTTGCTCTGGTTGTAAGGGTGTTCTTTTGCGCATGTGCATGCATGCTCACTGCATCATGTGGTCAGTCTGTGGTTGCGGCAGTAGGAGGGACAGCAAGGCAGGCTGATAACAGAGTCTGCATGGAGCTCTCATCCACCACCACTATTTTTACCAGGTCAAAATACGGATTAAGGCTCACGGATTCACATACAAAAATACACACGTATAAATCGTAAACTTACTGGTGAAAAGAGTGCAACATATTGCACTGTTCTTTTTTATTTTTAACGTCATCAATGTTCACTAGTGGTAATATGTACAATATATTAAACATACAATTTGCAAATATATTAAATATCTTTATATGTATCAGTTGTTTGTTTTCTCGTTTGCCACAGATTTGATCATTACCGTTTTTTGTAGCACTTTTCAACTGACTGCAATGTCTTCATCTGAATAGAATATGATTGGCAAGACATGCCTGTCTCTGGACAATGGGGTGTGCTGGTGTAATTACATTAAATATCCTGCCCCTCTCCTCCCGTCGGTTGCAGTTATGTTCTGTATTTGATTTGTAAGGAGGAACAAGGAGGCTGCATTTTCTATAAATATTCCACTTTCTCTTTTCTGGTCTGGATTGAGCCGGTTAAAATTCCCATGCGGGGACTTTCCAGCCTAGTCAATGAAGTGTACTGGGACGTTTAAAGACAATGATGACCACATAGTTTCCTGTGGCACCGCTTCTCATAAATTGCAGTACTTTTCAAAGATAAAAACAAAGAATTACAAGGTGGCAATATGCCTCAAAATTCAGCAGTTTGGGCAGAAGCCAACATTACTGTAGAGGACACAACTCGACTTACTAATCACAGTTTATATTTGGTGCACGCATAAAATCAAATTAGGGATGCTGAGTTATTACCTTCTCATCAATGGCAATTCCCAGAGTCTTCTACTTATGCTTATGATTTAGGTGTTTATTGATATATTTCAACGAAGGAATCTTAAGACATTTAAAAATACAAAAAGAACGTCATTAGTCTTGTTCACACTTTTAACTATTGTATAGGTGCAGTTCCTCGACATTATTATGATTGAGATTATATCGAATGATGTTGAGTGAGACCATAATCTATATTCTCACTCAAATGTTTTTCTCAGATTTTTAGAACTATTTCATGCAAATGGGCAAGCGTCTGACCGTTAACATTAAAGAAGAAGCAGAAATTGCGGGCAAATCCTGACTGTACATCTCTTCTCTTCCACATAGGGTATAGCCGGAATTGTGGTCTTAATTAGAGTAGGAAATTATGAAATCCTACATACCAGTCAGATTTAACATAAAAATTTTTGGGATGTTGTGATCACGTTTTTTTTTTTTTGCGCCCGAGTCACCTGATTTTAATAATCTGTCAATACAGAGTCACAATTTGTGACTCTCACAATAAATGTCACGTTTTAAACAATGAGTGACATAGTGTTTTAAATGAAGTAGCCTAAAACATTTGAACTTTGCTCTACTATCTTATGTTATATTCCACTGTTTTCGTTGAAGTTGCCATTTTGCGTATATTACACGTAAACATTGTATTTCCTTTACTAATGTCTACACCCAACTCCAAATCTGTTAAACTACAAATCGTGTGATTAGGCTTTGGACATCACAAAAATTATATACTGTATATATATATTTTTTTATGACTTTATCACAGTTTACCGTTGAGTGAAAACTTCTCCTTTTGAAAAGATTTTTGTTTCAGTTAAATTAGGTTTTACATGCGTCACAGTTATTGTGGAAAATATATGAAATTGACGAATCAATTATTTTTTACATCAACAGACTTTTTATATCCCATATAAAAGATTTTAGCCATCCTCAAGCAGCACATTTTCAGCATTAAAAAGAATTTGCATGGTTCCGTATTTGGTTTGGGATTCCGTTTGACACTGGAAAAGGAAAAGCCCTTCACAAAATGTGAGCAGAAGAAAGAGGGTCCAAAGACTCTGTAGGCTGTTTTTGTTAGCCAGTGGGTGTTGCCTTGTTGTGGAGACTGCAGAAGAACAGAAGGGGCACGCCAGGCTCAATGTACGTGGTCAGCTTGGTTTTTCCCCACGTTGCCTTCCCTGCATAGTGTAATGAATGGCTTCCTATTGGTCTGTGGCCATGGCCCAGACCTAAAGAGTATACTTACCAAGGCCCAGAATACACACCCCAGCCAGTCAGCCACCCAGCCAGTCAGCTAGTTAGCCAGTGTTCTGGCCTTTGAACATTCTCAACCACCAGAGCATCACACGCTGTCACGTAGCTTGAGCATTCCATTTTATGTATCACATTTATTCTTATTCAGACATCCTAGCAGGACATAATGACACCACCCCAACACCCCAAAATAAATACCTTTATACAGTGGTACCTCGGTACTCGACCATAATCCGTTCTGAGGTGGTGGTCGAGCACCGATTTGTTCGAACACCGAAACCAATTTTCCCATAAGAAATAATGGAAAGTATGTGTGCACAAGTAAATGTGCACAAGCAGTACATGATAAAGATAAAGATAAAGATAAAGATAAAGATAAATAAAGCATTATAAACCATTTTGTATAATTTACTTACGTTTTGGAGAGTGGTTGATGGCATACAGGAATGGATGTGGAGAGGACGGGAGGGAGTTACTCCTTCCATGATGACGCTAGCTAACTGCGACGCGAGGTACACCGCGTTCATATTTTGCTATAATTTCCTTCTTCGGTTCAATAGTGGTCCTCATTGTTTTCCTCTTTGCCTTCCCCTTATCACTGTCTTTCTTTGGACCCATTATTAAGGGCTAGAGCAACACGAAAAAGTTTAAATCCGGGAAGAAATACTTGAACAAACGTCTTACTCCCCTGGCGGTCTGAGTTGAACTGGCGCTTACCCGCTGGCCGAGAAGGGCCGAGGAGCGCGTTCGGGTCGGCTCGGCTCGGCTCGGCTCGGCTCGGCTCGGCTCGGCTCGGCTCGGCTAGTCGAGAACCGAAAATCTGTTCGAGGTCCGATGCATTACCTACTTGAATTTTTTGGTCGAGCACCGATTTGGTCGAGTATAGAGGCGGTCGAGTACCGAGGTACCACTGTATTCAGTTCATCATCTTTATTCAAAAGTTCTTCCTATATACGCATTACGCTAAAAATGAATTTTCTTCATCAATGTCAGAACCGTCACGCACAAAATGGAAACATTAATTATTACAAATAGAAAATACATCATATTTGATGTACATTCAAACAATCACACTCACATGAAATGCACACACCATTAATCCCATTCAATTATGGCTGTTAGCTAACTAAGTATGTTTACATGACTGCTTGAACATTTTTGCAGGTGCTGTTTCTACTTCAGTCTTACCAGAGTGAGTCACACAGACCCCTGCCAGCAGGAAATGGAATCTGTGAAGCTGTCCTTCAGCGCATGTGGCTCGCCTCTCGGTAATCTTAGACACATGCACGTACAGATAAGCATCCCTCAGTTCCCCCCAACTCGCTCAGCAGAAGAATAGTTCCTTGTCTGCCCAGTCGTCCCCTCCCTGGCCATGTCCGCTTCATGTCCTGCCGAGGCTTTCATTTCAAAGGGACTGCCTTCTGTCCTACCTGGACACCCCCCATCCTATCCTCTAACTCTGGACCTCTTACCCAAAATTAAGATCTTGAGATGGGGCACAGATTACTGCCCGGCTGCAACCCTTCCCCCTTCTTTTTATTTCCTAGCTGGGGTCAGTCCAGGGTCTCTGTTCTCATCTGTTCAACAGAGAACACAGGGTCACTGGGTTAGCAACAGTAGCCCTGCTAGCTGCGCATGGTTACACTGATGAGTCTTAATTAGATGACAAGGTGAATTCTTGGTTACCAAAGGAGCCCGCTTCTTTTTATGTGTTCATGCAGCCAGAACCAGTACACCACTGATTTAAACACTCGCACAAAAAAGAACTGCGCCCCGAGCTCTTTAAGTCCCCCCCCCCCCCCGCTAGATGTCAAGTCAGCTTGACATGTTTACTATGTGATGGGTTAAATACAAAGGACAAATTTTGTTGGAATTCATAAAAGTCTCAATTAATTTCCAAACATTTGATTCTCCTTGATTTAAAAAAAACAAAACATAACAATAATAATAATAAGAATGTGTGTGTGTAGGTGTGAATAAGGCCATGTTTTTTTATCAGATGTTGAGTGATTAGTTAACAAGTTATCAAGATTAAAGAAAGGTTAAACACAGTCAAGCAAAGCGAGGGGCATGTGCTAACCATTAGATGTGCAATCAGAGAATTATTCTTTTGTTTGGTAAGTACTTTTATCGGGGAAACGTGTAGCAGGAACTGACCGGATTAGCAGTTGGAACAGGGGTGAAAAAAGATCACTGTGTATGGAAGTGGAAACTGACTTTTGTTATCCCAGTGTTTCCTCTAGGACTTTTTTCAGCTGCAAGGGCAGGCGTTCTGGGGAACTGTGGTTAAACAAATAACACTTGACTGCAGTGTAGTGCTTAAAAAAAAAGAAAGAGAGAGAGCGACAGAGATTTTTTTTGGGGGGTGGTGTGGTTAGGCTGAACGATTTTGGGCAAATGAACGTTTTTGTCTTAACCGTCATGGGTGAGAGAACAAAGTTATATTATGATGGAAGTATTTCTGGTTGCATTATTTAAAAGTGAGTCGATAAATATTTTTGGTGCCTTTCCCAGCTGACTTTGGGCAGTTGGCCGGGGACACCCTCAACTGGTTGCCAACCAATTGCAGGGCACACAGAGATGAACAACCACCCAATCACACCTAATAACAATTTAGTATGTCCAATACATGCATGTTTTTGGAGTGTGGGAGAAAGCCAAAGTGCCCAGAGAGAACCCAAACAGGCACAGGCAAAATATGCAAACTCTACACAGGAAGGCCGGAGCTAGTGGGTTTTGAACCCGAGTCTCTTAACTGTGAGGTGGATATGCTAACCACACTTTCACCGTGCAGCTCAAGAAAAAAATGGAAAACGCTACTCATATGTCGCAAATACATGTCGTATGTTATCCACATTCAGAGGCCTCATTCAGGATGCAATTTGAAGGTGTCTGAATCCATTATTTTTCATTACGCTAACATGAAAGATACTTGATACGTGGGAGTTAAGTGATAAGAATTTGTCTCTTGATCCATGAGGCATGAATCCAGGGTTAAATTTTGTGATAACTGTGGCCATTTATGCCGGCATTGCAATTTATTTGCTTAAATGCATTTAAAATCACTCGTGAGTCTTTTTGCTCAAATCCAGTTCTCCCATCACGATTGTACTGTCTGTGCTTCTGTGCATGGATGTGTGTTTAATATCTGCTTGATGAAAAGATGACGTTGAGATCACACAGTATCCTTTGTTCTCACATAATTGCGGGCTTTCAGAGCACCCTGGGCATAATCTTATTTGAGGTTGCACATAATTCAACATATACTACCCACACAAATTGCTGAACCTTTACATTGATATGAGGAAGCATATCATGAAATGTTTTCTGAAATGTCATAGCTACAAATTATGCATTATGAAATCCAAATTTTGCAAGCTTTTCTTCAAACTTAAAAAAGAAATATAAATATATATCACAAAAACTTGATGTGCTAGAACAAGTAGTCTATATTTTTGAGTGTGAAAAGCACATTTCATCGCTATGTGAAATTTGCAATTTTACTGGTGTATTGAAATGTGTAATTAGGCAAATGTCCCATTTAATCAGTTATATGCAGTCACTGTGCTGCTTAGTGACGTGTTACGAACAATATTAATGCGGAACAGAGGAAGCAAAGGATAGAGTTGTCTCAGGGAATTAGAAAAAAATAGATAAACATGGATGAAGGTAAAAGCAATAAGACCTTTTCCAAGCAGTTTGATGTTCTTTTGACCAGTTTCACCTTATTCAGAAATTTAAGAGCCGCCGGACTGTAGCCAGCCTTTTTTGTATGTGACAAAATGAAGATACAGATAACATGAAACAATAAAAGTGAACAAACATATGTCCAGAATAACCTCAGAATTTAAAGGTTAATCCCAATGTCAAGGTAAATAGAGTACTTTTTTTTTCATTTAATTAATTGAAGAGTGCCAATATTTGTCCACCTGTGTAGTTAATCAATTGTCAATTAGCTTGGCATATACATGGCAGTCATACCAGGATAAAACCAAAAAAAATTGTTTGCTCATTTTTCTTTTCCCCCCCATCTCATTTTTAGAAAGAATAGCTGTGTGGTCACCAAGGGAGCCTTTCTAGATGTGTTGGTATGTCTGTGTGGCTCAAAGATGAGTCTTCTCTGTGGTGAGTACATTTAGTAAATATTTTTCTTTCTTTTTTTTTTTTTTTTAATATTTATCCTATAGGTCAATCCCCTTACGTGGATGTTAATTCTACAAATTGATCCAACTAAAGTGTTTAAAATGGCTGCCTCTCACTGTTAATGCAATGTCCAAGAATGAACAGCCATGCAGTTTTGCTGGTGTCTCTTGAAAAGTGACTATTTATGAGGTACTTGGTACCCTCCAAAAATGTTTGTATTATTATTTAATTATTATTTAATTATTTAATTTTATATATATATATATATATATATATATATATATATATATATATATATATATATATATATATATATATATATATATATGTGTGTACATATATATGTCTAATTGTGTCAAAATAATAAATTTTTGTTGCAATTTGTGAAATGTGGGGAGTGTAACATAATTTATGATATTATAAGTTGCTTTATCAAAGGTTAGAGTTTCATTTATAGTAGTTTTGCTGATGTCATCCTGTTGAAGGGATGTAAATGAGCTCATAAGCAGCAACTGTTTTCCCATCCATTTGCTGTGACTGAAAACAGATGACCCTGCAACGTTTGCTGGCAAGGCTGTGCGCGGCACTCTCCCTCCAGACCGACTGTTAACAGAAGTCATGCCTAAAACCATTCGGAGAAGCGCCCTGCTATGTGTCTTTGTGGATCTGTAATTGTGTATCTGTGCGTACGTGTGTGCTGACCGGTCTCAGCGGGGGTCTCCTCAGGAGGAATGTGAAACCAAAGGCGCGCAATCGCAGACAGATGGTGGGTTTGCGCCTTTGACCCAGTTTATTGAGTGCTATGAAAAAAGAGAGGAGAGGAGAGGGTGAGGAACTTACGGTATGTTTTCGGTTGGCCATGTGGTGAACACATGTTTGCATTTGACAGTGGGAATACCAAGGATTTCTCAAAACAAGCAAGTAGATTCAGAACCAGGCTTAGTTCAACGTGGCCCCTTACATAACAAAATAAGCACCTTCCCTCTTACTTACACACCTTTTAATGCCTTTGCTTCATTTCTCCTTGTAGTCCCTCCTCTCCGCTAGAGGTGGGGTCCTCCTCTGTTTCTATAATTCTTTGCTTAAAAATGTCCACATGCTTGCCTCGTTGTCCAGTGCAGTATATGTTTCATCTAAAAAGTAAAAGCAACTGTTAATTAAAAAGACAGAAACTTTTCAAGGACATTTTCTTCGTGCTATCTTATTTGGGAACGTCCTTTTTTTTCTATTTCTGAATTAGGAGTAGCCGTCACCTCATGACATTTTCACTTTTCTGATTATTTTAACGCCATTATTCCTCTCCACTTTACCAACTTACACTTTTAGCTATAATGTTATTTTTTCTCAAATGAATACACCTGTTTTGTCTGCATGACCCAAAACAATATTTACTTGTTTAAAATTATATCAAACAGTCCAACACACTCACATTTAGACAGAAAATCATTCGGTTGTCGCTCTTCTTCGACAGTTTCGGGAGCAAAGTTCAGCATCATCAAGTGTAGCACCAAACTTGTAGTTAAAAATGACACCCAACTTGGTGCAGTGCTGGTCAAGTAATAACAGATTTCATGATGTCAGTGGTTTTAGAGCAGGAGGCAGCCCAAAATAAGGCAGCGGCAGCGCGTTTTATATGCAGGAACCCTTAATGAGGTCCTTCGGTTGTCTTTTGAAAAGTGTTGAACAAAATAGTTTCAAATGTACTTATGTGTCTTCATTTTTGGGTTCAAAACTTTGGAAGAAAAAAAATCTACGGCATTCGCAACAAGACAATCAAATGCATTTTAAAGTCTACCACTGCTGGTAACAACATGGATTGTCACCAATGAATGTCAAAACTTCGGAAGAAAAAAAATCTGCGCCATTCCCAACAAGATATTCATGTTGTTACCAGCAGTGGTAGACTTCAAAATGCATTTCATTTTGAAGTCTACCACTGCTGGTAACAACATGAATTGTCACCAATAAATGTCAAAACTTCGGAAGAAAAAAAATCTGCGGCATTCCCAACAAGATAATCAAATGCATTTTAAAGTCTACCACTGCTGGTAACAACATGAATTGTCACCAATACATGTGAACAATGTCCACAATATGTTTCCGTAAGTAAATTATGAATGTTTCAGTCTACATCTGCATGAATCAGTTAAAATGTATACAACAACAACAGGGTCTAAGCTATTCAAACAAATTAGGATTTACTATGATCATCAGCATATGCTCACTGTTGGGCAAAAACCTCCTCCCTTCAAATTTGGGAGCTTCATTGTAGGGACAAATCTACTGTATGTCAATCTCCACACGGGTTGTTATTTACAAATTATTGACCAATCCAATGTGTTGAAAAGTTCTTGCTTTCTTTGACAATGTTATGCTAATTTTTCAGCAACATATCTTTTTGGTTTCCTGAAAAGTGATTGCTCTAGAGATATAAAAATTCTGTTTGATGCAATTGATGTACATAAATAGTTTGGAGGAGTCAAAGGGACTTTCTGTAAATGACCTTAAGAAAATAGTAATTAGGCAGAAATTGCCTTCATGATGTATTTTTTTTCTTGGAACGTATTAGGACCTTGCGTCTGGGCTTAGATTTCGTTAATACAACTGTAATGGAATTTTTTGACTTTTTTTGTAGATCTGCCTTTACTGGACACTTGTTTGACAGTAGCAAAACACTCATAAAACATGTTCCCATAATTAGACCTTTATCAACCACAGCATATGTGATTGATATCCATCGTTGACAGCTTGAGAAACACTGTTTTTCCCCATAATTGGCTACTTTTACTCATCATCGAACTTCAAGATGTGCTTTTAAGCCCTAAATATGCGCCAGCCGATCCAAATCACCACTCTGCCTCACAAAATATGTCCAACCTCTGAAATAGGTCGAGAGTTTTCTTGGGGTAAGGATTCTCACGTCACTAAGTTTGTGATGCAAGAACTATACTAAATTGCAATGCTCAAAGAATGCACAAAATAATAGTATGGTTCAGACAAACCACACTAATATATAGAGTTCGTTATGTATACGGTACTCTTATTTTTACTTTTATTAATATGGGGAGTACGGGGAGCTGTAGGTGATAGGAAGTGTTGCTCCCATAAAGAAAAGTAGAATAAATGTACGATATGGCTAAATTAGGTAAAGGAGAGCCAGGCTCCAATACCATCATTTTTCCTATCTAACTTTGACTCACTAGAATAGTCTTACGTTCCCTTAGGTTGGGTGGTTCCGCCGAGATGGGGTATTGTTCAATGCTTTGGTTGTACAAAATGACTGTACAGCTGACTGTTATTTATTTCTCTCGCCAGGAAATACATGCAAACACACGCACAAACACACGCGCGCACACTGTGTCTGGGATTTGTTTTTCACAGTTTGGCTAATGATGGTGGAAGTTGATGTGAACTCCAGCTGCGTGCTGGCGTGTACAAGCACGTGCACTTGTCTAGCCAAGGTTCTAGGTTGACACAGCAAAGACCCTTTACTGCCAGTTTTTTTACAGGGTTGTGAATTGTACTGTAGAGAGCTGCAAAATTTACTGACAGACACTTGCACACATGTACATCATACAACTTTACAAGTTTTCCTTATGTGTTCAATTACTTATTGACAATCCAAGCTCTTAATCTTTATGTGTATCACACATACATATGCGCACCCATGCCGGACACAGTTTGCATTCATGTGGATCTACTGTAACACGTTCAAAGACCGCTATTGATTTTAATGCGTTTACGCCAGCTGTAATAAGAGTCAATATGTTCTCTTGTGCCATCCTTCCAGCCTATTCCTGTGAACGCGATACCTCAGGAATGCCAGGAAGGAATTTCATTACATCTGGCACAAGTATCCACTTGCACACAAAGGTGACATGAATAAAAGTTATTATGTACAGGTCAATGACCCCTTCTTCAACCGTTACTCAAGAATGTATAGATGAATAGAATTTTCACTCAAATTAATGACAGGACTAAAATAAAGAGCAGTTACTTAATAACAGAATAATATACTTATTATTTTCTTTTGATAAACCAAATAAGCCGTAGAAAATTGATAGATGGGTGTTTTCTATAACTCCACACGCTGAGGGGGCTGTTGTGCATTTAGACTCGATCTATTTTAAAGGCTTATAATCAAGAGCCTTCGTTAAAGAAATGTATGATGAAAGGGTAACAAAATGGAAGCATACATCAGATGAAGCTTACTCCTGGCATAGTTTACTTGTACACCCCCACATCCATCCATCCATTATCTTCATCACTTATCTTTATGATGGTTTTGAGCATGCTGGAGCTTATTGCAGGTCTCATCTGTCATTTGATGTTCTACACCAGTGGTTCTCAACCTTTTTTAAGTAATGTACCCCCTGTGAAATATCTTTTCAGCCAAGTATCCCTTAACCAGTGCAAAGCGTTTTAGGGGAAAAAAAGAAAATACTTAATACATGCCATCAGTGTCTGATTTATTACGCTTTAGATCCTTTCAAACTTCAATTGTAATGGTCCAGAAAAAAAAAAAAAATCAACCTATCGTCCTCTTTTGGATCATAGACGAAATCTGCTATCAAAAAGAAATACCTTAATTATTAATACATATTTTCCCCACAACAAATAATCAATATAAAGTGCCAGACCTGTTAAAAAATAGTTATAAATATTTGTTCACTGAAAAATATTAAACTTAAAGCTTCATGTCTTGAGATTACAGTAGAGATCTTTACACAAAAATAAACAATTCACTTAATTATTAATAAATATTTGTCCCCCCAAAAATAATCAACATAAAATGTCAGATCATGAAATAATTAAGAAATAATGAAAGAAATATTTATAAATAAATATTTGCCCACAGAGATATATTAAACTTAAAGTGTCCTCTTTAGGGATCATAGTAGAGATGTGTTCACAAATATAAATCATTAACTTGACAGGTAACGAGAGGTGGCACATGACAAGTTAGGTTAAACCATTCTAGTATGGTGGAGAGTTTTACAATAATGAAAATGAATAACCGACTGAACATAAAATTTGTTATGAATTTATATTTTCCTGAAACAATTAATTCAAAAAATATTTTTAAAGGGTTTTTGCATGGTTTTGTTTCATTTAAAATCTCGAGTACCCCCCTGATGTTCGATCAAGAACCCCAAGGGATTGAGAACAACTGTTCTACACCTTGAGCTGGTAGCCAGCCAGTGGCTGGGCACACAGAGACAGATAGCCAATCACACTTGCACACTTATTGATAATTTCGAGTTTCCAATTTACCAGTACATATACCATGCATGTTTTTGGAACGTGAAAGGAAACCAACATAGCCAGAGAAAACCCATGTAAGCAAGGGCAGAATGTGCAACTTCATACAAGATGGCCTGAGCCTGAAGCGACTATAACTTTTTTTTTTTCCTTTTCAATATTTACTTCATCCACATGCACCACATGTCTTTGTCATGAAAGTTGTTTTGTATTTAAAAGCATTATACGAGATTAGATTTCACACAACATGACGGGAAGCAGTATTTACATATGCCATGTCTGCCTCAGTCATCTTCCCCTTTTGCCTCCCTTCATCAATGGTGTCATTACTGTGTTCCTGCCCACCATTATATCCATTAGACTATGCCTGTTTGGCCATGGACCCCTTTTGAGGATCAGGTTCCATAGTAACCTGGCCTTTCTCCACAGTAAACCAGCCCATCTCTGTAGGAATGCTGCATTTCCCGCTCTTTTGTCAGGTCACATTTTGACTTGTGTTGCAGGGCCAGATTGAGTTGCATTGACTTCAGTGTGTGTGCCTACATGAGATAAACTTGGCTGTCAAAGCAGGATATGTGTGGAGTCTGAAGAATTACTGTAGGCAGTGTGGCTTTTGAATAGTTTCAAGTTACTATAATGCTGCAGTGCCTCAAAATTTGGTGTGCATGTTAGAGGTAATCGCTTGGTTTGTGTGTGCCTATGTGTGTTTATTCATACGTCCATCAATCCCCATGAGTGTATATTCAGAGATGCTGGATAGGCGCAGACGTGTCCAGATCCAAATAGACATTGACACAATATTTCCTTTAAAAGTGAAAATAGAAAGACAGACTTCTGTCTTCTTTATGCCGGCTAATTGTCTACCTCTGGTAGCTTCACCTTGATTTTTATGTTACTTTAGCATTTGTAGTTGTTCTAGTGAATGATATGCATAGTTGTCATTATAATGGTCTTCAATAACTCCTATCCTTTTGGTTTTAAATCTACAGTACTTGGTTGATTTTAAAAAGAAAAGCATAATGTCAGATGGTGGCCAAATCCTCCAAATTAAGGGGCAGTGACGGTTCAAAACAGCCCTAAAATTGCTTGAAAATATCTTTATCAGTAGATGATGACTGATGCACAATATAAAATGTTTGCTTTATGAAAACAATGATTTCCAAAGCCCCCTATCTCACTGACTGACAAATCATGGTGAGTGTCAACAAAGGTAGCTGATCTTCTTTTCTCGTCAGGTTTCGTCCAAGGTTGCAAACGTTTGCCCGATGTTCACTAGAGCACTGCCAAAGTTTTGCCTTTATTACTCGTTGCAAAATACAACATTTGCCATCTTGGACGAACCCTGCGCTACCTTCTCCTGCCTTTGCCGTCATTTGCCCCTCAGCGAGATAGGGGCTTGAGTTAACATAATGCTTTACACTTAACGTAATCGTTCACGCTTTTGGCCAACAATCTCACTGTGAATGTAACCTTTAGCCGAGAGACAGTCAATATTGTAGATCGTATAAGTGAATAGTGGGATTGGGGGAATCCATGTGCCGAATATTTATCTTGAGTTGCATGAAAATCTGTTCATTTCTTCCTTGCACTACTAATTTCATTAAATCTACTTTTGTATTCTTTGCATAATCTTACATTTTAAGAAAGAACATCTAACTGCAACTCGAACACGACACCTTGACCTTGCCTCGTTCCATTGTGTGGTGTAAACTAAAACAAAAAATGTCGTTTCTAATTTTTAACAGATTCCGAGGTCATCAAGCTCCGTCAAGAAACATTGTCCCTCCTGTTGACCTCATCCCTGGTTGCCAACAACAACCCCACATGCAACATTGAGCCAGGCAGCATTCAGTACTTGCTCAGCTTGACCCGGGTAGCCCTCAGTGCGAGTGTGGAGATCCCGGAACTGTGGGAGAGGCATCCACTCACAAGTCAGCTCCTGGACCGCCTGCTAAAGTGCCCGCAGTATGAAGTGAGGGAGTTGGTTCTAGAGAGGGTCCTGATGCGACTGAAAGAGGATGGAGACCAGAAGAAGACACCATGGCTAAACCAGACCACTCTGTTGAACTTGACAAACCTAGCTCTTCATGAAAGTCACCCCCGGTGTCTGGCCAAGGTGAGGCCACACACAAAGATGCACAGACACGCGTCTGCAGTAAATGTTTTTGTTATTTGTCCAGCCCATGTTTTAGAGGTGTGCGTGCAGTTGCATTATCCGCTGTTCATTTTTGACCAGGAAACTCTGAACTACAAACATGGCTGGAGAACTCTGCAAAATGTATCTACACCTAACACATTTCCAATGAATCACAACGACAGTTAGTGCAAATTGATTGAATTTCCAAATCCATCCTACGTAGTCTTGCATGAGACATGAATCGGCCTCAGACGAATACATCAAGATGCTGGCAGAAAATTCTGTGCTTTACCTCAGTCACACACTCATGAAAGATTTGCTAGGCTTCCACTCAAGCAGCTTTTGAAGGGGAAAATGTAACCTTTTTCCTGTTTCAAGACTAGGTCATATTTCAGTGTATTCATAACCTTGAGACAGCTTGTCATCAGATCTGCTGTGTCCTGCTAGGTTGCTTCTGTCTTTCAATCACTCAGCTCACCACTGCAAAGATTAGTTTTCATGCTTCTACATTTGTTTAAGTTACGTGTGTGTTGTGTCTTTTCATGTGTGTGAATATGATTTTTCTTGCTCACACCAAAGACATGCCAATCCTATGCAGCATCTGCCATTTCTATGTGTCTGCAACACTTGAAGAAATTAGGGAGAAATTAAGACCTCAACCATGCTTTCTCATCAGTAGCCGCATATTCGAAGTGTTGGCCCAAATTGAGTTTCACAGTGTTCCATCCCTACTGGATGGACCAGAATTTCCATGAGGCATACCAGAGGTTGTTGACCATGGTCTCACCAAACCCCTATCAGTCCAATAGGATCCCTCCTTAACCTGTACAGCACCACCTTTCAGCCACAGCTCTAGTCAGCCTCCTTAGCAAACATAACCCACTCAGACTTAGTGTCCACAACCTTCCCTGGGATGTGTTCAAAATTCTGCTGCAGGTGGAATTTTAAATCATTGCTAACAGTCAAGTAGGCACTATTGCTACAAAGAAGTCTGCCCTGCTACTGTTTTTTCCCCACTGTTTCTTTTTAAGCATGCACAAATATAGAAGGGCATACTCGAGCTGGCAAACAAATGTGTACATGTGTTGCCATCACCCTCTCACCCTACACTCCACCCACAAAAATCCGACTAGATAATATTTATTTTAAAGACCAAACAGCACATAGGGGCCTCCAAGAAAAAATAATCAATGAGATATGCTGGGGAAATGTCAACAACTGTTCTCTGCAGGATTTGTGTTTTGTAATGGGGGTTTCACGGGGTGGAAAACAACGTCTTTCCTCCTCTGGCAAAGAAAACAGTGCATGAAGAAATAGGGGCTCCGGGAGGGAGGAATTGAGGGAGAACACACAAAAACACATTAATATTTTAAAATACCGGAAATGGATCTGGATGGATGTTCAAGTTTTACAACAGTATGAATGAATGTAGAATATTTCTGGGCAGGTGCTAAGAAGAAGTGGATGATAAGTGTGCCCCCGGCTTGGGTGTGAATAGGAAGGTTCAGACCTGTGCGGGTTACATACAACTTGCAAGCCATAGTAAGAGAGAAAAGACGCCAAAGCTGTTTTTGATATATCACCCAGAGCAACTTCATTCACCCGTAGCTTTAACTGCCTATGTTTGAGACAACCATGAAAAAGAGGGACTACATCAATATCTTGTACTTTTTCTTTCACCCTCATCTTCCCCTCACCTTTCTTCTCTTCAGGTGCTGCAGGTGTTGAGTGTTTTGAGCTGTAATGGGGAGCTCCCACAGATGGATAGTCTACAGCATTTGTCTCAAGACAGTTTTCTGCTCCATCTGCTTGCTTTGGCTCAGAGGACTACTCACAGGTTAGAAGACAGACACAAAAATGTTGTTACTAAGATTTTTTTTTCATTAAATTTGTACTGCTCTTGAAGAGTTCCTGAGAGCTGTACAAAACTACAGAAAAAAAACATTTGATGTACAGTTCTGTCAACATCCACTATACTATGGGCATGGTAACGTGCTAGAATGATAGCATGCTAAAGAATAAGCATGCAAATGATAGCCTGCTAGCAGACTACCAGTAGTGTGCTAGTAACTATGATATTTTGCATCCTAACAAATCAGATAGTGTGATTAGTAACAGAAAGAGTGTCAATCTTAATAGTAATACAGATTCATATATACCGCTTGACATCCTGTGCAACAGCAGAGGATAATAAAAATGATTGGTAGTTTGCTAGCATGCAAATGGTGGAATCCTAGGAGAGTTCCAGGGAGCTAATGATATCGTACGTATACTAACAGAAATCAACGCATGTAAATATTAACCGAAAGATTGCATTTCCTAACAGTCTTTATTTGATCATACTAAATGTATTTATTTTGAAAGCTGGCAGAAAAGACAGCTACAATTATGGTTAACAAAGAAAATGTTGCTCTTCTAAACAGTAATGAAATCTAAACAAGTCATATCATACTCATATAAGAACATATTCTCACATGTCTTTTATAGGGAAAATATGTACAGATGTACAGTTGTTCCACAGTACTTAAGCGCTTGTATGGCAACGCTAAAGTCTGTCATTTATTTGTGCATTTTTATGCAGTTTACTTGCATGCACTTCGTGTGGAGCATTTTCTTATCAACTTAGAAACATGTTGCGCTTCATAGGCTGTAATAATTGGAACGCTCCAGTAAGGCCAAACATCACTTAAGTTTTACAGTGTATGTTGCTAGACCCTTCTGTATGGCTATCAAATGAATGCCGGGAGGCTGAGCAAAATAAAAAGTATTGAGCCAAATAAAGAGGCGCTGTCGGCTATTTTAGCAACATATGCAGTGATATTTATTGTAAAAGAATACCTATGCCAGCTGACTCTTTTCCACCTACACCTAATCAAGCAATTTGGCTTCAAACATGCTGCCACCACACAACAATAAAAGACAAAGTCTGTGGAGTTTTATTTAAGCGCAGGGCTTCTACTATTACAGGAACTACAGTCATCCTAATAGTGTTGTGACATCAAGACTGCCAAATCTTTTTTTTTCCTTTTCTTTGTTCAAATGAGCCATTGAGCAACTTCTCACAGTGAAACTACTTAAATGTTCATCTTTGCCCCTGAGACTCTTATGTTTGGCTGCAAAGTTAAGACTTCAGCTGCCATATCAAGTAAGTAGAATCATCCATCCAAGCTAACTGAATTAGTTTATTTTAATATTACCGCTTGATAGAATTCACTTTAATCTACAAAGGTAACACTTTAACTTTGATAGCCCTATTATATAGATACATTTTTTGTATGAAAAACACCAGCGTGGAAGCTTTACTGACCAGGCTTCATTCAGAACCAGAGGGCAATTTGAAAGAAAACTGAGACCACACTGATGCTGTAGTCCCAACCCTACAACCCTTTCCTAAAAAGCGTTGCTGTACAATATTTGTAATCTAAGTTTCTAAGAGTATAGTTTTTGTAGGAATGGTAATATTAATAGCATTGTGCATACTTATAAGAAGCTCATTGGCACATTGTATTGTTTGAGGGTTTTCAACGCTGATAGATTTTGTAGGTTTTTGAGTCCGAGACGTATTTACAGGCAGAAATGTCATGTAGAATTACAATATTTGTGTGTATGCAGAGACTGTAATCCCTTCAACATCCATTGACAGGCACACACCTCTTTGACAAGTCACTGCTCCACTTTTCTCACCATTTCAAGAAAGTACAGGCTTGAACACATATCAAGTTACAAAGAGTATTAGACCTTTAAAGCCATTCTCTGACCAACGTCTCAGAACCCAGGATCCACTTTCCTTTCTAGTGGCCTCAAGGTTATGATTAGAGGCAAGGCAGAGTGAGATTGGGTTGCTGGTTGCCCCATCTTCCCTGCGATTGAATGGGAGTCTGGCTTTTATGCTCGTAATGTGTTGGTGAGTACCAGCACACTTCTTTTGTTGAAAGTAAGCCAATACTGGCTTGTTGTTTGCCAAGTTGATGTCATGTCATTGGAAGTTCTTACACATAAACTCACATACTCCAGAATTAAATAATGTACTGTTGGTTCACATGATGTTCTTAAAAATATTTAATCCACTTAAGTTTTTTTTATATTTTATTTGGAGTTTTTGTGACACATGACACAACTTTGAAGTGTGCTTACCAAGATCGTCAAATTGGTATTAATTGACTACAAAATGTTTGTGTGTTTTTTAGTGTGGAGCTGCATTGTGCAGCCGTGACGCTGCTATCTCATCTGATAATCCGAGTTGTAAACTCAGATCCAAAGGTAAAATCCCATCTAAAAGCATGAATATATTGATTAGTAACTGATTGCTGTTGAACAACTAAATGTGGTCAATTGAGTTATCTTATGAGTTCTTTTATCTACCCCATATGATGGTCAAAGTGCTTTACAAAAATGTTCTGTGCTGGTTTCTATAAATTATAGTCAACACTTGTAGTACAAACTAACCGAACTAATTTAATCGACAGCAAACATAAGCTAATGACAATGTTGCATCGTTATGATAATTCCATTTGACAAAAAACACCTGAAAATACTGTTTAATGGGCACGGCATAAGTAGATGCTACTGGCACTGGTTAAAAAAATAATAATTATAACATGTATGCACATGCACAAAAAAAAATGATTGTTCTCTTGCTTTTTTTTTTTTTTTAAACTCATTCACTGGTAGCCCAGTTCCAACGGATCTGTGACATCTACAAGTACCAATGCCAGTGAATTATTTATTATTTATGTATATATTTATTTTATTTTATTGCCATTTTTGTTTTGGTAGCGCACCCATACATTTAACACGTCTTCAATTACCACAGTTTTTTGTGATGTCATTTAATGTTCATGGTCGATCAGCGGTGGCCTAAAAATGTCTTAAAATGTAATGAATTGCACCACATCCGATGAAAACATGGCAGTGCACATTTTAAAATCTTGTTTTATTGTTTACGCAGGATGAAGGTATAATGGCTTGCTTATCGCAGTGGGGGTCACTAGTGTGCTCATCCTGCAGTGGAGAACAGCATGTGGAAGTAAAGCTGATGGTTGCCAAGGTGTTGGTGGACTCAACAGGCACACTACTGACCAGCTCTGAGCTGCCACTTGGTGAGTTCTCAAATGTGAATCGACATGAGGAAATTCATTTGAGATGGACACTGTAAGGAGTGTTAAACATTGTTTCCTGTTTTGTTCCTGTGTGTATGTACTTATGTATGTGTGTGCGTGTAGGTCTGCTCAGCACAGTGTCTCTGTGGAGAAGTCTGTTTATGCTGTTACAGGATGAAGACCAGGAGGTTCGCAGTTCCGCCTCTGACTTCATTGCTAATGCTCCAACTCATCTGATTAGTGCAGGTACACACTCAATATTGCAGACAGAACCATTTCAGATGAATGAGCAAAGACAAGCAAACCTTGCTTTAAAATAAAAAGTCATTTTATTTGGCTAAGAGTTTTACCGTGTGGTAAAATTTTACTTAAAGAACCACAACTTTAACACAAGGTTAGTGTGAAAAGATAGTTTGTTTTTGCAGAAGTTAACATTGTCTTTTAGAAGTTCAATTATGCCCCTTTACTTTACTTGGAGTACACATGGATTACTCTTACTTTGTCAAATTTGAATGCTGGAATCCAACTTAAATAAACAATTATACTGCTCAAATTTAATCATTTCCTTCTAAATGTCATTAGAGATAGATGCACAGTATTCTTAATGTTATTCACTTGCAGTCTATATGTAGTCTACTTGAGGTCAGACGTCAGATAAGCAATGAGCTAAAATGAGATAAAACCTTAGAAAGTAGAGTTAGTGTTTCTTCTAAAGCGGAACAGAAAAAAATGCACATATTTCAAGTTTGTCTGAAATATTCTCCCTTTTTATTCTCTAGTTACTTAATGTACCATTTTGTGTTCATTCTACATTTACTGTAGTTGGTCAGGTGACTTGCATACCTCCAAATTCTTTTATGATGATGAAAATTTTGAATCAGATTCAAATTACGGATCTTACAAAGAAAAGGAATGTAACAGTAATTTTGACATCCTAATTGAATTTGTGACCAGGCCAGGAAAGTCACATTCCTCAAGTAAATGAGAAAGCACCCAAAAACCCAAAAGAAATCTCATTGCACTGTCTATAAAATCAAAACCCACAGAAACCTTGAACTGGAAACGAATATATTGTCACACTACTTTTGAAGCCTAAACTTGTCTATGTTCTGAAATTAGACATGTGTAAGTGAGTTGGAAGTCTTTTTAATCAAAAGCTACAGTAGCTATAAAAAGTCCGCATGCCCCTCTTTTAAATGGCAAGGTTTTTTAGATGTACAGAAATGAGACTGATATCAGTTATCTTTTTTTTAATCAGCTCCAGTTGCTTTGCGGTTTCTGTGCTTGAAGCCATTGTCACACTAAAGTAGATAGCATTTCATCATCATGGAAAATAGATTCATCTTGTAGTATTACGAAAATCTGGCCCTGAGCGGAGTTGTGTAGAGTAATTATGAAGAACATTATTAAGAGTCCACTCACGCATGTGTAGTTGACACTGACACACTTAACACCCGTTTTCATTACGTTTTCATTACAGTTATACATCAGGAGGCCTTTGTTTTAATTCATTAAAAACAAATCTGATGTAATCATTAAATCACATGGTTACTTGGCTATTTCATCAAAACAACAATCATTTCAACAGTTAATACTCATTAAATCTATCTGCAGGGCCATCATGAGTTTTGATTCAATCTGGAAAAACCCTAGTGAGTCAACCACTGTGTTTTGTTTTGTTTTTGTTTTTTTTTCCCCCACAGTATTTATTAGCCTAATTTTACCACCTCTGATCATAGTCTCAAGACTGTATTGAAGGAAGATTTTTTTTTTTTTTTTTTTTTTTATCAAATGTTAGATAAGAGTCTGGAAGCTAACCAGCGGGCTTAGCGCTTTACTTGAGAACCCTTCGTAAAAGTATTATCTCAGTTGTAAAGTGGCTAATTCCGTGAATCCAAAGGTTGTTTTGTGCAACCGAACTAACCTATTCCTCAGTTATGGAGCAGTTGAAAGAATATCTATGTTTCTGGACTGTACCATAGATGAATTGGTTACTTATAGAGTATGGTCTGAGAGTCTGAGAACTTTGCCTAAAGACCCAAGAGTCACAGGTTCAAGACCTGCCATTAGGACAATACATTGGGTAGTCAATGGAATTTTAGCCATAGAAAGACCACATTTGTCACTGAAGCTAGTTAGTGGAGCGTGAGTAATGTTTCCTTTTTCTTGATGAATGGATGGGTTAACTTTACCATATTTTAGGGTTACCATTATCAAATCTTTTAAAATAAATTATTGTAGTAGTTATTAAAGTCAATAATCAATTGACCCACACACCCTCCCACCCAATTTTTAAAGATTGTATTTTATGTATTAATTTTATCATTTACTATGGTTGAACATGCTCTAAAAGGATTTTGCGAATGCTACAGTTAACACTTGTGATTAGCATCAGCGCGCTACAGATTACCATTTAAGGTTAACAAACACTAACTAGTACTCCAATTAAGTTCACACCTACCATATTTTATATGCATGTTACATAATACATATGCTTTGTTTATAAACATGTTCTTTACTTAATGTTTGGCACAGTGAAGAAGCCCAATTAACTTGCTTGTATGTTTGCATACGTGTTTGCTACTCGTCATGAGTGTGTGTGTACGGACATTCTTGTTTGCGTGTCTTTGTCGTCCCTTGATGTTCTGTCGGTTTAATGTGTGTGTGTTTGTGTGTGTGTGCATGTGTGTAAGCATGCATGCGTGAGGTAGTTTTATTACCTCTCATCAAGTCTGTAGTGTTAGTTGTTTCAGAAAAGACAACACTTCTCCTCTTTTGATATGGAGCACAGATACATTCACACTCCCTTTTTGCTCCTGTTAACAAAAATAACATTTAATGTAAATTTTATTCAAATTTTGTTTGTGTGTGCGTGCGTGCGTGAGCATTGAAGACATCAGACGTGTTGAAGTGATTCTTTCCCAGTGCTTTGAGACACAAAAGCGCTATTGTCCATGACTTGATGATTTATTCATCTCCATTTTAACCTATTCCCACACCAACACTCCCTCCCACTCACCACCACTGCCCAAATACCTCAAGACTAATTGGGTCTGAAATCAACTCTGCTCACCCTCACTGGACCTCCGCTGATGACAGTATAAGAGTGAGAACAAAGGGATCGCTTCATGTCCATGTAAATATAGCACAAAGGGATATGTGATTGGGTACTCGCTTATGAGAGGGCATTACGGTGAAATACTGTATGATTGGAAACAGAAAATAACAACAGGAATATGGAGCATATGGTAGCTCCTCTACTTGCCCTTCTGCTTTTCCATTTGTTTACAGTAACAACAGTGCGATATTATTGTGATGGCGTGTCCAATGTAAATGCAGCATAATTACTAAGTAAGTAATTGTGCAGGGATGCATGATTTGTGTGGGGAAGCTGTGTTCCACTATTTTGAAGATAAACTGCTGTCACACCCATATTTACCCGGCCATTCTGACCCAGTGAATTGTTATCAGACAGGTCGTCCAGTATAACCCACTTTGCTTACTGTAAAGCAACAAGTGCCTTTGTGTCATCTGACTTTCACGGGTGTCCTTTCGCTTAGTTAATTCATTAACAGCAGGTGACGCAGCGGAATGATAGTGAAGAGAACTTTAGAACAGGACATTCATTAAACAGACCTTGTCCTATTTCAGCAGGACACTCACCCAACTATTACACTAGCAACACAGATATACCACAAATGATTACGTGCACAGGGACAAGTCCATTACTCTTTTTGTTTAACGCTGTAACTTAGCCTTGCCATATTATATATTAAAAAATGCAACATTTGAACATATCTTTGTTTGTATGCCCGCACTCCGCCTTAATGTTTAAAGGCAAGTTATGCAGGAAATTGAATTTGGAATCGATACTGCTACATGCGTCAGAAAAACGACATCGCGCAGTCCCGCGGCTTTATTACTGAAGAATCAGCACAGATGCTGGATTTTTTGTAATTAGCTATCTGTGTAGGAGATAAAAAAACATGTTATACAAACTGTAGGTCTACTGTCCTGTTCTTTAATATTAAGAATGGCCATGATGTTGTTGATCATTTTTACTCACCAGTTTCAATGCCAACAGTGCATGTACAACAGGTCTCTTCAAGTTAGTGACCAAAATCTACAATATATTTGATATGAGGAAAAACCCCATCGTGATATGGCCATGAATGTTCTTGGCACAGTAACGTTCACATTCCGCTAGCATGCTGTAGCTATCGTCACAGAGGAAAATAAGTCTACATTTAGCCTGAATGGAACACCATGGAAAGGAACATCTTTCAAACAAAATACTTATAAATTCCATCCATTCTTGGTGTTCCTTTCATGCTAAATAACACTGTCCACTTCACTTTCACCCTGGATTATGACTGAAAAGTGGGTGTGTAGTTGAAAACAACACAATAGATTTCTTACTAAATGTCAGCTTCATCTCTTCTTACCTTTGGAGTAGAAAGAAAGTCATTTGTGCATCATGATATCATCTTTTTGTGGCACTTGTCATGGTTTTCTTTTTTTAGGCTTTTGTGGAGTTACTGGCGGTTTCTGGGGCAATCTTTTCCAAGCAAATACTAGCTCCCGGTCTCTACAGTGTGAATGAGCTAACGCCAGTGCACACATGACATTGCATCTGCAGACAGGGTGAGAAATTCAAACCTGAATCCATTCTGAAAACTATTGGCCAGAGGCTTGCAGGAATACCCATTGTGATGAACTATGGTGTTAATCTCCTAATTAGAAGATATTGGAGTCCAATATGGAGGCTGTTGTAGATATTTTTGGTGCAAAATCCTCCAAAGTGCAGCTTCAAAATACTGCACACCACTTTTATTCACAGTTCTTAACCAGAAATTAAATTTGAATATTTTTTTCCCCTCTGCACATTCCCCATGTCCTATATAAAATCTGACATCTGTGTTAAGGCATATGCTATTCACAAGAATGTTGTCTGAAGAAGCTCTGGCAAATTGGAACTATAGAAGTGCGGCAGCAGATTTTCTTTTTCTTTTCAAAGAGCCACCAAAGAGACTTATTGCAATGTGTGGAATGTATGCACTTGCCCAAGACGGAATCCCAGATAGTGAGGCTTGGGTGTTAAACTTTAACACTGTGGTCATGGCTGGTGTCATTCTCCTTGTTACATCACAATGAATACTAGGGAGGGAAAAAAACAGGAACCTGGTTGGTAAAAGGCAAAAAAATGTTAGATTAGTGTGAAGCAAAACTTCATTTCAGGTTTAGGAGCCGGATAAGCACGATCCCCCAACTACTGTGTGTCAATTGAATTTCTTTTCTTTTCTTTTTTTAATTATTTATTTAATCATTTGATGTTATTCAAGGGACTATGTCTGTTGTCTTCAATATCTCTGGGCACTGAAAAATAAGAAAATACATGTTACAACAGGAATCTCTTCTACTAAAAGAGTCACAAACATCACAAATTCACAACAGCATATATAAAGCCATTTTTTTTTAACTTGTATATTTGCTGAACAGCTTTCAGGTTTGAATTGATGGTGATTCCATGTAGAATTGGTGCGAAACACTCCCAAGGATTTCCCTTGTGAATGTCCTCACTCCGTTTTTCCATTTTTAAAAGTTTGCTTGTAGCTAGTGCCTGTACACTGCACAATTACAATTAAGATTCTAGTTTTATATTTTAATCAACTCATATGCCGACAAATGTGGAGCTTTTTATGGAAATTTATGTCATTTAGTGTTTTTTTTACCACCTACTACTTCAGGGACATGCAACTGCCATAATAAATAAAAAATCTGGGCATAAATGAAAAATCTGCAAATAAATTAATACAAATATTTTTATGGTAAAGCACACCAGATTATAAGGCCTCAATGAACAGATCTCTTTAGGGATCTTTCCACATACAGGGCACAATAGGTTATAAGGCCCACCTGATTTTAATACACAATACTGCACATTAAGTGAAACAAGCCAGCACAGCAAATACATTAAAAAAAATAATAATAATTCCACTTCAGATTACCATCGGTACAAAAGTTGCAGTCAATTTTTGAGAAAAGGAAACGATTGTGCTTTTTAGTCCGAAATTGAAAGTACTATAAATACCATAACAAAAAGCCAATGTCTATAAAAAGTGCAGTTTTTCGGTCTCAGTCAAGGAAATACAAAATCAACTTGGCATTGGCTTTCCTTGCGTGGTGTTTCTTCCAAAACATTTTTAAGAAAATTATACCAGCAAAAATTTATGTGTGGTTGGCTCTGTGACACAACCTTTTCAAAAATGCATAATTGTAGAGCCTTGCACGTCTTCAAGAACTCTTTTTGAGTTTCCTCTGTAGGCTTCTGTTGACTTTGTTTTTTTTTTTTACTTTTTGGAGGTGACTTTTGCGTCTGCTGCGATGAGCTCAGACTATCGTCGTAACCTGGAACCCTTATTGCCATGGGGATTTTCACTCCTCTTTGGCTAATGTTTCCTGTCGGTGTCAAGATTGGTGCATTTGGTCGACATCACTGTTCGCTACCAACAAGCAAAGGAAGTCAGAGTTGTAAAGACTGTGTTTTTGTTTCACACCTCTCTGTATCTCACACTTAAGCTTCCTGGTCTCTCGGCACCAAAGTGGCTTGTGTGAGGTAGAACAAGTTTCTCGTGTGAAGACCATTGTTGTTGGCTTGCTGATACTGTTTTTTTTTTCATTTTTTTTTTTTTTTGTTTTGTTTTGTTTTTACTGGTGAGATCTCCGGCATCTCGCCTTGAGTCTTATAGAGCAGCGGTTCTCTGACCATTTTAACAAAATATTACCTTAAAAAAAAAAATCACTCTCCAAGTACGTCCACAACCACCAACCTTAAGACACGTAGCAGCTCTTGGCATTTGGTCGCACTCGGCCACTTTGTTGGATTTAGTTCGTCTTTCTCTACCTCTACTCCTTTTTCTGTCCCTTCCCACACCTCGAGGCAATGTCTGGTAGCAACACAATTATGTTGTCATTTGATACAGTGTAATATGCAGAATATGTAATTACATACTAAACAATCAGATGGCGGAGGATTAGAGTTACGCTGAAGAACAAAAAGCTATACTATTGTTTTACGAAAATACCCATTTGTTATAGACAGAAAAATGAAAAATGGCACGTGTACATATCGATAGGTTTCAAAGTATTTATACTTTTGACATCACTAGCTATATGTGGGGTAAAATCATTTGCTTTGAAAATTTGATAAGTGCTTTAGCCTTGTTTTTGATTATAAAAATGGTTGAGATTTGCTCTTGCACTCTTACTTTGACGACCACAACACGCTATAAAACTTCACAAGTCTGACAATATACTGTATCTTAACTCATTCAATGCCAGGGATGTATTTTCATGATTTTTAAGTCCCAACATTCAATCCCAGATACTGAAGTATCTATTTAGCACTTAAGTATCTGGGATTGAATGTCCGGACTCTTAAAAAAAAATGAAAATACATCCCTGGCATTGAATGAGTTAATGGCTAACAATGTGCTGTGCATCAAGGTGCCGTATAAATTAAATATGCAGTGACAGCAGTGTTTATCTGCAAGGCATGATAGTGCTCTTTGATTTAGTTATCGGGTCTAAAGGAAACAATTTAAATAACCGCAAGCCAGAGTCTCTGAGAAGGAAACCAATGAAGTGTTTTATTTAACGTTGTTTATAATTGTTAGAGGCGCATACTGGTTCAGCTCATATGCCTACAAACAATACCCCAACACACACACACACACACAGATACAGTCACCCAACACTCATGTTGGTCATGGCCTGAAAGACAATCCCCTTGAGAAACAAGTGTTTAACAGCAAAAGCTTAAGGAAGGAAATCGCATTACAAGTTGTAGAAAAAAAAATGCAGGCAGTTATTCTGACCCTTTATGTTTGGAGGCGAGGGCGGTAAGTGGACTCTTACATCAAGGCCGGGCTGCCCCTGAGAAGAGGTGACTTCTTGGTAAAGAAAAGAGCTTGTCACCCAAAGCTCTTCAACTACTAAATGTCTTCTAATACTGTATAATCAGCAGCCTGTAATGTTCGCAGACTGCCTCTCGCCCCCCTGCTCAGACTTCAAACTCTGATTTTATGCCTCTTTTCTCTAGAGGAAAATCAATACGGGTTCCCATCACAGCGTGTCTTATACTGTATGTGTGCCGATGGGGTTCGTAAACCTCTATGCCCCCACACTGCTCTGGTTCCCGTAGTGGTTTTGTTTGGATTTGTGACTCTGCAGACCTTTTGATGTCTGTGCTGTTATGCGGGTGTTAGCTGCAGGGACGATGGTCAAGGTGGGAAAACAAAAACAACCTAACACTCACACGGTCCTGCTCAAACACTGCAGTGGTCCTCTTTAGTAGTCCAATCCCCCCAATTTCAGAACACAGCGGTACTCTGTCAACAGTGTGTGAGCGTACTTGTTTGTTACCTTCAACAGCAGCCTTTGCCATCATCGTGTGTGACTATAGAAAGATCGTGTTAAATACCAGGCATTTAGGCATCTTGCAAACCGGTGAAAAATGTCTCCGCTTTGCCCCATTTGCTATACGTGTCTGTTTTTTTGGAGGGGGGTTAAAACCAAAGGATTCAAAAACTCTGGCCAAAGTGGAGACTTGCCAAGATCTCTGGATCTGTGTTTGCGGGTATCAGTTATAAACCAAAGATTTACATCATCATTCTACTGTATTTGCCACAAAAGACGCGATGAGGGTTACGCAGAGACGCTAATTTTTTCTGATTGGACGAAATTTGGCGACATGTCTGCTGCTTAGCGTCTTGGCATGCTTGTGAATGAATAAAACGGCACTATGCGGATGTTTTTTCCTCAATAATCAAAGTCATGTGAACTGATTTTTTTGCACACGTTGGAAGGGAGGATATGCAGGTTTCAATAGCCCCGATTACATGTAGGCAAGACCTCAACCATCTACATCAGTGGTCCCCATCAGTTGGGATACTCAAGTAGTAGAAAATACATATGATTCATTGCATAACTAACGAAAGGATTGTACACTGCCGTGGATCCTCTTCTCGCTTTTGATTGAAGAGCTTTTTGATTCATTTTCTTCCTCTGTTGAGTCTTTGAACTCGTTTACTTCATCATGATGTTACATGCATTTTTTTTTTTAATCCAAAGGTCTTTTTGCCATTCATAAATGTGAAACCACTATTAGTACAAACACTCATCAACTTGTAGCTAATGTTCACACTTAGAATCCACACTAGAGCCTTGAGGAGGAGACTTGGGTTGAAAAACTTGTTTTTATTCAGGATTTGCAATTCTTATCAAGACAATTACGGATCAGACCAGAATTTTCTTTTCCGATCATGTCGTTAATGTTCGCTTCAACAGATGTGGCAGGCATGTCAGTATGTCCCCCCGTAGCCCTGGACGTCAGTGTGAGGCTCTTGTGTCAACTATTTGAAGTGTGGAAGCAGGTTCCATCCGGCGTCCTAGCTCTAACAGAGTGGCTGCTGGGAGAGGAAGACGGCAGTGAGGAGGCGGCTGCAGATGACATCTCAAGCCTGGTAAAAACAAACAAATATGTACATCACTTGTTTATCATTTTAATAGACATGTTCCCACCAAGCTAGTTCAGTTCATGCGTTGATGTTTGTGCTGCAGGTCCCCTGTCTCATTTGTCCCTGCTCCACCTTTTGGCTGGTTTTGCACATTTGTACATGTGACGAGGCACAAACGCGTGCATCTGTTTGACCATATGTGCTAGATGTGTTATAAACTAGCGTCGGTTTCCCATGCACTAGTGGTAATGGACCAATTTGGTTGTTTTTGATTGAACAGGATGAAGAGGACTTCCTGTTTGAAAAGGGTGAACTTAACCTGTGGGCAGAGCCAGTCCAGTGGGTGTCACTGCTTCACAGACACCTCATTGCCCTCATCCGTACCTACAAACAGACCAAAGCATCAGCACGTGACCAAGCAGTACAGGCTCAGCAAATTGACGCGCTGGCCTCCAATGCCCAAGCCAAACTGTTGAGCTCCAAACAGGCCCTGGACTCCCTACCGGTCCTACCCCAGTTCTCCTGTCCCATGGAGCACGCCCGAGTGGTCCTGCGGCAGCAAAGGGCCACTTTGGCACTGGATGTGCTGGACACCCTCAGAGAAGATAATTAGTAATATTTCAATGCAGGAATAACTAGCACACTCATTTTCTTGCCTGATCATGAATGTGACACCTTAGGGAGTGCTCATCTTAATTTTACCACCTGCTCACATCTTCTTGATTTGATGTTTTATTGTTCCCTAATGTCTGAATATGAACATTTTGAGAAATTAATTTGGAGTCAGATGTGTTCTTGTCAAAAGTGTTGGATAGACCACAGCTATTTAGATAGATACCATTATGATGATGATTAAATCAAACATCCATATTTAACAGACAGACATGGTCAATATTTGATTTAGGTCGAGATTGTTCACAATTATTTGTTTTATCAAAAATTCCTAAAACCACACTGTAATGTATATTTTTTTAAACATAACCTCACAGATTTTTTTGTTGTTTCTTTCTTTTTTTTTTATATATCTTTTGTTTCTAAGAATGAAGGTCAGCATAACCCTTAATACCCCAAGCCTAATATCTAAGTTGAACATTCAAAGTCTATATTGACTTCCTTTACTGTCCCCATGTTTTATAACCATTCCGATTAGACTTCATTTTGTCCTTCCCTCTCATTATATAATAAACAGGGCAGCACAATAGACTTACTGTCTGGGCGCATGTGTATCGGTGTATATTCATCATGGCCGTATACACTCCGACCCTTCTCCTTCCTAGGAATCCATGTTACAGTAAAAGTGACGAAATGTTTTGGAACTTTCAACATGCCCCAATAAAAAGAGCCTTCTGATTAGGAGCGGTTCCTGTGGACAAGCACATGTTGAAGGAATTTCTAATAAAAAAAAAAAAAAGCCATGTCTGGCCTTCACATGAAACTGTTTATCTCGACTTTAGAGAGCAAATGGGGCAAATGGTCCTGGAGCAGCTCGAAGCCTATTTTTAGGCTGGTAGTAGTAGATTCCAAACGCTTATGTCATCCCCCCCCCCCCCCCCCGCTTGTTTCTGTTTCCTTCACCTCTCTGCCTCCACCGCTCTTATAATATTAAAGCGTGTCAGAGACTGAAAAATAGACCCGGTATATTTTTAGATCCTGTTTTGCAATTACGATCCTAAATTAAAAGGCTATAATGGTTACTGGTGTTGCAGAAACCGGTAATTTCTGGTAGCGCGCTTTGCATTTTGCACCCAGTTGCATCCATCCATGACCAACTTTGCGAGGTTCTTCTATGTTTTGTGAAATTGACATTTGGGAACATTTGTTAGTTCCATCTGTCAGGTTTGGAACTGGAGGGTCACAGTTCAAAGGACAGCTACCGTATAAATGTTGAATAGCTGCGTGAACGCTTCAAAGGTGCTCTTGGGCAAGACGCCAAGGCTAACCATTTGTCCACGCGAAGGCTTTTTGTCGAGTATGGCGTATGTTATTAAAATGATTTGTATTTGTCATGGTAGTGGATTACTATTGGTCATGATGTTCTCCCGATCACTTAGTGTGCAGTTATGTTGCATTTTTGTTTACAATTGATGGTTTATGTAATTTTGACGTGAAAGTGGTGATAATAGGAGATGGATTCAACAGGTAAGACGATTTGGCAACTCGCCGTTCAAAATTTTGCTCAGCAGGGGGCGTGCTGGCTTCTTTGCTGTCCGTTCCTAAAACGCTCTCTAGGAGGCAGTGTTACACTGTTGTTCCACATAGAAACCACATTCCATCACTCGTGCTCAGACTGAAAAACAAGTTAGATGGAAGACTGCTGTGGGGGGGGAGTTCTCAACCACAGTCAGTTTTGTTTCATTTCTACTGAGCTGTAGGAATCGCAGGTTCCCTCTGCTGCAGTTCATAAAGTGTTTTTGTTGTTGTTGTTTTTTGTGAAAAATATAAAAGTGAGTTTGTTTGTCGTCCTGACATGTTTCACCATAGGCTGAAGTTGGCTGCTCCCATGTTACCCTGTTTCGTGAATTATGCAACGGGTAAATGCTAAAAATTGCCGTGCACTCTGCCTGGACTCCTCGCCGCTCATACTTGTGGTCTCACCCTCTCCGCAGGGAGAGAGCACAAGGGTGAGGCAGTTTCCTTCCATTACAAATACATGCGCATGCTTCCAAGTGAGACAGATAGAGAAAGGAGCTGCACTTTCGTGTTTGTTAACCCCCCACAAGTCTGCAGGAACTCAGTATGTCAGATGATTCACGAAGCTCCTTAGAATTCAAGAGAAAGTTGTGGTTTCAATGGAAGTTCGTTCTTTCGAGTGACCAACCTCCATTGATTTGGATGTGACGTGGGATTTAAAACAGCTAAGAAAAAAAAATTGGGGGATGTGATGATGGACGAAGAGGGGGAGGGACTCGGGTTGAATTTCGAGGCGTGGTGTCAAAGAATAGGCGACCAACCGGTGAATGGATTTTTTTTTTTTAAATGAGAAGACGGAAAAGAGGAGGCGGCTCTGGCAAAAGTTTTCGACTACTTAGTTCACTTCGCCCCTCCCCGGCCACCGTCAGGCATTTATAGGGCGCAAAAAAGGGCTTGGGTCCGCAGTGAAGCACATTTGGCTCAGCGCTTCTTCAGGGGAGGAATCACACCCATCTACTACTCATCAACAAGAAAAAAAAAACCTACCCACGCTCTAATTTTACCTCGGTCGGTTATTAAGTCCCGCCGGCTCCTTTTAAGCAACTTTCTTGAGCATTTCCTCTCAACCAAAAAGCAGTCGTGGCACAAACCAGCGCTCGTCGCAGTGCAGCCTGCTCGTTCCTCCATGAAAGAAGGAGTGCACCAGCAAATTTGGGGAAACGACGACATGTCTGCGACCGTCTTGTCCGCCTTCTACGACATGGACATGCTTTACAAGGTACAGCTGTTGGTTTCATTTGAGTTGCGTGCGTGCAAGTTGCAACAAGTTGCAGCCCGCGCCATGTGACTGGCGTGCATCGCTAACATGTCGCCCGTTCTCTTCTCTTCTCTCGCAGCAGGATAAAAGCTCGAACATGAACGCCCTGCACATCAACAGCATTCTGGACAAGAAGGCGGTCGGAGCCCCGGTGACCACCGCGGGCTCCGGTGGCCCCTTCGCGCCGGGATTTTTCCGCCGAAACTCCACCAGCAACGTGGAGGCGATGAACAACGGCAACAAGTACGCCGTGAGCTCCTCTTACAGCAGCCTGAAGGAGAACACGCCGAGCGGAACCACCGCGCTCATGAACAAGGAAAACAAGTTCCGCGACCGCGCCTACAGCGAGAGCGGAGATCGCGCCGCGCTGCAGCAGAAGGCCGGCTCCCAGATCAACTCCACCCGCTACAAGACCGAGCTGTGCCGACCCTTCGAGGAGAACGGCTCGTGCAAGTACGGCGAGAAATGCCAGTTCGCCCACGGCTACCACGAGCTCAGGAGCTTGTCCCGTCACCCCAAGTACAAAACGGAGCCGTGTCGCACGTTCCACACCATCGGCTTCTGCCCCTACGGTCCCCGATGTCACTTTATCCACAACGCCGACGAGCGCCGGCCCGCTCCGGCCGCCAATGCCAACGTGCAGGCGGGGGAGCCCCGCGGCTACGGCCAGCGGGACATCCTCCCCCCTCAGCAGCAGCAGATGTGCTACACCCAGAGGGACAGACCAAAGCTTCACCACAGCCTGAGCTTCTCCGGCTTCTCCAGCCACCACGGCCTGGACTCCCCGCTGCTCGAAAGCCCCACGTCGCGGACCCCGCCCCCGCCCGCTTCCTCCTGCATGTCGTCCTCCGGCTTCTACGACGACGTGCTGTCGCCCCACTCCGTGTCTTGCATCAACAGTGCCTTCAACTTCCCCGGGCAAGACTTAAAGACTTTGCTGGCCCCGCTGGCCGTGCACACCTCTGGCGGCTACTCTAACAACCACTCGGCCGGCGGCGCCCTCTACGGGGGCGTGCACGGCGGCGTGTGCCCCCCGTCGCCCCCCACCTACAACATGAGCCACTTGCAGACGCTGCGCCGTCTCAGCGAGTCGCCCGTGTTCGAGCCTCCCCCCAGCCCGCCGGACTCGCTCTCAGACCGGGAGAGCTACGCCAGCGGGTCCCTCAGCTCCTCCGGGAGCCTCAGTGGCTCCGAGTCCCCCAGTCTGGACGCTGGGAGACGTTTGCCGATCTTCAGCAGGCTGTCGATTTCAGATGACTGAGCGTGTTTTTCCTTTTCTTTCTCGTGGATTATGTCAGCAGCCTCCACACTGCTGAAGTGCCTTTGAGCAGCAAGACGTTCACTATACCAGCTGAACGGGTGGTGGCCCTGCTCTGACCTCCCTGGTGGGGGGCAAGTGAGGAAAGTTCCACCCACGGGATCAAAAAAAAAAGAAAAAAGTGTCCTTTACCTGGCATTAGATTTACTGTTTTTTTGTTTGGGTTTTATTTCCTCTGTAATATAGCTGTAATAAATGTTTAGATAGCAAACAGAAGGCATTCCATCAGTGCCTTGCCCAAGGGCTCTAGCCAGCCCCTCTTCTGTTATATTTTGTTGTTTTGTTTTTGCTCTATCAGGCGAGTCACACTTTTCCTGGGATTAGATGACTTGACAAGACGAAGAGACTGTAAAAGCGAGTCGATTTCCTCCTATCCTGCCAAGAATATGCCTCGACTCAAAGTAACATTTTCCTTTTTCAAAGTGCTTACTTACTTCTCTGAAAAGCTTCAACTTCCATTCCATATCTGTCTTCTCACAGCACCACCCAGTGGTTAGGTTGGTTAGTGTTGCTTGTTGCTTGGTTGAAAAGTACTCTTGAGTTGGGTTTGTTTGGGGAAATCACTGCTGATGGTTGAATATATATTTTTTTAGCTGTTTGAGTGATTTGCATAGCGGTGCATAACTGGCTATGGACTATTTAACTTATTTATTATCTTGTGAAACAAGTATAGGCTACATTGGTAATTTGTGTCCATACTATATTTATCAAGTATGATGAAGCAATAGATCTATATTCTTTTATGTTTAAATTATGATCGCCATTATTAATCTGCATAAAGTGGAGTGTATGTTCTTTTCACAGTAATATATATTGTTTTCTCCTTTTTTTGTAACTTCACTTGGTTATTTTTTATTGTAAATGAGTACAAAAAAAAACTTAATTTAAGAACGTATGTGATATTTATTTCATTAATTGTTTCCTTGTTTACGTTTATTAAAGTTTGCATAATTGCTGTTTTGCTTCTGAGCTTGTGTGTCAATGCTGTAGAAGGCTTTTTTTTTCTTCTGAGAATCCCTATTTAGTTGATTCTGTAGAATGTAAACACAATGTGGTTGTACAGACCGTCCAAACCTTGTTTTATTTAGATCAGCGACAAAGAATCCAAGTCAATAAATTAACCAAAAAGTATTTTTATTTTTTTGTCCTCTGTTCGCACGAGGTCACACTGTGATTCCAGCCACGTGCTTAAGAATGTAGCAATCCCATGCGCCCCAGTATTATTGTGTAGTGCCTATGGGGCTCGCCAACATGACATGCCTTTTTAAAATTAACCAAATAAAGTATTTTTCTTACATGGCATCTTTTATACGCAGGTTGAAATGAATGTAGTTTTGGATTCTATTTTTACTAAAGGTTGTTACCACTCAGATACTCTGACAACAACATCAGCCATAACCTCTATTAGTCCCCAATTGTCTTCATTTGATTTTTCCTCTTTGCTCAGCTTTTCTTTCTTTTGATATCAAAATTTAGTCTGAGTGTTGAGTTTGCTGCAGAGGGAAGTGGTTAAACATGTCTGGTTTGTACATAGTAGGTACAGGGGGATGCACACTATGTACTTTTGACTACTTTATCAGAAGTAAAGCTTTTGAATGTAATAAAATGGACAAAAATACAACGAGAGTTGTTTATTTTGGGGGGAGTCAGTTCACTACAAATCGAGTGTGAGACTGTTAACTTTGTACTGTACATTTTTGTAGTTCTCCCAATAAAAAAAAAAAAAAAATGGAAAAAATGTTTTTGCAATCATTTAACATTTGAGGCCATTTTGGCTTGATCTGTTACAGACTTGAATACATGGATTATGACAATAAATTAAAAAAAAGAAAACAGCCTGGAGCCAATTGAAAATGAGTGCGGGAGACCAAAGAGCCTTGTCTGCCTTGCGTCATTTCCAGCCTGAGGTTCTCATTCTTCATACAACTGTGTTTGCAAACCAAAGGGAGAAGAACCTCATTCAGAGGTGATTTGCAAATTTATGAGCTTGGCTGGGCATCTTATCCCATGAAGCCTATATCTGGAGGAAATGCCAACTGACAACAGATACGTCATTTTTTGTTTATTTAGCATCAGAAATACAAACAAAAAATGTAGGTGTAGTTTGCATCGAAGACGTGTACTGCATTATAGTGACAGGTGCTGTGGGCATGTCCGGGAATAGGAGGAGCCCTCAAGGTACCCTGAGGACACGCTTCATGGATTGACTTAAGTTGCACAGCTTTGGAACGCTTCCTTATCTCCTGCTTTAATTAAAAGAGGTGGAAGGAGAAAGAGAATACTGCTGCCCCCACATCCTGGATGTGGCAGAGAAATAGAAAACTGGCCCTCCTTAGAGCTGTGTCTTATACTTTATTTTGAGTTGCCCATATAAGCTTAATGGAATAACCAATATAAAATGTATCCCAGTTTCAGGCAGTTCACAATTCTTAAATGCAAATCATACTTGTAGTTGAATAAATACTGTGTATAGTGAACAATATTATCTTTTAAAGTTCACATACATTCCGGCACGTACCAAAATGTTAATCCCTTTGTGTCTAATGGAAACAGATGTTTTTGTAGTTCCAATCAAAAACCTCGAAAAAATTGTAATTCCTAAAAAAATGATGCATATTACATAAAGGGTGTAATCCCCAAATGATAAAGGCCACTTTTTTGCACAACATTTACATTAATTTATACAATCTATCCGTAATCTATACATCAGCCTTTTATTCAAAATCCATTGTGGTGTTTGGAAAGGAAACATCATCACAACAATGTGTCTGTCCAAATACATGCGTACAAAACAATAACTATCATTAACTTAGTCAGCCCAAACATGTACTCTCTATTTTACAAATGTCACCTGACCAAATTCAGAGCTGTATTTGGCGTCACCTGAGCAACTGTGATGTCATTTTCAGCAGGTGTCAAAATGGCCGCCTCCTGATATCGATTAAACAGACGGCTTTTGCTGCAGTGTTTAGCCTTGTGTTCATACAACAAATTAGAAAAAAAAAAAATTCTCCTTTAAACTGGTTACTTTTCATCTCAACTCCAATTGGACTGTTCTAGTGTCTAGACAACATTGTAATCTCTGGCCCATATTCTCAGTAGGACCGCAGCGGCTGAGCTAGTTTTCCAGGAACTTTGAAAAGAATGCCGTAAGTGTTTTCTCCCTTCTGTGAAGTTATCGGAGGTAGCATAGGCATTAAGAAAATAAAAGACCCAGGAGTCACGCGGTGCCTGGAGTTCACGCCAAGATAAGGTGGGCTGATAAAGGCCCTGGCAAATATTTACTGTGTCCTCAGTATTTCATAATGAAGTGTGTTTATCAGAGCAGGGCCAAGGGGCTGCACAATTCTTTGGGCTTTGCCAAGTGGGATACCTGTGGCTAAGTGTGTGTGTGTGAGTGTTTACGCATGGGTCTGTGATAAAATGCGGTGAATGGCTCAGTGTGCCAATCACTAAACCTACAGGTTATGTATGATTAAGTGTTTCATATATGACAGCTGCATAAAAGATAATCTTTCGCTCCACATGTAGCAGTGTTTGTGTGAATGCTGGGGTCTTACTGGTTAATGAGTCTGGAGTTGCCACAATGAAAGGAAATTCTCGGACTTGTGATTAGGGCAGGAAGAACACTGGTTCCTGGCCACCACCCATTTCCACCTCTTCTCTGTCTTGCTGTTTTTCCTCCTCTGTCAGTTTCCTTTCTCCTCTGTAGTGGTGGCCAGCAGCTTCTAGAAGTTACTATTTGTGTTGCACAGCCGCATTGGGAAGCTCGGCTCGTCCTGGTATTGTTTTGGGCATGCTCTGGGCCGACCTGAGGTCAGGCAGTAATTGCTCATTCTTTTAGACGTTGTTTTGGCCTCCAAAGTACGCCAGATGGGTGGAAGATTGCCAACTGTAAATTGAAGAACAAATAGTGTTCACAACTTAACTGACACAGAGTGCCAGATAAGGCCTGGTTCTTCGATTTACGTTTCATCAGGTTTTCTTAAGAAAAAGAAATGTACTACAGTAAAAATCCTCTATAACGAAACCTGCACGCGCAAAAAATACCGCCCAGTGTGAAAAAAATCCATGCATTGAACCCTTTCCCTCTTTTTTACTTCTCAGAAAAATCCCCCTGTTGCATAATTTGAAATGTTTTTTTTTTTTTTTTTTCGGCATTTGCCTTGCACTAAAATTCACTATGGCAAAAACAAGCCTGCAGCAAAACTCTAGCTTGGCTTATGCTTGACATGCCGGCGCGCATTTTGCAACACTTTATATTCAGTGCATCTTTCCCCGCAGTCAGGCGATATTCTCCCATACTATAGGTGGCAGCAAATGGAGCATACAAACACTACTCTATAACAGAGGTAGAGAATCCTAGTAGATTCAAACCATCTAAATTCTTCCAAGCGTTTTTTAACAGACTCCTCAACTCTCTCCAACGTCGTGCTTGCTAGGAGTTGTTTATGGTATATAGGTCACGGTAGTCCTTTTCAGCCCAATCATATAGGTGTTTATACCGGTAAATTTCCCTAACCAATTGTTTGTCCGCCATGTTTTCCACTCGTGAAGACATTCTGGAAGATACGCGTTACAGACAATCTGGACTCCGCGGGTTGTGTGTTGTCATTTTGATGCGTGGAGCCCCGCGGAGGTCGCTGACGTGTCAACTTTAAACCAAACTTGAAGACAGGATAAAAGTAATAAAGAAGAAAGATGGATGAAGCAAAGTGAGAGACATTATGCAATGTTGTAAGTATGAAATTGAATGCTTATTGGAGATATGGCATTTTTTTCTTTTTTTTTTCTTTTTTCAATGTTGGATGGTTTTGTTTTTAACTTCAGTCAGATTGTAGTTTGCACAACACGTATTTTCTGTTTATTTGCGGGACATAAATTTGCTATAGTGAGAAGTGCCCTGTTGTGAAAAAAATCTGGCATTAAACAATTTCGTTGTAGAGTTCGACTGTAGTTTTACTGTATCCATTTTTCCTTTTCTCATGTGGTTATTTTTAATTAATGTTGTCAGGAGAGTTTTAAAAAGAGATTTATTGCTAAAGATCTGTAATTAAATCATCTAATTCATCTCTTTGTAATCTCACTTAAAATTTCTGAGACCATTTTTTTTTTTTTTACTTTACTTTAGATGAATGAGTTCTTGTGGATCAAAAAATTAACATACAGTAACATAACAAAACAAGTGGCTTCAGTCAACTATTTATTTCAACAAATTAAGTTCTAAACATTTAATTCAGCTGTATTTGAGACTAATTCTAAGTGTGAAACCTTCTGTTTCGAAAATCAGAAGGAATGGTGCTATATTCCTTTGTTGATTGCCGAACAATGAGAAATTAACCTTAAAATGAAACATCCGCCCTGTCTTTGTCAGACTTTCTCAAACACAGATACTCTTGAGTTTAGTTTTACAAACAGCTTTTGCTATAGCTTGCTATACTAGCCCCTTTGTTGCTATCATTAGCTGTGGCTGCAGGCACAACTGGATGCTTTGCATTTATGCGGTAGGCTAAACTTGCGCTGTTTCTGTGGTAAGCAAGCTCCTTATAAAGAATGCATATCACTGTACCTTGATCTAAGTCGCCGTCTGGTCCTGAACATGCCCGCTAACCCGCAACATGAGTCTATCAGGTTAGATGCCAGTTGTATAAAACGGATCTTGTCAGCATACCGAAATCATAAAGTTAGAGATTATAACGCAATTAAAAACATAACACATGAATTGTGTTTATAATTAATTGATGGTAATTGATCCGTTGTTTTGACAGGAGGGTGATAAAACATTCCCTCTGCTCGGAATGTGGCATGACTACCTCTATGAATAAATGCTGCAAAGGTGAGTCAAGGTGAGCAATGGCACTCAGATGCTGAGAAAGGTCATCTTGTTTGCCTGGTACGGCGATGGTGGGAGTTGGCTGATGCAGATCTAGTTCAAAAGTTGCTGCTTGGCCCTCTGTGTTCCTCTCCCCTTGACGCTTGCCAACTTGCAAATATTTACAAAGCATCTTGTGAGGGGCCTGAGTGTTTACCGCCAATGTTTGTGGCTCCTCAGCAAGTGTCTGCGTAGATGGAGGGAGGGATGCGTTTTGCTTGCTGCACTATGTAAAGCTTAAAAAAAATGTCGGATGAGGTACTTCCCTTGGTCTCTACTGTTTACTAACACTGGGCTTTGGCCGGCTACCTCCTATGACCCTCTCAAATGAGAGACATGCAGGAAGTGTTTGTTTGAGTTGCCCCGTTCTATGTAGAAGCACTGACATCATGTTTTTGCAGACAGGATATCATCGTACAACAGCTTTTCTGTGTTCTTTAACAAATGTAAACAATAGAGCGTGTTATTACTAAAGATAAGCGAGTACCGATAACAGTAGTGTAGTATCGGGCTGATACCTGGTCTTATTTCAAGGCATAGCAAGCCGACTAGTATCATCTGCTCTCTTGAAGCAGCTTTATGATCGCTAACTACATAGGCCTATTACAAATGAGAAGAACAGAAATGGTCATTTCGTGAGATTTTAAGAAAAGAATCAATATTGGACATTTTTTTATTTTAACGATTTGTCATTGTTTTTTGGGGAGAAAGTTTTGTGCACCAAAAGTACAAGTGTCATCGGTACTTAATATCGGCATCAGTGCCTACTCAAGTGTTGAGTTCTCATACTGTTATCAGCCAGTAAATAAACAAGAAAAGGTTGTATTGAATATCCCTAGTTAATAATAATAGCCAAACACAGCTTGGCCATTTCAGGTATAGATTTATTAGAAAAGTTTTGATGGAACTTAGACTGTAACTTGATGTGAGTGTATGGGCAATAGTTTCACTGTGCTACAGTTAATTACTGCTAAAATGGCTTGGCTGTTTTTGTTTAGAGGTCATGATATTCTTGACTGCAGCGCCGAGGATCATGATGAACTTTACAGGGCAAAGTCTGTAGAGACATATTTGTAAAATGTTTTTAAAAATTAATACAGTTAAAAAAAAAAGGGGTGTACACTTTCTCTCATTCAAAGTCAAATAATGAAGCCAAAGGAAAAGGTTGGATAAAAAATGAAAAGCAGGAATTAAAACTAATTTGTTATAAAATGTTCAGCGATGTTAGTTACTTATTTAATAATTTGTGATAAGATCATGATTCGTCACTGTAGACGGTTGGCGATCTCTATTAATTTCGCTGTTTTGATGTTTGCTGCCCTACAGCTATATAAGCCAGCAGAGCATACAAGAGCAGATGACTGACCAATATTGGCCCTTAAAGCTACTCAATAGCCTAAATATCATCAAGCGGTGAATTGAAATTTGGATTGGTTGCTGAAACAAAGTGCTGTTACTGTTCCAAATGCCTTAAATTAGGGGTACCAAATAACAGATCAATTAAGAACATTTAATTACATCATAAAGTGTAATGTTTTATTGCATGGATCTATTTTTTATGTATAATCTTTATTTTATTATTGTTATTATTTTTTCATCTTTATTCATTTGGCTTCTGGTGCTTGTGTTGCTGGAGCTTGGATAACAAAGGTCAATCACACTATGAAGCTGGTACTGATGGGCTGTCATTGTGTTTGGCATATTTTGGTAGGCTCCTGTTGTGTGTGGGATTACGAATTCATGAGCAGAAAGAAGATATAAAAATGGAAGAGCATGTGAGCATTGTCTGTCCAATCAATGGTAAATTTAACTTTAAAAAAAATGCCCAAATGGCACCTTTGATAATGGTAAAAAGTAATAATGGTAAACATTATTTTTGGATGGACCTCACTTACCACATTAGCAACTCAAGTAGCCTACCACATAAATGCAAAGCACCCAGCTGCAACTGCAGCCACAAATAACAATAGCCACAAAGACACTAATGCAGCAAGCCAAAACAAAGGTCCCTGCCAAACTAAATTAACCCCTGGGTGTCCAGGGATTTTTCACTGGCCTTATTATCACCTGACCTGGACTGACTTTGAAAGGGTCATAACATAGTGAAATATAAATATATTTTTACTTTCACCTACTTTTAACTCAAAATGTTCAGTGGCATCAGCCCTATCCATACACAAGAATATTTAAATGTATATATTCCAAGGCTGTTTTGTTTAGAAGAATTTTCTTTTTATGAGAAAAAAAACCCAACGTTAATAGCTATTCAATGCTGCAGTTTTTGAAGACGGGAATGTGCACATATATTGTTATGTGTTACATCAACTAAAACCCTTCCCCGCAGAAAAAAAAAAAAGCTTTCCTGCAACATTCAGTTCTTGGATGGAAGCCTTTTGTCAACACACAATACATAGCAAGAACTTTGCATTATGGGAGTCAGGCTAAGCCCCTCAATGAAGTCATTGAAAGGCTTGCAATGAAAGGCTTGTCCGCTAACACCCCCTGGTGGTTTGGGGCTCAACACAAAAATGTTGATTCACGCGGTTCGTGAGTTGGGGTTGAAAGGAATAATACAAACACTGGGGGAAATGCATGCCCAGATTGACAATATTTTTCATTTTTAATGGCAGTAAATGAGCCTGGCATGGGCTAAATTTGACATCTGCAGCGTGTACCTCTCGACCTCCCATTTGCAAGCATTTAGAAGGAACAGCAGGATGGCATATTGAAAGTTGAGATATTTTGACAATCGATGCAATAATATTGCCTTCTTGTGTTTTTTTGTATACTGTTCCTTTGATATCATATATCAAAAACATCTAAAACCCAGAGTTGGGTCAAATTTCCCCTCATTGGTTAAAGAAAATAAATGACTGAAGTTAGTTTTTTGGTGAAAATCAATTGTTTGTGTCTGTCACAATAACATGATCATCTAAATTAAATTAACAAAAACTGGTTGACATCTAGAGACAATGTGTCATTCATTGGGGGTAAGATGACAACTGTGTGAGGTTCAGGTGGGAGGGTGAAGACATGGGGCAGGTGCTTGGAGGCCTGCAGATGTAGGCCTGCTCCAGTCTGTGCTTTTCGAGAGATGCAGCTGTAAAATGTAACATGTCCCATCTAGTTGAGTAAAAGAGCTTTACTTAGTCCAGGCGCGGCCTCCGAACACGTGATTGGCAACCGAGCTCGGAAGGTGATAAGGAACTAACTGTGAGGTGACAGAGTAGAGAATGTGTGGACGTGTGTGTGGCCTACTTACACTTCCTTGACCAATCATGCTTAAGACGTCAATAGCCTCACATGAGACGAAGGCCGTGCTAAATGAAACTTTATGGCCAGTGCTGCAGGCCAAAGCAGACAGAGAAATAAATGAGAGGTATGGCATCATTTTGTGGTGTTTATTTGGAAACTATATTGCTGTTGACCTCTCTCATTTGTCTTTTTATGCAGCAAAGACAATCCCTGAGGTCAGAATGTGCAGATTTTCGTGAGAGGATGTCCGAGCACCAGCGCAGTGCAGAGTAATTATATATAATCATCCCAATGTTTATGTTGTACAAACTTCATAACTATTCTGAGTGAGAGGCCGTGTTAGACGTGAGTTGTTGGAACTGTGAACGAGGCCAGATGTTGTGTGATTCACAGGGCTGACAGCCAAGATGGGTTTTTCGTGCTCTTCACCACAATGACTACAATCAATCACAGGCGTGCTGTGTATCATCCTCGCTGTATGTCATTACTTTCAGTTTGGTTAAAAAAATGTCATGTTTCCCTAACTTACCTAGTACCTATATCGGCATGGATCCTCTGTGGCCAGAAGTGAAGTTTTGTCACATATTTCGAGTTTGAGTAGTGTAACGTTTCAAAAGAGCTGTAAGACAGCAAAGGAACATTTAACCTGCACATACATACAGGGGTGTGTGTGTGTGTGTGTGTGTGTGTTGTTATTTTTTTTTCACCATTTAAGGACATGTACAGATCAAATAGTACCGAAGTCACTACAGTGGTTTCACTGTGTGAAATCTAGAGGTTCAAACCTGTGAGTATGAGCTAATGATTGCTTGTAAGTTAACTATGATCAATTGAAGGTTGAATTTTAACATGTATAACTTGTGACTGCAGCATCTAATTGGTTAGATCAGGGGTGTCAAACATAGAGCACATGGGCCAGATCAGGCCCGTGAGGAGGTTTAATCCGGTTTGCAAGATGTTTCTGTGAAGCACTGAAAAAAAAATAACCAGACCCATTAGCTCACTGTCTATAATACAGTAATGCCCGTGTGTGTGTGTGTGTTAAACGTTCACTGAATCGTGGATCTGTCCGATCACTTCTTTTATTGACAGAAACATGGAAAAAACAGTTAACAATTCCGTTGTCCCAAGCTGTCAGCCGCAGCTCACCTTGTGCTTGTTAACAACTGACTCAGTCCTTATCTGCAGGTTTCCTAACAATAAGTTACAATAAGCAAAAAATCTTACTTTTGAAAGCAATGCAAAGACCAGCACAGCAACTTATAAAATAGATAGGAAAAAAAAGGTTAAAGAGCACGCAGTCTCAAACTGCTGTCAGTCGCAATTCAAGCTAGCGCTGTACTCGATAAGAACTAACTCAATCCTCCTCAGCAAGCTTACTTGTGCCTAGCAACGGATATTACAATACGCAAGAAAAATCTTTCTTTCACAAGCAATACAAAGATCAACAATACAATGTACAATATAGAAAAAGAAAAAAAAAAACGTTTAAGCGTGCCGTCCCATGATGTTGTCAGCTGCAACTCACGTTAGTGCTCGATAAGGGCTCGGTCCTCCTTTGCAGGCTTCTTTGTGCTTGACGATGAATGTCACAACACGCACAAAAATAATCTTACTTTTACAAGCAATGCGAAGATGGGCACTGTAACTTACAAGTCAAAGTGACCAGTGTCCATACTTATTTCAAATAGCTTGCTTATCGCTTCACTGATTTACTGTAAAGTGGAACACTCGCATTTGCATTGGAATTTAACTTTGACTTGCAACTGCTCAGCAAAGGTAAAATCGCCCTGAAGAGATTTCCAGTGAACTTGTGTCGCCATTTGGCCCACATTCAGCTTTATTCCCTGTTGTATTGTATTATAAACAATCACTTTTATATTTAATTTAAAAAAAATACTTTATTTACACATAGCTCCAATGTATTTGACTTTGTATTTGTACTTGTCATGACTTCTTCTTCATAAGCTTCATGAAAAAAAAAAGCTTTATCATGATACGTAGGTACCCAAACGGAAGTTAACTGTATTTTAACTTTATAATTTTTTTTTTTTAATTTACTTTTCAATTTATTTACTGTTAACCCCTGCTATTTGGGGCTATTTGGGTCCAGGCCAGTGTGCAGAGCAAAAATGTATATATAATTTAACACTAGTTGTTTTTTTAAATACAGTATACTGTATTGCATGATTTTACCTAGGTTTTACTCCAAGCAGCCCCAGAGCCAAAATGAGTTTGACACCCCTGGTTTACATGTTGGTGCATACATAGAGGAAATCCAATCAAATGCGTTATCTGCACTTCCCCTGTTGCCGTAATAAAATAGAACAATATTAAAATGTTCTTGATAGTTCAAAACATTTTCTATTTTTGCATTTTTTTTATTGATTATGGCGATGCTATATGGACAAAAGTGGCAGTGTTTAGAGTTATGGAAGAAAAATTTTCCTGCAAGGACCATAGTATAGCGTCATAAAAGTATGAGCCTGCATTCGGACTTAATTATGATTTTGTTTCTAGTGACTGACAAAACATTTGTTTTATTTGGTTGTTTTTGCAGCTTTTGCCACGACAGCAGTAATTGTGCATAGATGTTAGAATCAACTCTCATCTTTGTTACAGATGGGGAAAGAGGAAAGTGTCATATGCCATATAAGGGTCACCACATTGTAGATTTTTGTGTGAGAGGATTCCTTCCCCCTCACGTACTATTCAACTTGTTGTAAGTTGATGTTTTCATCTAAAATGTTATGGAAAGTTAGTTTGCATTGTTGTAATTGTTTTTAAAGTTTTGAGCTTCAAATTAAATTCTCTTTGCATATCCTGTCAACTACATTGGTGCTCTGTTGCTACCATAAAGAATTGTAGGCAACTTTTTAAAGCATTTTAGAGGAGTGTGGACAAAAAAAAGATTCACACATGATTCATAATCGATTTAAAATGACCCATAATTGATATTATAAATAAAAAATAATAAAATAAATAAAATCCCAATATACCTATATCCCAATAGGTTTCCCAATATGCTTGCAGACACTTTTTTCTTTTTGTCATTCTGTTTTGCAAAGTAGACTGACATAGTATGATCATTCCTTTGAATATCTATAGATCAAATCAGAAACTATCATTAATTGAATGAAATCAAATTGTTTTGAATCAAAAATCATTTGGAATCAAATCCATTCTGAAGGCAATCATAGACCCAAAAATTGGAAAAGAATTTTGAGGCCCTCAATGATTCCCACCCCTGATTTTTGAAATCTGGACGATTTTATCCTCAACGTGCTTCTGGCTCGATGGGATAGGAAATTTTTGTCAAAAACGAGAATCCAGAGAAGCCCTATGATGCCTGCAAGTATTCGCTGATACGGCACAGCTCAGTTCAGTTCAGAAATCCGTCTACTTTTAAAAACAATAAAACCACAAATAGAATAGAGATGGTACAACTTAAAAGTACTCAATTTTGCAAGCTTGTCCACATAATGTAATTCACATTTCACAACATATGAAAAGCAGGCACATCGAAGAGAAAAACATGCAAAATGCTTAATTACAACAAGTTGCATTGTTTAACTTTTTTTTTGTATGCCAGTCCTCAAAAAAAGTCATCATGTGAAACCAAGTCCGTGGTGTAAAACCTATTGGGAATTGCTTCCCAAGTGGGAACAGAAGAAAAACAGCAGTATGATTACACCAGTAAATATAAAATTAAGAAAAAGATTTATGAAGCCCCCTCTGGCCGAAGAGGTAAAAAGTTCAGGTCACCTTTGAGGGTTGACCTGCATCTGGTGGAGGGTTTAAGGCCCTATTCCCGGATGCATTGTGCGTGGGGGGGGGGGGTGTGCGTGCCTGTGCGTCTATGTGCACACTCCAGCAGAGGAAGAGGGCTGTTGTTAGTTCTGCTAGGTCTAGTTGCTGTGTTGTAACTCACGTCCATATTTCATATCTACAGCTTTCAAACAAAAGGCAATGTTGATATAATCTGCCGGCCAGTCAGAGGAAATGAGTGTTTGTATGCTCACAAACAATGTTTCTGTTTCTCTTTTGGTGTGATCCTGTTTTTCCATTAAGCTCATTAAAGTGTCCTGCTTCGTTTCTTACCATAACCACACATGTGTTTGTTCAAGACTTCACTCGGAGCAGTCAAATCATGCCCTGCCATTCATTGGGGGAGCTCCATTTGTTATTATTTAACATGATCCTGAGGGACTGCAAATTGTGTGGGATCTGGCATGCTTTACCAAAATATCATTGCCATTTGGAAATTAAAGTGTGAGAAATTAATTCATTCCTTTTGTATAGGAATTGTAAACTGCTGGTCCTCCGAGATTGGTAGCGTTTGTCCCCGACTCAACCTTCCAATTAGTGCAGGTTATGATTTTGTGCCTGGTAATTGATTTCCAGAAGTGCTATCAGCTTCAGTGATTAACCATCAGTTAAATAGGGTTCTGTTGTCCTTAATGTCTTTAGAAGAGGACGGCTGTGTAGTGTAAAGTCATGCGGGTAGTCATCCAAATAACAGTTTAATCCTAAACAGCGGGACAAACAAAAAATGCATATCAGTCTGTCTTTATCGAAGTTGGTGTCGGATGACAATGTCTAAGCTTAGGATGATGTCCTCTGTGTCAATCAACACGAAAGACCCTAAAGCTCTAGCAAATAAGTTGCTCCGCAGCCTGATCGAATTAATTTAAGGGTTGACAATGACTACCTGGGGCACTGAGAAGCTCCGTAAATCCTTGCATGCAAGATCGAAAAGATGATACGTATCAATTTGAGAAAATGGAAGCAACAATGAGGACAGTTTTAGGGTTTCTTGACTGTTGCAGAACTGTATACCGTAAGGAATGCAAAACTAAGTAAATGAGAGTAAATATACTCTAAGCAGTCAAACATGCACTAACTGATGATTAAACCATTCACTCCCAAAGGCATTTTTTTTACGTATCTTTGAAGTCTACACATTCTGTCCCAGACATTTATTTATTCTTTCAATTGTTAGTGTAACGAGGGGTTGTAAAATGGCTGGCACTGAATGAGTTAATAGACTGGCAGTGAATAACTAGTAAAAGAGGGAAATAGGATTACAATACAGTAATGCGTAATGTGCCGTGCACTTAAAAATCAGAATATGCAAATGCAACATGGTCTTTTATTATATTTATGGTCATCTGTCAGTGTGTGTTCTTATCTATGAATGAGCATTAGTGAAAAGTTTGTAAAACGTCATAAAATGAGAGTTTTGATGCTATGTTGTTACAGTTTCAAGAAAAGGAAGTTTGTTGATGTGAAGAGATCTTTAAGGAAGTATGTGTAACAATTCACATGCGCCTTATGTAATGCTTTAGGGGCAATACAGTAAACACAGTAATACCCACTCCTCCTCTGACTGACCATAGCTATAACAGACATGGCAACCTCCGGAGGAGTGCCACCCCCATGTAATATAATTTAATTATAACTAGACCTACGGTTATATTTAAAACAAACTGTTGGCCATTAAGAACACATTTATTTGCAAGTTTTTGACATTTATAATCATTTAATTTATTCCTTTTTTATTAAATACGGTCTAAATATTACACATTGTCCCTTTAAGTCATTCAATCCCAAAGAGGTATTTTATGTAACCCTCGAGACTTTCTATGTTAAGGTAACGAAGGGTTGGAAAATAGTTGGCACTGAATGAGTTAATTTGTTTTGAAAAAAAATCCTGGAAGTAGAATGAAATGTCTCCACCTTCATCGCTTTTTGTTGCAAGGTACATTTTTATGTGATGAGCAAGCGTGGAGGGAAAATGGTGTTTTGAAATATTTGTTGATGTGGATTTCCCTTAGTTCAATGACAAAAACAGACTTTCCATTTTCCGCCAAGGACTGTTAAATTAATATTAGTCTTATGACACTGTACATGTGGTCAAATCATTTAAACACATGGCCTAGACAGGAATGGAAAGTTTGGTCAAATATTCAAGCAAGTCTCACCTTTTGTCAGCTCTAACAGATTCTCCTCTTTTTGAAGACCTTTTGTTGTATTTATTTGTTTTGAGTTTGAGATCACTAGTTTTGGACATGAGGTTCACTACCTTTCTTCTTCATCCCAAAGGTGTTTGCTGGTCTTGAGATTAGAGCTCTCAAATTCTTCCCCAACAAACTCTTTCAGTCGTCATTTCTTGTCGCTGTTAATGCAGACCAAGTCTTGCTCAGGCCCTTTCTAGCTTCTGCAGACCTGGTCATCCATCAATGCCCCCTTTAAGAGAAGGTGGAGTAAAAGAGCAGCACAGACCACCTTTATCCAGCACTCTCAGGACATTCATTCATGCTGTTGGGAAGTAGCCCTACAGTGTGTGTGTGTGTGTGCGTGTGAGTGTACACTAAGGCTGAATACTATTGGGGAGTGAGAAAACACACCTCCACACATTTGCAGACTCAGTACATGCAACTATGTCTTGTGTACGTTTTGCTTTCACTATTAAAGTATATGCATTGACTAATTGCAGAAGTTATTGCAAATAAAGCTCAATTTTATCAAACTGTTTTAATTTGAGGCAATGGTTGGGTAGCATGGTTACGGTTGAGGGTCCAAGGTCAAATGAGTATGTTGGGTTTTCTTTGGGAAGACTCGTGTTTCTATACACTTCGGTGTGAGCGTGTGAATGCTCGTCTGTTTGTGTCCTGTGATTGACTAATGGCTAGTCTAAAATGGAGCCTGCCTCTCCTTCAAATGTCAGATGGATAGGCTCCAGCTCATCCATGAATGGGAATCAAGGCAATTGAAATGTGACCACTCATTTGTCCACAATTTGATTCTAAAGCAGACATCTCATTATTGCTTATATTAAGAGCAAAGATGTGTTTCTTGTTTGTTTTTGTGTTTCGCTCACCGTGCAAGAAATTACTTGGCAACAGGTACAGCGACAAATTCTGCATGTTGAAACTGATAAGTGTCAAGACAAGGAGGTGAGTCATTAAGCCTCAAGCAGTTTGAATGCTTACCCTCCCCTATCTTTAAATGAGTCACAGTAGCTACACGTTAAAACAATTTACTCAGATTTTATGCAAGATTAATTTCCGGGAGAAGCCTTTTTTGTACACTCTTTTAACCGCAATCAGTTTAAAGGCGATCTCTTCGAGTCACAAGCATCTCATCAGTGCAACTTCATGAGAGAGGAACAATGCAATGACTGTTTTTTCCTCCAAATTGTGTGATCCAGACTCATAATATACATAAAGAGATGCATTCAGTTAAGTAGGGCATTCCCACTTCTTCAAAGGCCATCAATTAAACACAATGTCCTATTAACATAATTACTTGAATGTGTTTAACAAATGCTACCTCTGCAGTGTACATTGATAGTGAAAAAAAAACTTGGATTTTGAATGCACGTGGAACCACCATTGATCCAAATGGGCCTAATTCACCATCATGTAAAAGTTTTGTTAGAGTTTCTCCTGGGGTGTTGATAAAAATGCAAGGAGGATTTGAGAACACTTTTTTTTTAGTAAGTACTAACATGAATGTAAAATATTGGGTAAGGAGACCAGACTGTCCCAATTTTTAAGCTTGTGTCCCGAGTCCCGAGGGCTTTCACCAGCCTCGTTGTTTTGTAACAATTCTACGTACATCCCGATGTCCCGTTTTCTTTTCTTTCTTTTTTTTTTCCGTTCAGTAAGCCATGTAGCCAAAGTAATACCGTCACCGCCATTCACCAGATTATATAGCAATAAAATTTCTTTAAAATATATCCTGGTGAGCTTTAATTACTGATGTTACATTCAGCAAACTTGTGTCTCAGTTTTTATTTTTGACATTCTGGTCACCCTAAAGATAGGGAAAAGAAAAATCATCAGTAGTTTGGAATTGAAATTGGAGAATGGTCTGAGTATACTTTTGGCCGCCATCTCCACATGAAGTCAGAATTTGCCCCTGGCCCTCTACTCTATTTCCGCTTGCAACACTGACCTACATTCTCTCTTCAAGATTACCTGTGCTTGCGTTCCACATATGTAACATGATAATACATGCAGGTGGTCACGCCACTGCTCAGATTCATTAAAATCAGTCCTGTACAACAAGGCCTCAAAGTTTCAAACACATAACTGCTGTTAGCGTTCCTTCTACAAATAGAAACTAGACTTGAAATCTACCAGGAGTGCTTATTCAAACTACTAAGGGTGTCCCCTGCCTACTGCCCGGAGTCAACTGGGATAGGCACCAGCAAGCCTGTGACCGTTGTGAGGATGATCGGCTCTCGAAAAGGATGGATGGATAAAACAAAAATGTAACTAGTCCTGACGTGCACTGCCATTGACGATGCAACATCCAACCCTAGAACTAACCCTAACCCTAACATTAAGACTTCAAATAATTATGGATGTCAATGCAACGGCCGTAGCACGCTTTGATTTTGAAGTTGGCCTTCACAGTGGTGCTAAGCAACCGCAAATCAATTACACTACGATTGTATCATACAACATAAGTTTCCAGCATTATGGCTAGCTGCCAGCTACATGGTGCATTGAAATGTATTGGTGCATTTCAAATTCAGACAGAAGAAAAGGCCATGGTTTTAACATGAATAATGGCAAATATCTAAACAATCTGGACTTTCAATCAATCTATAAAAACTGACATAACAAGATACTCGATGGGGTGGAGGGGGTATTTGATATTTTATTTACTTACTATAAATGGTTCATCAAGACACTTCAGTTTGCGATACCAAAACAAATAATGAGGCTGCCATCTAAAATTCAAGTGTTTGATGAATCAAAATAAAGAATAGAGTAGCAGTATTGGTCCAGATGCTGTGTGTTTATTTATTTATTTTATTTTGTGGTAAAAGGCATCATCCTTACAATACTAAACTTAATAAACGTAAACCAAAAGACACTTTAATGGCTCAATTTGTATTTCTGTCGAGCAAAGTAGACTATACTAAATCATTTTTTACATCTATATAGAATCATTTTGAATGTGATTCTGAATCAAATCGTGAATTCAAATATCAGTATCGAATCTTGAGACCATTACAGTAAAACTAAGATGTCCCCGAATAACTATTTTTAAGCAATTTATCCTTAGTTAAATTGAACAAAAAATGTGTTTTATTGTTTTGTAGGCTCTCTATTATATGCATAGTTACAGTGGTTGACCTACTTCCACAGTCACATTGGTGGAGCAGCCAGGACACCTCGCATTGTGTTAACACTAACATCATTGCTAACGTTACTGTTTAAAAGTTGTACGCAGGCTTGTAAAAACATATCATGGGCTAAATGGATCATGATGTTTACTTCGGTGATTATGTTATACATCAGTCAGCATATGTTAGTATTATGCATACTACACTATCAACTTTTGACCCTGTCTCAAACACATAGTGTACATTTTCCCCTTCTCCCATTGTCCTCCCATGATGGCTTAAGCATAATTGAACTTCGCACCTGTTGGGTGAGCCTTGGATGAAACTCTTACAAGCACAAATGAAACACGCACAGCGGTACTATTAGAGCAGTGGAATCAGAATGTTATGTTTGACTTTGTCACTCTCCCACCAGGGTGTACGCAGAGCACTCTCAGGCCCATCCAATGAAACACGGTGCGATTGTACGACCGAGGACTGCTTTTCACATTACCAAATAGTGTTCATTCCTCCAAATGGTAAACACATCCCCACAGTAAGGACTGCTATGTATGCATGTGCAGGCGCGAGGCACACAACCTGGTGAGTCATAGAGGGTTGAAGGGATAACTGTGTTTGTGGCTTTGCTAATGATTGTGTGTGAGATTAACCCGCCCAGTTGACCTGTGCTTGTCAGGTAAGGAACAGCTGGAGGGGAGACTTAAACATCTGTTAGTTGCGTCAAGCACACACTTACCACTCCAAGACAAAGAAATTGCTATTATCTGTGAAAAACAGAAGCTTGACCTCAGTCAGCAACATTATTATTTTATTAAAGCGTAAGTATGTTTACCTGATGTTTATGTGTCAACAAACTGACAAATATTCAAATCTTGTGTACGCAATTTGGGCAGATAGTCGTTTATTTGGAAAAAAAAAACAGTAAAAAGTTGGAAATGACTTCAAATGAAAAATATTTTCATTTTATCTCCCTACAATATAAATGCATGCTGAAAACAGGGCTGCACAGATCGATCCAAGCATCAATATCAGTATCATTTGCGGTATCTTCTCAGGTATCTTAGAATCGATCCTCTACATTTATTACATTTATTTATCTTGGTTTCTCATGGGTCTCTTACACAATCCACGTTTCATTGCATACCCCACCAAACTATAGCTTCAACCATTTGTATTTTCAGTCCTGTGTAGTGCTATTTTTAAGCACAGTTTATCGATTTATTTTTAAATGTATTTTTAAATTCCAGTTTCAGTTCCATTCTCTGTGGCTGGCTGCCCATATGTATGTATGTGTTTATTAATTTGGTGTGTTAATCGGAGAACTTTATTAAGAACGCTAATGGTTGAAAAAAACTGATTGTAAGCAACATTTACTTAAGAATATGATTCAAATCAAAATGTTTTTAGATCCTGGATTCTTCAAAGTATGTACCTTTTGCCAAGGTGACACCTTTACTCATATTTGTATTTTCTCAGTCAACTTTATGATGTGAGTGATGCTGTATGACCTGAAATAACTTTGCTCACAGCTGTGTATTTTCAGTTGTGTCCAATCAGAAAGAACCCTTGCATCTGATGTCACAGGCATCTGCGTCTTTAGCGGGAAATAGAGTGAAGACGCAAATCTCCGGTTTATGCTTCCTACACGCAAACACGAATCCGAAGGATTCGGCGAATCTTCACTTTGGCCAGAGGTTTTGAGAACTTCAGTTTTGATGGCGGCAAAAAAAAGGGGGGGGGGCACATTTAGCAAATAGGGCAAACCAGAGACATTTACCGCCTGTTTGCAAGAACCACAGCAGATTGTAGACTATGAGAAATAGTATGTAAACAGAAAACACTGACATATTTTCTACAGATTTTTATTTAAATGTTTATATTTTCTCAACAGAAACGTTACATAAACGTTTATATGTCGTGTGTAGTCAGAGATAGATGTGAGATATTTTATGCATATGCGTTTAGACAGTCAGACGTTTACATTATTTAATGCAATACAAGATAAACAACACTCATCCCTTCGGTCTTGCTCCTCAAATGACTTCAGTTGAAAGTTGAAGACAATAAGTTTCTTGTTAGAAAAAGAAGCAAAGGAAAATAAAACACTAAAACTATTTTACTACTTCGCCCTGGGTGTAACATTCTCATCTATGTAAAAGTGGGACTGTCCTATGTGCATGTGTGAGAGCCTGGAGGAGGTGCATGACTATTTGCCTACCCGTCAGCATGACCTGAGTGTTAATCTCAGACAGCCCTACAGCCCCCAACCTATCCATTCCTCACAAGTGCAAGAGCAGCTGAGGTCTCTAGGTTAAAACCATATCTGCTCTCAGTCTATGATATCGCTATCTGCCTGAGTGTTTATCTTCTGCTGGGAATGAGTGCATACTCCCGACTGTTGAAGTTTGTCTTCAGACAAATAGAGACACCAAATACCACCACTATAAAATATTACATTATTTTTTACGCTTGCCAGATAAAGCACAGTCCCAGTATAAGGTCCATTTTGGGAAATTTCCATATTTTGGGTGCACCGGGTTATAAGGTGCATTACTGCACATTAAGGGTAGCAAAACAGTGCAGCAAATAACATCAATTCTAACTTTAACCCTATTATTTTGGGTATATGTTACAATTGTTCATCATATTTTTAAGACCATGAGGTGAAAGTAAATTGGAGGAAATTAAAGATGACAAACCGAAAGATGGAGTGTTTATTTTTGAGAAAAGTAAAGAATTTGAAGTGTGCTTGATGGTCTGAAAAATATGGTAACTGATTTGAAAAAGTTACGCTTAGAATAAAGCTGAAACCAAATAATGATGTTGCGTGCATGAAGTGACCTGACAACAATGAGATGAATAACAAATTAAAAAGATGTAATCAGAAAATTGAATTTGCAATATTTTTATTTGGACTCGCGCCAGCTGGGATAGATAGCAGCTCACTCGTGATGTTGAAGACAAGGATCCAAACGAGTGGTGCAAATGAGATCATCTAGGGTAGCATTAAAAGTATGGGTGTGTGGTTTTACACTTCTTGTAAGATTTATGTCGCTAACGTTTGTATCCTGAAAAAAAGGCCTTCGTTATTAATTATACAAATAATTCAAGATCCCTCTTCATTGTCTCTAGTACATGATGAGGTTTGATCAGATGACAAGCATAAAACGTGGTCAGCTATGTTGAAACAAGCAGAAGTGGCAAAACATGTAATGTAGTCGTATGCAGGCACAAGCACTAGAAATGGGATCTGGCATTAAATTAATGGTCCACGCTTGCATGGCCAAAACTACACTTTTGAAAGCTGAGAAAAATCAATGACGCATGTTTCATTCGTATCCTTTCACTTTAATCTAAGCAATTCAAATTAGAGTTACCAAAGAAATAGCTCATGATACCATATGTGCAAAAACACACTAAAGTCAACCTTGAACAACAGCATATTCATTTTATAGGCATTCATGGTAGACATTTGACAGATGCATTAGTCTTTTACTTAACACATCAAAAAGAATATCACAAATGAAGACAGCAAGAAGATTTGTTGTCGGCATGCAGCCTTACAGCAACTTCCCTATTGCTCTCTTTATTTGAACTTTCCCAACATTTTATTACCTTTGAGCTATTTAGTGTTTGTTTTGTGTTGTGCTAAAGTGTTTCACAATATTTATAGCATTTTAAATGAAAAAAAAAAAACATTTGATCCCAGACATATTTATTTGTACGTTTATGTAGCGTGCAAGCATTCAACCCTGTGTGCATTTTTTGTCTGTTTTGTTTTTCGTATATCAAGGAAACAAAGCCTGAAAATAGCTGGTATTGAATAGACTGTTAGTTTTTTGAATTAAAAAAAATGAAAAAAATCATTTTCCAGAAGCTTGTGTATTCATTTCATTGCTGCCAATTTAATTACTTTAACTATGTCTTGTTTTTTTTTTTTTTTATGTCTTCCTGATGGCAGACATAAGGTGTTATGCGTATTTGGGCGACGGCTGGTATGTTCTAAAAAGTCATTATTCTGAATAGTGTTCTGTATTTTTAAAATTGGTTTGAAAAGAAGCCTCTAAACATCACATGTGCAACTCCGTGTCCATTCACTGTTTATCACTTCATCAAGAGTGAGGAAACACATGGCTCTGCCTACAGTGCTTTGTCATAAAATCGGTGCTTTGTCAAAAAAAAATCATTCAAGTTTTTTTACATCCAATGTTCAGGATGAGTAGGGGGGTTTAATGCGGTTTTAATTGACTTGGACTTTTTGGATAATCTGTCACATTTTTTTAAGTTGTAGGTTATGTCTTGTATGCTTTTCTGTTTACATTCACAAAACCCACAAGGAGTTATTTTTTGTGCGACGTTTCTGACGTAAATGTTTTTTATGTTTTTCTATGTTTTCACGTCTTCCATTCTCTGATGTAGACAGCCTTTCAGCCGTTGTCAACTGGGATAGGTGCCAGCTCCCAGACATGAACAAACAAGCGTTGTTGTTAAAGGATGGATAGATGCTTTGAGTGGCACTTTAGAAGCTATAAGTTTAGTTGTGGATGGCTTTATATTTTCGAGCCTCCTATTATTTTTTTATGCGTCTGTATTTGTGCGTGAGTATGCGTTACAGTTGTTTTCATATCACAAATCATTCAAATGACTGTTTTTGTTGGTTATGGTCAGGTTTTTGTGTGAGAAGGTGTGTTTGCCTTTTGTGGTTTTCCACCGGTTGTGTAGAACGTCTTTCAGCATCCTGCCCCAATCCCATCATTAAAGTCAAGACAGGAAGAAGGATACATTATGTGACATAGTATGTGGAGCGAAGATTGAGCTAGCATGGTTCTTGGAGCTACTAGCTGAGGGAAAGCAGCGTTGCAGACAAAATCAAGCCTGGGTGGGGAGCCAGGAGGGCGACTGTTCCCTTAAGTCTATGCTATTTGTCCCCCTATTGCCTCCCCACTGACTAGATACTAACCAATGTGTTAGTATGGTTTCTGCTCTACTGTTAATTGATGACACAAGATTGGTATAAGATGAAAGCAAATATTTAGCATAATTAATAAATGCCATGAATAAATAATTATAGTGAAGCAATTTAGATTTCTTCATTAGAGATCCCACAAAATTGCTCTAATACTGCCATTGCTGTGACAATGGTTTCTTTTTTTAAGCTTGGCATTGTTGTTTTTATACTATTTTCATCAATCTACTTTACAGTCTGCTCAAACATTTAAAAAATTACATTTACTTAACCGAGTACAGTATTTCGGAACTTGGCTAAACAAATAATAGTAATAAGCATTTATAACAAAAACAACAAAAACATACCTTACTTGCAGGGGCTAACAAAGAATGTCCAATTTAACTAGAAATACAACAATGGTTTGAATCTTGGGCGAAGTGCTGAATTCCGGAGCTAATGGTCGTCACCAAGACTTTCTTTATTGTAGCCTCCTGAAGGTTGCAGATTATTTGACTTCATTTCCGCCTTAACACTTTGAGTCCCATTGACTTGAAAATATATCAGTGGGAACACTAATAAGGAGCTCAATCAACGTCAACTGACATCAACTATGTTTTTTTTGAGGAGGAGGGGGGTGTTTGGAACGTCTGATTTGATCATTAAAATGGGAAAAAAAGACTATGGTCAGTCAGAATGCTTGACTTTGCTAGCACGTTCTCTTTTTCAAAAAATGTCTGGCATTGAAAGAGTTAATGGGTTGACATCAGGCAAATGCCTTGACCGTAGCTAAATAATCAATTCATAAGCCTTGAAAAAGTACTTAGTTGCTTTCACAGTGTGTTTAAGCATTACAATCGATTCAAAGTGTGACACAACATTGGTTAAAGAGCATTTGTCTGAAAGTGGGCAGAGCATTGCCAAATACACAATAAACAGAAAATATTTCCCTTCACGTCACGCTGCTTCCTCAGGCAAAGCTTTAGATGCAAAAATCCCAGTGTCGGGTGAAAATAACATGACAGGCAGTGAGAGTAAGGCTCCAACAGGTTTAAAGTTACCGAAGTGACACACGGTCAGTCTCAGCAGGTGACGAGGAGTGTGTGATTATATATGTGTACTAAGTGTGTATGTTTGAGGTTGAGGGGATCAGTGGTTGGCTGCTGGAATTCAGCCTTGCTGCTGCAGAGCCTGTGTTTTTAACTATGACAGCTGCTAATCTGCTGGTCTTCTGATGAGCTGTCTGTCTGGAAATAGAGGTGTTTGCACCAATGCACGTGTGCACATGTGAAATTTACTACTTCATGCGCACATTCTTGAGCTTTAAGTGCGGAACATGGCGCAGCAAAGTCCTCTTTAGTACGTGTAGTGGCTATAGCCTGGAGACGGGTGAGCTTTTAGGGCAAAGGTTGCTGAACCCCATCAACCTTTTAATGCAGGGCTCTATTTTTTTTTTTTTTTTTAGTAAACTCTGACACAGTTACCTATTTAGTTGCTGCTTAGTTTTCATCTTATCATATCAAGCACAGACTTTTTTTTAAAGTAAGAGGTAGAGTATCTGTTAGATTTCTGATAACAACACAAATGATCAATTTTTCATGCACGTATACTACAGTGGAAAAACATCAGTTGTTTGATATCTCTCCTACATCAACACTCCTAAGACGAATCATATGAATTAGCAATACTAGACGCAATCCTTTCGTCAAACATCATTCATAACTAGGCTGTCAGATTAATAGATTAATTCCAATCAATTATTTAAAGTCATAGTTAAAGCATTATCTTTTTCAATCACGGTAGTCTTACTTTTAATCACTTAACTTTATGCCTTCTGTATGCTGATACATACCGGTATATTTTTCTTTGCATTATGATTCCTGTGCTTGTTGTTCGGGGTTGGAAAGCAAAAGTCAATTACAAGTCAAGAACGATGATTTGCTGTCATTGTAGTTATCATAACCTGATAGGCTTCTGTTGTTGGTGGGAGGGCACTTTCAGGAGCAGAAGGAAGACATGGAAAATGGAATATGTTTCCAGCCCGATGAATGTTAAATGTTATCTTTCAAAGATGCCCTTATGGCACTTTTGAGAGGAATTCTTTGTAAGACGGAGCTGCTTACCACAGAAGCAGCTCAAGTTTGGCCTACAACATAAATGCAAAGCACCCAGCTGTGACTGCTGCCCCAGCTAATGATAGCAAGAAAGATGCTAATGTAGCGAGCTGTAGCAAAGTTCTTTGCTGAGTTAAACTCAAAGACACCTTGCGTTGAGGAAGTCTGAGGATGGAAAATGCGCCATTCCTCCTGATGGTTGAAACTGGAGGTTGCAGCACTTAGGAATTGTCTGAAGTAGAGCAGAAGAAGACTGGTTACATCTGCATCTGGTGAACAAAACAAATGACTGAAGCGGTATATCAATCTTTTGTTCTTCCACAGTAACACAATGTATCAAAAAAACCCTAGTTGATGTTTTTCCTTTTTGGGTGACATAAAAAATATTGAAATCAATTATTGATCTCAATTGATATGTTCTTTTTTAATCTCAAAAGCACTAGTTTAGTTTCTAAATGACCTGGAAATCATCCAAATCAAACTCAACTTTACCACCAAGAATTTTCTTCCTCCAGACTCAAGCCCACTATAACTAATTTGATGTCCTTTTTATGCTTGTTCAGCGCAAGCCTTAATTACAGCGTGTTGTTTCCCTCCCCGCAGACTCTCTGTTGCTTGGGCTCCACATGACGAGCCTGGTCCATTGGGGTCGGGTGATTGAGTTCACAATGAGTGCTTGTGTATGCATGTAAGTGAGGGAGACAAGAAAGAGAGCGAATGATGAAAAAAGGAGGGACGCGAGGGGGTAGAGATTGACGGGACAACCTTGGTCGACTGACCACAGAGCAATTCTCCTTGCACACAGCTGGTCGTACAACATGGTCATTACTTTACCTCAGTGAACACACACATACACAAAATTGCCACTTTCTTTGCAAAAATGAAACTTTTTCATAGTTTTAAGTACTTTCCTCATTCACACGCAAACACATGCGCGGGCACACAGACAGACATGCTGCGTCGGGCTGTCCTTGGGGAATCTGGCAGTGCAAGTCAAATGACATAGGACTTTGTCACATACGATATTGGAGTGTAGAAGTGGGTCAGTGAGTATTTGCAAAGCGTCATGTTTGTCCTCACATGTGTGGAAAGCAGATGGGTGGAGTCACACAAACCAGGACATTCAAGACCTTGCAATGAGGACATGTTGCTCTTGAACCATTAACAGAACATGTTGGCTAGCTAATATAGAGTGGTGAACAAAATAACATGAAAATAGAGTTATAACATTCAGAAACTAAAGAAATCAGAGAATCAAAGAAGCGATAGACGTTTTGTCTTTAGAATACAATGCATTTATTGTCATTACACAGGGGTACAAGGAAATTGGCGATTTGAAGAGCTTAGAGCCGATGCATCCGTACACGCCACCATTTTATAGCTCAACATTTAGTACACACAGTATACATACTTGTAACAAAGCAAACATTTAACAGCAACAACAACAGCGTTTAATAACAATGCAACCCAACACACAACAAAACTGTTTTCTTTTATTCCAGCAAGATTTTACCATACCATGTCCAAGCAAATGTAAAATAATTTCCTCTGTTGGCATCATTGTCAGGCATTTGCTTATATTAAAGCGACTCTGACTTTGGCTCCATGTCTGTCGCAGCTTATTTCCAGTTAAGTCTGCCAACTGGTCAGCTGACTGAATTGTTTGACTGAGCTTTTAAGATTTAACGTTTGTTTTCTGTTCAGGGATTTGTTTGCTTGCTTGTTTGTTCATTTGAATTATAGTTTCTGGTTGGATTTCTTTAACTCACAACTGATTGACCAGTTCACCAACTGGTGACGCTCTTCATGGTGATCGCATACATAGCAGAAAATATAGACATTGATTGATTGTCTCCTTTGAAGACGTAAACACAGACAAAAAAAAAAAAAATAACAATCAAATGAACTAAACTGGTAGAAAAAAGGGAAAAAGATAAATCAAGTCAAAGTGTCTCCTGCACACACTGAAATGCAGACAACTGTTACATAGACTTTTTTTTTTTTCTTGAATGATTTAACAATTTGGTCAACAATTAGGTCTTGTACTGTGTGCATTTATTTACAGCTCGTGCTGTGTGGAATCAAGGTGTTGACGTTGTCATGTTCACATGACCGGATCACTGCTATATAAAAACATAGCCACATGATGCGGACACACACACACAGGCTCCAACAGGAGAAACATCACACCCATGCTCTTTCTCTTGACTTCTAGGCCTCTCCCATCGTGTTGACATGGCTACCCGTAGACGTCATGGCCACCTTGACCCCACCTCTTTGTCCTACTGCTTGTGCTAATTGATCATGTGACTGTGGAAAAACGAGAAGGGTAGGGAGATGAGTGGCCTAAGGACACTACTTAGAGGTTGCGTTTTAATTCATCCTCCTGAGACAAAGCTTTTTCATTTGTGTCCTCTCTAATGGACATTCGTTTGTGGCCGATATCGTTTGACTCATTTGAGCTACCCCAGTTAGTCCCCGTGTGTTCAGAAGAGGACATCCTGAAATGGAGTTAATTTATCATCCTGAGAATTAGCCACTGCAGAGCACCTTTCTTTTTGGTTCTTCTGACTCTGATTGGAGATTCCCTACCTAGTCCAAGTGTGCTCAACAGAGGACATCCTGGCCTTTTCATTGATATCATGTGTTTGGGTGGAATGCAATTACCGTTGCTGTCCTGCTGAGACACAATGGCACAACAGTGGACACAAATGAATAGGGTATAGTATCTATCGAATATCTTAAAATGGGTAGCTCAAAGTTGGTAAACAAAACATTGAAACGATTCTTTTTGTTGAACTGATTCTTATGATTCAATATACTTAAAAGAACTGTTGTGCCCGTCAGCCACTCACGTTGCTCAAATTTGTCAACAGTTTATGGAGTTTAAATGTGAAAGAAGCAGGGCTGAAATCCATATAAAGCACCCTCAAAAAGGGGTGTAGAGAACTGTGTTAATTGTGCCATCTGATGACCTATTTGTACAATATCAATTGGCAATGAGACTCAAGTTCATTGGGAAGGTCATCCATTAGGTGAGCTAGCCGTCATTTAATTGCATTTGTTGGTTAGAAGGTTAATTATACTCTTGTTGCTTTTAGTTAAAGGTCAAGCTGTATTGTCATTCTGAGGCTGTTTTTCAACACACTTTTCAATTTTGTGGAGCATTCTAGATCTTACAAAGAAAGGTACAAAAAAAAAGAAAAAAAAGCCATTGAGATGTGGCAATAAAGCATCAGTCAGTGACTTTTGTTTTATCTTCAAGAATCCGAAATGCAATTAGAAGAATTAGGGCAGGTTGCCCTATGACCTACAAATCAAATTAAGCTAACATGACTTGTCTGATAGACTTCTATTAGAATCATGCACTACTGTGAGTGGGTGATCATGTTGTGATGGCTAAAATGAAATTCAGTTTAAAAACAAGTTGAATGAAGCAGTTCTCCAAAATCTTGTCAATATATTTCTTGCGTGTACATGGTGGATTAACACGATCAAGTGAGCATTACGTAATGGGAAAACTCAGACGGATAAGAGACGTTGTGACATCGATACAGAATGAAATAACTTTTTCTGTGGATTGGTTCAATCATAGGAGTAACACAGAGTGTTTAGCATTTCCATTCCATGTCCTCATGTTCTTTTCAAAATGTGGTGCACATTATAGCTCAAAAATATGGCACAGACTGTAGGTGTGTCAGTGACTAAGTAAAACTATGATCTGTAAGCTAGTCCCAGTGCTTGTTGGTTTCGGTTCAATATAACCACATGACATGGGGATTCTCCTTTATCTAGGGGCTGTAATGGTTAAAGTTCTGAAATCTCTCTCTGAAGCTATTCAATATTGCAGGCGGCATTATATTGCGTGTCTGACAAAAATTGTTTATTGCAACTTAATCCATGTCCTCGTGACTTCCTCGTCTCTTTGACCCACTTCAGAGCTCCTCTGAACCACAGGCAAACAGGTTTTCATGAAGGCTCCAACACTGATTTGTCATATTCGTTTTTCTCACCTTGGCTTATCCTCATTTTGGGAGCTAGTCTCCACATTCTAAGTAATCCTTTCAAAATTCCGCATTATTCACGATGGAGTTTCCACAACAAAACGATCATATTAAAAGATAATACTGTGTATACGTTGATCTTTTTCCCTCTACATTTATTGATAGATTCAAACCATTCCAAAAAACATCGACATGAGAAATGTTTTACACATTGACCAATTTCCTAAAATTGCACGATAAAAAAAGCATCCAAATTTGACATTTCAACTAATTAATTAATTCACTGTCAGCAAATTCAGCAATCAAAATTATGGTCGACATAAATCCATTACCCTTGCTAATAACTGACTATTTTTTGGAGTAAAGGAAAATGAGACATAAAATCTTGGTATGATATTTGACGTGAGGCCTGGGTTTATGAGAATAAATGATTATTTCAGGTTTTTATTCGAAAAGAATGAATGAATATTCAATCATTATTAGGCTATGATTCAGTAATACTAAAGTAATTCACATTGGGATGTTCGATACAACATTTTACAGACTGAGTACTGGGCCCCACTATTTGAGAAGCACTGATTTACAGGGACACTGTGTACGGACAGCAGGAGGTGCTGCATTTGCCATTGTCCGTAGCTATAACAAACATGGTAGCCTTCAGAGAAGTGCCACCCACCATGTTATATAATTTAATGACAACTAGACCAATGATTATATTGAAACATGCTGTTGGTCATTAGGACACATTTATTTGCAAGTTTTTGAAATTTATAAGAATTTATTTCATTCCTTTTGAATGAAAAAACGGTATACATCTTACACAGTGTCCCTTTAAAGACTGTCACAGGCCTCTGTGCTTTAAATCCCGATTGATCAACAGCAAGAAACATATAGACTGGCCCGCTGAGTAGGGTCGTTGAGATCAAACTGATAAAACGTCAAAGAGCAGCCCTCCATGACGCAGCACCGACTGCCCATACAGCATTCATCACCATCTGTAGCCTGCTGCAGTAGTCAGAGCAAGACCGTGCATATGGACGAGGGCAAACCAGGGTGGCATGAGGTCAGCGCGTGCAAGCTCAAAGAGAATATTTGGGTCATAAAACGGGAATAGGTTATGCTCTTAAAAACGCTGGAAATTTTATGATGGGCTGCCAATGATGACCTTAGCATGGAATAAAAAATACAAATTTTAAAACATGCTCATTAGATGATAACAGTTAAATATTTATGTTTCAGGCCAACGTAGTTTCAGGCAGTGAGATCACAGAGGAAAATATTTCTCCCCCCCCCCCCCCCCCCCCCCCCCCCCCCCTTTCCCAGACGTGGTGATCCCCAGCCGTGTATGAGTGTCTAGTGTTGCCTGAGGCAGTGCAAAGGAGGTGAGTGACAAGCACAAACACACTAACTAAACACTGGCAATGTTGTGCCTATGTGTGCAATGGGGGATTTCTACCCCCTTATGCCTCCCGCCCGAGTGTTTTTTTGGATGAGGCATGCAAATGCGTGTGTGTGTGTGTTTCAGAATCTACAGCGTCCTGCTGACAGCACTGTCCTAGCAGTGATGTGGATAGTTGAAGCTGCTGACAGCCATGTGTTGTTTCAACGTCCTGCTAGTGGGGCTGATGGAGCACAAACACTCCTATCTACATCTACCCTGTCCTCATCTTGACAGGACTTGTCAGTTTGCGACCCTTCTCTACATCTTGAATAAGGTAGAAGTTCTAGCTAACATTTGGTCGATTTTTCTTGAGAATTTGTAATCCCATCAAGCATTTGAGGATAGATATGTCTAAATACATGGACGTCAATGCAATAGCGTAAGCAGGCTTTTATTTTGAAGTTGTACCTTGGAAAGATGGTTATGTTCCGATTAGCTTGACGAGTCCTTGGGACTCCTTCATCCCAGATCATCCCAACATCAACACACTGCCATTAGGGACTCATATTCAAAAACTTATTAAAGATATGAATAAATTGTATGTCATACATACATTGTATGTATGACACAAGTTTCCCATAGGACAAGACATGTTATGCATTCAAATGGAGTTGGACATTTCAGCTCAGACAGAAAAAGAGCTAATTGTTTAAAAAAAAAAAAAAAAAAAAACTTTTAATAAAAAGGTTAATAACATTATAATCAGTATTAACCTGCAACAAAATAAATATATGTATGCTCCCTCAGCGGCAATGAACTTGTTATTATGATGTTTGGCAATATTTTCACTTCAATACCTTGAGAAGGGCCACCGGATGTAGATTTCAGTTTCATTACTATGTATTTTGAATAGTAGTTTCCACTGGTTTTTTTTGTTATTATTATTATTTAAAATAGGTTAAATAAAATTCCCTTAGCCAAGCCAATAACTGCTACAGATTTAAGAGTTGGTTGTCAGGGATCAATCATATCTATAAATTACAGTGTTACAATGCTCCTCGTATCTGTTGTTTTAAACCACAACAAAAGATTCAAACGGCAAAAACATTTAGGGTTGAACTTCCAGTCAGCCTTCCGTTAAACATAAGTGTATGTTTTTGGACACTGTGTTCTTACAGTATACGGGTGGTGAATTGCAAACTGTTGATCCGCTCCACCTGTCTAGATTTATATCTTTATGGAGCTCTATGTGATGACTGTGAGTTGTTAAGTGTGTCAGCAAACAAAAAGATGGACTTCATTCAGAGACACGCCAAAACTGTTCCCAATAAAAAACTCACCCAAAGCCCAAATAAAAACTGAATAATATGATTTGCAAATCAATTTCAACCTTCAATCGAATACATGCCAATCAAGCGACGTCTTTCTCAGGGACATCCCTGCTTATTTCAGCATTGCCAAGCCACATTCTGAACGTGCTACAACCACATGACCTTATAGTAAAGAGCTAGACTGGCTTGCCAGCAGTCCAGACATGTCCCCTGTTGAAAAAGAGAGACATTATTACTGTGAAATATGACGACAAAGACCCCGGGCTGTTGTGCAATCGAGGTTGTATATCAAGGAAGAAGTGGAAAGAATTCCATCTACAAAGCTTCAAGAGTTGGTGTCCTCAGTTCCCATATGCTTTCTCAATGTTGTAATCAGGAAAGGTGATGTAGCACAGTGCCAAGCATGCCAGCTTTTAGTATTTTTAACTTGTTGCCCGCATCAGCTTCAACATGAACAAGTATTTTCAATAACATAATAAAATTTATAAGTATGGGTATTTAACTATCTAGTCTTTATAGTGTACTCAATGAAAATAAGTTGTAAACTTTTAGCAAATCAGTGTGTTCTGTTTTTATTTACGTTTCACACAGAATACCAACTTTGTCAAATAGTAACTCAAGCAACTGGCAAGAAGTGTGTGCAGAACACCAGGAGCTGTGTTTCTTTCTGCATGGAATGTCCACCAGAAGTCTATGTGGCCATCTGGATTGAAGATTGACTGTTATATTTGCCAATGATCTACAGCTCAGGGGAATCTATTACTCGCATTCCTGAACAAAAACTTTCTCATAAATACTGTTCGTTACCCTTCCAATAATACATTCAAACACATATCAAATGTACAATCTCTTTCTCCTCACATGACCTCAGTTCATTACAAGCAAGAAGTTAATCTTCACACGTTTCTTCCTTCACCTTCTTCCTCCGCATCTCTGACTAGCACATTCACAATAATCAAAGTAAACAGGACAAAACGGTTATAGATGTGCATCTGCACAATTATGAGTATTTTGCTGAGTCGTTTGTTTTGGGTCATTTGCATTGTTTTTTTGTGTTTATGGGAGATATTTCTGACGTTTTCTCTAATGGGAGAAGACTTTGAGTAGAGATTAACAACATATTACATATAAGTACTAATGACGGAGCAGTACAGCAGAAGAAAGAAAGAAAGAAAGAAAGAAAGAAAGAAAGAAAGAAAGAAAGAAAGAAAGAAAGAAAGAAAGAAAGAAAGAAAGAAAGAAAATCCAAGAAAAAAAAGAAAAGAAAAAAAATCCAATTAGAGAAGCTCATGATAGCTATTGATTTAGTCAAAACAGGTTTAGTCTAAACTGATCCCTTCAATGTGCACAAATGTGGACATACATTGCGCCACCACTGATCTTTGTCACCTTGGCAGACAAACACATGGAGACACACCTTGACAGAACTCTATTATGTATGGTATCATTTACAATATAAGGCCTGGACAGTGAAAAGAAATGAATAATAGACCGACTGTTTCATCTCAAGGACACTGTTTGATCATTTACAGAAAGTTCAATGTGTGATTTCTCCTTTCAGTTCCACAAATGCCAAACTTTGTATCTGTCTTTGTGTCTTGTGTTGATGTGAATGTGAAATAGTATAGAGCAGCAATAAAAGTCGAATCTGGGTACTCCAGACAAGCTGGTATTGCTTTTATTATTATTATTATTATTGCTATATATTTACTTGCCCAATTATGGAATGTATTCTGCTGCTCTGGAAGTGAACAGAATAAGAATTTCATTGTTTTGTATAATAATACTATGCATTTGACCAATAAAACTCACACACACACATTTGAGTGCATCTAAAGATTTCACATCGTAAATGATGCTTTTAAAATGCCAAAAAAGTAGTATTTGTGGCTTTCACTGTACTGTACTGTCTTATCGATCTCTTTCAGCTGTAACTGCGGTTTGAGGTGAGTATTCCATCGAAACATCAGATTGCATACTGTGCAGCAGGAATGCTACCAATAAAACCAGTTTGGGTCACCAGCAGGTCAAGGGTTACAAAAACAATGGAAAGGGGAAAGAAGTAAAGCATAGAGGGAGAAGATGAGAATAACAGAGAGGGTCAAGACAAAATTCACTTATTTTCCATGTGTGAATTAAGAGAAGATGGTGATGGAATGCACTGGGATCAAGATGGGATTTATCATATATATATATATATATTACTAGTTTAAGATGTCCCCCGCCTACTGCCCATAGTCTCTCTCTCTCTCTCTCTCTCTCTCTCTCTCTCTCTCTCTCTCTCTCTTTCTCTCTCTCTCTCTCTCTCTCTCTCTCTCTCTTTCTCTCTCTCTCTCTCTCTCTCTCTTTTCTCTCTCCCTCTCTCTCTCTTTCTCTCTCTCTCTCTCTCTCTCTCTCTCTCTCTCTCTTGCTCTTGCTCTCTCTGGCTGAGCCTTTATTGTCTGTTCAGTAGGCTGGGCAGTGGGTACCATGCGATGAATAAATACATAAATAAATAAACTGCTCTCTAAGCTGTAGTGGCACAGGGGGATTGGTGCCAGTGATGATGACGGTGATGATGAGGGCACATCAACATTTTGGTGTGAACCCAACGAAGAGATCAGTTTGTTTATTTTAGATAACCCATCAGCATACAGATCAGAGATGGGACCTATTTTTACAACAGTGAATTAGCCAGACAAACTTTTATTTGTATGCCTTAATTATCATGCGATTATTTACTATCTGAGTAGCATTTTTCTCGAGATTAGGATAATTTATTTTCAGGTTTCCCTAAAGTGCTCAATGTTTTCATTCCTAAATTACTTTTTTTTAATTGCTGAAAATTCAGAGCGGAAAAGCAAAAACCGGCAAGGAGAGAGAGACAGAGATTGAGAGGGGATAAGCATTGACTGGAAAGGTTGCAGCTAACTAAACAACACCAAAAGGCAAAACGTGAGTAAAAGTGCAGCTCTGCTCTAAAAATAGTCACCTTAAAGTAGAAACCAGATGCAGACACACACATATATACATGTAGACGTGCGCGCACACACTAACACACACACCATGGGTTGGAACACGGTTGATGGATGAACTGGTGATGGCCATTTGAGAAGGTTTATCTTTAGCCTGGATACAGTGAAAGAAACTGTTTTAGACACAGACATATTCACGTGTGGCAGGCAGTTAGTGAGTGAGAGTGTGAAGTCATTTCTATTTATACTAAAGTTGATCATAACTTAGGTTCAGTGCGCACGTAATATAGAGAATGTCTAGACCAAGCTATTTATATTCACATTTACCCCCCTGTAAATGTGGGTAAGACTGTGCGTATGGGGGACTGATAAAAAGAAGAAGGCTCACAAGGAAGATTGTATGGGGGTTTGCTGCACGACTGAGGGCCATTTCAACGGCAACCACTCATCCTCACTAGAGCCGAAATCAAAATCACAACCTCTGCATGTGAGGCAAATGTGCTAACAAATCTTCCATCGTATCCAATGTAATCCTTATTGTTCTTTTTTTTGTGGGCAAGAGGTCTGAATATGCATTTGGTAATTGCAGCTATAACACCGACTTAATATTATTATTGCTGTGCCAATGAAAACTGGTCATCGTCTCTACACCGACCCCCTTTCAAAATGAGAATTCTGAGTCATTAACGAGTTTGATAGAGCAGTCGACATACATGCCTTTGCGCCCTCATTCATACTCGGATTTATAGTAGCCGGGTTGGCACTTTTCGGACTACTGGGATCAGCAAGAGATGTCATTTCTAAACTTATCTCTGACCCGTGTGAAGACTATAATAAAATCTAGGAAGTGAATGGTGATACTACGCTTGCATGTGTGTGTGTTTGATGGACATCCAAGTTTCAAGGAGAGGTTAAACGCTGATGTATTTTTGTTGCCATGGCAATTCGGCTGCATAGGATTCAATTTATGTTTTGTGTGCATGATTTTAAAGAACTTTAAATAGAATTCAAAGACACAGCCATGCACAGTATATGTGTACATGTGTGTTAAAGAATATAAGACATATCTGCAAACAAAAAAACTGTGCATGTGTGTGTGCATATGTATACATTCATGCATGTGCACACATGTATGTTCTTGGGCCTGTCAACAAGGTTTGCGCTCTTTCTTGCTCACACATGCACACACACGCAGAGACCTACACGCGCGCACACACCCTAGTGTATTTTTCCATTTGAGTGTGAAAAAAACAGACAGCACCGTCAAAGAAGAGGAGATGACTCATCTGACCTGCATTTCACATACGCATTGCACTTGCCTGGGAAACAAACATATTGCTGTCATTTTCAACATCTCCATCTATCACCTCTAGAGTGAAATCCTCACATTATTCAACTGAGCTTTAAAGCAGCAGAATTGGACAACGGTATTTTAAACTGTTTGTTATTTTAAAAACTGCATCCACAAATTATGCGAGGAATCCAATTACTTTACTTCCACTTGCAAGCATAATTTGCAATTACCGATGCCCTAAATGTAAAAAATCTATTTTGATTTAATTTCAAGATTTTTCCACTAAAGTATATATGGTTATACTCCGGCAGTTACGTTCCTTCATTCACACTGTGAGTGACTGGCTCCTAATTCAGGCTGCACTCTGCCACTCCCCCAAAGTCATGTGGGATAAGCTGCAATCACCTGTGATCCTTTAAGATAACCTTTATTACTCCCACAATGGGAAAGTTTATATAATATATAGTACATGCACACACACACACTCGTGTTGGACCGTCAGAGCCAGTAAAGCCTTTTCTGCTGTAGTTTTAGGTTAGAGTTTTTATCCAACCAGAATTCAGCTAACTTGTGTCGCCAGGCTGTGTGAAATCTGGCTCAGGCCTTCACAATCAACAGTTGCGCGCTGTGTGAGTTATTAGACGGTTGCAATAGCCAATAAGATCACGAGGTAGTGACAGTGAGGCCAGCGAGAAAGCCTCACGTTGAACGTACATGTAGCCACTCTGTGATTGGATACTGGGAGGAAGCGCTATGCAGGTCAAGCAAGCTTGGCCGTTTGGCTGTGACAATCCTTGTGTCCTGTGCTTCTGCAGAGAGGTCATTCTCTGCCTTTTTTAAGGCGAATTAAAACATATGATAGAATGATATGATGGCGATATGAAAATATAAATAAATTGTTACATATAAATTACATATATATATATATATATATATATATATATATATATATATATATATATATATAAAATATAAAATAATAATCATGGATTTAATTTAATCTATAAAGCACTTTTCATTCAACAGAATCTCAAAGTACAAGAGGAAAGAAACAGAAAACAAAAACTTAGCATCAATAAAAACTGTAGTTTAAAAACATGACCTCTAAAAGTAACAGTGTAACTTAAGTGAACGCTTAATTAAAAGGTACGTTTTAAGACCTCTTTTGAAAAAGTCCACTGTCTTTGGTGCACTTAGATTTAGTGGAAGAGCATTCCACAATTCAGGGACGACTGAGCAGAACGCCCAGTCACCCATAGTTCGTAGATTATATTTTATGGGTTTGAGGGGTTTGGTGTTAGAAGAGCGGAGGTTGTGAGATGATGAATGTGTGGAGAGTAGTTCCCTGAGGTTGGTGGCGGCTTTGCCATGGATACAAGGACAGGGATCCAAGGAGTCCGCCCAAAGATAAGTAAAAAGTAAGTCTTTGATTGTGAGATGTTTCCTAAATAGAGAACATTTTCATTTCTTACTTTTGTACGATACTTTGCCTACAGGTGATTTTGGCCCATTTCTCCTTGAATAGCCTTCAACGTTGCTGCCTGTAGGAATAGCAAAGGCCCATCGGCCTTGTCTGTCTTGAGTATGCTTGGAACGACAAAATGACTGGTGCAAGCCGGTTGATTCACTGCACTCATTTCCCTGGGCACCGAAAGCTCTTGCGCTTGTAATTAACCTTTCGCCCAGGGCTGTCAGATCAAAACGAACCTCAACGTATTTGTCACATGTTATTTTTCTTTCATCAATTTATGAGCCTCCGTTCTCCATCTAATACATTCAGAATGGCAGGTTCAATGATAGTTATTGGCATGTGAATACGGATCAAAGCTTGTCACTAATTTGAGGGTGTGCGACACCTATCTTGAGACAAGCGCAAGCATAGTAATGCGACTGAAGGAGAAGTAGAAAAATAGTACAGCTGAAACATAATCCGTACTCGTTTGTACATGCACTCTGTGGTGTTTCATCTGTATCTCATAAAATCGCTCTTGTCTTCTATGCCGTGTTACTTGTTGGGTCCAGTTCTCAGGAAAGTACATGTATGTTTTTATAGATGAGAACTACGTGATGGCACGTTGAAAAGTATGATTGAATACTATCATTAAGTTGTTAGACCAATCTGACAATATGCATAAAAAGGATGTCTTATAATCCTAATCATGGTGATATTTGTTTGTCCATCTGTTTGTTAATTAGCAAGCTACATGTTTTATGAACAGATGAGCTTAACTATTACAATTTTATTGAATGATGTTTCCACTGATTTCATAGTAAATAAACAGGGGCGCATGCAATTTTTTTCATGTGTTACTCATGAGAGCACCAGGACACAGTATTTGCTATGCACACTTGCTTTCATTAAAAACAGTCTTCCTCAAAGTCCTTCTCAGTGTCACTCACCTTAGCAGCGCACTGTCTGTGTGCACACAGCCAGCCTGAGTCCTTGAAAAGTTTCATAGGTCCATCAGTCTGTGCGGTTGGATTAGTCCAAGGAAGTCAGAGGTAAATTCTCAATCACTGTAAACTTGGAACGTAACTGATCTCTTTCAAGCAGCCAGTCCAAGTCGCTTCAATAAATAAACAAATATCCTCAGAGTAGAAGACATGGGACGTGCGTGTTTAGCTTTATGAAAGGCAAGGAGAAAACTACTGTGCAGAAGTTGCGTTGTTCCTGCACTATGTCTCACTAGCTAGCAAGTGGGCTAGGGCAATTAGCAATTGCTTCACAAGTAGCTTGATTGTTGGCCATGAGTTGCACTCCATTCATATGCTCTTTTCATTCTTATCAAATAAAGATTGACTGATTTTTTTTTATTTTTTTATCGTGTACCAGTTTTGTCAGCTAGTTGAGGACATGAGCAATGAAACTTGCACCGTATTTAAGAGTACTTCAAGCCATGGCAAATCTTGGAGTCACTTTTCAGCCAAAATGAAATGTTCAGCTCAGGCTCGGTTGTTGTCATGGGTGAAAGTTAGTTAAGGTATGCAAATGCCCGAAGTGAAGCAAACAATGTTATTCATCAGTGATTTCTGTCACGCATACGTACCAGTTATGTGCATCTCTGTGAATGAAGCATTGAATATAGCGCACATTTCTTCCTTGGCCATGCACCTATGCTCTAAAAGTTTATATGGAAATTGATCTTTGTGTATCCTGATAACTGCATCAATCTTATCACTTATTTTTCCCCCTTTACCTAAAATCCAAACAATCACCATAAATATAAAAAGGTTATGCACAATATTGAATTAAAATTGTACACACAAACCACCCAAATTTTCTATAATCTTATGTATTCACACATTCAGGACCTGTGGCAATTCTTACTAAAAACTTTAAAACTGAAGTATGTTCTTAAAGTTACCAGAAAGTATAAATGGAGAACGGGAGTCAGATCTTTCAGTTTCCATCTCTTCTCCAGTTTCCATCAAGCAAGTTCAGTCCAGAAGGCTTTTATGACTGATACAGATGATAAAGGTTGACAGTGGAGGCCGGCTCAGACTTGTCTTGAGTTATCCCTCAGTTATGTTGCCGTGGGCCACTTGTCAGAATTTTTTTTCCCAATTTCTTTTCCCATCGTGGGCTGAGTAACTTATCTTTCCGGTAGGTTTTTTTTTTTTTTTTTTTTTTGGTGCTTTCTCTTATTGTGTACCTTGCAATTAAAAAAAAAACAAAAACAAACAAAGGTAAAAGGAAGTGATTGTTGATACGTTTAATATGCTACATGTCCATTGTATGAGATTCATATTTTCCTCAATCCAAAAGTTTTCCAGTTATGCAAATGGCCTCATATCTTTTTGGCAACCTTCCATGACTTCGAACCCAATGCCTGGTGGATGGAACTCAAGACTTCAGAATTTTTATAGTGACAACAAGAATCTTTGAAAAAAAATATTTATAGTTTTTTTTTTTTTTTTTGCTAATAGATTTTTTTTATTTTTGTATATTTATTTTTTGTATTTATATTTATTTTTATATTTGTTTTAACAAATTGACTGCCCCCTTGCCACTTGTGCAGCATAAAAACACGCCCACAGGATCCGAGCAGCCATGCCTATTTTTATTTCAGGTTTCATACCGGAGTTGAGGAAAAGAGATTTTGCACCGAGTCAGCCAAGTAAATAACATTTAATTAACTAGTTAAAAAGTTTTACGGTAGAAACGTTGAAGTGGGGAAAATTTGTGTCTGGGAGCACATAGTCAGATGACCAGCTGGCATTTGTCACCGTCATCATTTCACACAGAGTGCCTGCATGGTGAATCTTCCCCAGTACAAGAGTGGATGTGCCGTAAATTTACAAATGAAACCTGGCACAATATCCACAATTGCACTCGATAGAGAGGTCACAATTGTAAATACCCATTAGCTTTGTTGCATAGCAATAAACCATGGTCATTGTGTGAATTTATGCAGCAAAGTCATGCTGGATAATAGTGTTTTGATAAGGCATTTTTCTTCATTTTTTTAACCTCTTATTTTTCTTAAAGTATTGTACTGTTTACATTTACTTTTGAGTTTTTGATGTTGTAAAATCACAATGCACACAGGTTTACATACTCCAAGGTTATGTTCTTTCTTTGCTATGCATTACCATTGGTTTTAGAATGACGTCATGAAGGGTGGCGGCAGCCACGAGGTGAGAGGCTTGGTTTCAGTCAACAGGACGTTTCCAGTGGGTTAGGGTTAGGGTTCTAAAGGGAAGATATCAACATTTATTTTATTTTGGTAGGATTCATATAAGCATTGTAAAGTACTGTGAAGAGAGCGTGAGGGTTTGCTTCTCATGGGATTTCATCACAGTATGCCTTTAAAAATAACTAACTCACACAACATATGTAAACTGGAGTAATTTCTTATTAAGATTAAACAATGTATGCACTGCAATTTTTTGCTTCTGAACTCTGGAGAAAAAAAAAAACAGGATGTACACCAATTTGAGTTTTAACATAAGCGGTTTTGTTTTGCTGTGCTTTGACTTGATGCGATCATAAATGGCCATTTTTTGTGTGCATATACGCAGCTTTTACTTACCAAGACATTCCTTCTAAATTGCATAAATTTGGAAATAATATTTACAAGCACAAACCAATGTCACTCTATCTTACCCATCTTTGTCTTGATTTGTCCTCACCAGTGTTTGTCTTTGCCTGGCCTCCATTTGGATCTTATGTAATCTGGTGGTGAGAACCTAATGGCTGAATAAACAAGTTTCCATCACAGTGGATTAGAAGCTGTCAGAAATGACCCACATACTGTGATAACTCCCTGCAGGTAAGAGCTAGCCGGTAAAACCCACATCGCTCTCTCGCTCTCTCTCTCTCTGTAGCTCTCTCTCCCTCGCTCTTTCTCTCTCTCTCTCTCTCTCTCTCTCTCTCTCTCTCTCTCTCTCTCTCTCTCTCTCTCTTCTCTCTCTCGCGCTTTCTCTCTCACGAAGGAATCATGTTCAAGGAACAGGGCATTCCGTAGATGAATAGCTCGCCGCAAGGAACCAGATGATTGCAGTGTTGCATGTGTCACTGTTAAACCTGTCTCAAGGCCACAAACAGAGCTCCCATTGTTCTGCTTTGCCTTTTGTTTAGACTGTGACTCAAACCTGATAATACACTGACATTTCAGTATGCGGTTAGAGGGACTTGTGATTTTCTATTGTCCTCCTATCATTTGTCATTTAATGACAAACACATTTAAGTTGTTTTGAAGCCTTTAATTGTCTGAAAGGGGCAATTGTGCTTATACTTTGAAAGCTAATGTTAAGAATCTTATTGGAGGTGCTAACACTGTATAATGCTCTGGGGCCGTTGGGGTCAGCTGCCTTGCTCAAAGAAGCTAGGAAGGTGTTTGGGATAGAAAAAGCGCCTCTCCCAGTGAACAGGCCACATCGGGTGTCTAACATCAATGGCAGTCAAAATAACTATTAATATTAAATAGTATAACTATCAATACTGTAGACCAACATCAAGCACGGCACAGACAAACAACCATTCACAATCATGAAAACTATAGTCTTAAATGAATGTAACAAATAGGGTTTTGGATGTTAGCTTGCTTCTTTAGTGATTCAGCACAATTTTTGTAAACATTTAAAGAGTGCAATGAATGAATGAAGGTGGATGAACTTGTACAAAACCTCACTCCCTTTTAAGAAGTTGTTTCACATGAACCAGGCAGGGGCCACCCTGAAGTGATTGCCAGCCAATCGCAGGGCACTCAAAGATGAACATCACTCACAATCACAGTTTTTTTGGAAAGTGGGTGACCGGTTTGCCCAGGGAAGACCCACGTGCATGGGGAGAACATGCAAACTTCACACAGGAAGGCCTGGGAGAGCTGGAATTGAACCTGGGACCTTTGAACTGTGAGGCGCACTCCACAATGCCGCCTGCCTGTTACATCAATAATTCTATACATGCAAATATGTTAAAAAAAAAAAAAAATCACAAGGAAAGCACAATCAAAGTAATCTGGTTAGACATAATCAAATCAATCAATCTAAAAAGCACAACATTCCTTTTGTGAAAGATAACCAATTGACTCAATTCTAAATTTCTGTTTGTTTCTTCTGTAGACTTACATTAAAAACAATATAAACATGAGTCAGGCATTATTCATACTTCTGAAAAAGACTGTCCAGGAAACTGGATGAGTGGTTTGGCACTGCTTGTGAACCACAGCGTTTACATAAACGCTTATTATCTCTGTGTATTCCTTTTGTAATCTCTGACTCACACCATCATTTGTCATGATCCTGCTGCCAGGCAGGCAAGAACAAAGTCCGTGATCTCAAGCCTAATGAAATGCATGTTCAGAGAGCCAATCTCAACTTGTTACCATTAGGTATCACCATGACAACCAGTAGGCAACCACAACAACAGGAGAGTTGCACACAAGCAATCACGTCAACATCATCTACTAGCAAGCGCCACAAGTCAGATTGTTTGTGTGCACATTGCGTGAGCTTTCTAAATCAGAGACCAATGTTTGGCTAGATATGTAGTAATGATGTCAACACCAAACAGATTTTTAGTTTTGACATATTATCAAGTCACGAGGAATTTATAGGATGTTAAATGTCATTTTTATAGCTTCGTTTGGACGACCGTCTTCTTACTCTTTTAAAACATTATCAGCAAGTCATTTGGCTCCTTCACAGAACTAGTTTGTAGTCATGGAAACCCACAGCTATGACATAATGTCTTTTCTTAGTACAAACATGGACCAGTCACAATGTCATGATATTGAATGCAATAGTTACATCAATCATTCTGATATTACACAGATAATAAGGGGAGTATTGATTATTATAGTTGTACTATGCAGAATGGATGTGACGTTCAACAAAGGTGGGATGTTCATCTGTAGGACCAGGGTTTTATCGTTTTATAAATAATTAAAAAACTTAAAAACGATGGACCAAGACCAACGGAACAGTAGATTTGTTTAGTCATTTTAATTTGTTGTTGTAATGGTAACCACTGTCATCTGTCACTGTTGGTAGAGGTTTGTCACACCACCTATTTAAATTCTGCAAATTTCCGAGAAATGTCTAAACTTCCATATTCTGGGTAGCACGGATGTGTAAACACTGACTAAATGGACAACAAGCATACAGTACATGCATGCATCGATGAAAAATTGTCTGATTAACCAAGTGTTAGTATGCATCAGCTACTATTAAGAAAGAAATTGTCCTTCTCTGTGAAACACATTTCAGGAGCCAGCATGGCTGGGAAGTCATTGTTTGTGCTGCGTTTCAGTTATGGTTTCATGACATGAACTGCATACTGCACACAATCTTGCTCATCACATTCATTGTACAGGCATACAGTTAAAAACAATGTCTTGATATTAGTAATAAGAGCTTTTTGTGTTAATTTGCTTTTTAAATATTATTTAAATGAATAAATGACTTGCACATAATTGTAGTGTATGTGACGGATGAGTTGTGCTCATTCGTCAATTTTGTTTTATGTAAATGTCACTTAAAATTTCAAGTGGTTAAAGTGGATGGTTGGATGGACAGACAGCAGAGGTTACGAACTACTGATCATTTTCATTTTTTAGTTGGATGACAGCAGTTTAATTTTTCGGGGAGGAGAGGGGCCATTGATGACGGGAGTGAGGGATGGACCAATGATCAGCTTGCAATGAGTACCCCTCACCCCATCACTTCTTTCTTCAGAGCACATCATCTTAGCATATGAAATCAGATGGGAAAAGGCGAAATCGGCAAAGTCTGCCCCCCGCCGCCCCACGGACATTGTACATACAAAAACAAAGTGTATGAAATGTGTTAAGTTAAACCGTCCCTACCTGTCTTTGTCATGCCCAGTGATCTCCTAACAGTTGTATGGAGGGTGAACAGTCTCTTTTGGGCCACAAACTTTGTTTTTCTTTTTCAACACATAACAGAGGGCATCCGTGAGTGATGAGCGCTAACTCTCTACTCTCAACTCTGTCTGCAGCCCGGAGCCTACCACTACCCCCACCCATTCTCACATTGCATTGCAACTTCTTAAAGGGCCAGCCTTATTTTGTATTGTAAGCTCCGCACATTTGTCAGACATGGGTGCGCAGCCTCAGACTCATGCAGTTCTTGCTACAATGCCCTTATATGGTGCCAGATTTAGAGTAGTGGGATAGTTTTAAGCAAAACTGCTTTCATTTGAACAAGCTTGTGTAGTGGGGCTGTTAGATTGCCACAGACTCCACATTAGGCCTGATCATGAGAGTGTTGCAGTGCATCATGCACTGCTTTGAGGTGACAGTCCTTTGGAAAAAAAAAAAGTGAAGCATTTAGGGCGCAAAAAGTGAAGCGGGAAGAGAACACTGTACTTTGTTTTGAAACAAAAGAAAAATGTACAGTAACAGTGAAACAGCCATTGGAACTGAGTCCTGCAAAGAAATAAAAAAAAAAAAAAAACCTTATCTTATACTTGCTGTACATGTGTTTTGCAGGAGCAGGTGAAGGAGTGCGTCATCATGGGAATTCTCTACCCAGACCACAAGTGGAGACACACACCCATGCCATGCACGCACACCACACACACATAGCTGAGTGCCAATATTGTTCAGTCTACTGTGTGTTATGTCATGACCCTTACCTTTGCTCTACTTTCTCCATGGGGCTGCCTGTCTTGTACCTGCTCCTCTTCTTCTATCTTCTGTACTTTTTTTAAAAAAATTTTTCATATACAGTTGGAGCATCCTTTTCCTGTCTAAATAACAATTGGAGGAACCCAGTAATAAGATTTTGCTCTCACTCATCTTTCTGAAAAACACACTCACGCTCATCTGGATGGACACAAACAAAGACAAAAACACAGCTGAGGCACTTTTTCCTGTTTGTTTGTTCATTGTTTGAAGATCATCATGTTCTCATAAGCCATTTCAATCATTATGAATTTTTACAGTAGACATCAAGGTGTTTAAGTCTATATATATATATATATATATATATATATATATATATATATATATATATATATATATATATATATATATATATATACACACACACACCACTTTTCTTTTTTTCTTCTTCTTCTCTTCTTCTACAACCCAAGTATCTCACAATTCACTCACAGAATGCTTGTTGAGGATTGGCGATAAAGTCCAGCCGCTCCATTGGATGGTACTTTGTTTATCGGCGGCATTTTCTAGAGCATTCTGCAGCGGTCATGGTGACTGTGTAAAGTTTGTCTTTGAAGATGTGGGTAACCAAGGCCTAAATGTCTGCAAAGCAAGCTTCGTGTATTTGTGTGTCTCTTCAGTTGCCACGAGTGATTATACTCTTGTAAAAAGGTTAAATATGCTTTCAAATAATGATTTCACGGAAAAAGCAGAATCAACAACTCATGACTGACCTTATCTAACATCGTCATACAAAATCAGCACACAGAGTATACACACAGCTGGAAGTTGACCTAAATCCAGAGGTCCACTGCCCTGATTGACAGCTGCTTTAATAGGCAATGATTGGCTTTAATCTCACCTGAGATGGGCAAATTGCCGACCAATCATAATTTAAGCACTCACACACATGCACACACACGTACGCCACCACAACCTCTGCCTTTCTTCTCTAACAATGCCTCCTCGATGTCTCAAAGTGTGTCTTAAATTCAGTTCGAAATGAAGATGTTCTGTTTGATCTGCAAAGGAATTTCCCTCTCCCGATCTCTAGGAATGGTTGAGAGAGAGGCTCACAATGTAGGAGTTAAAAGGATTTGGGCTCCATTGAAACATTGCCCTCTAAACTCCCTGCAGAGCCCCTGGGGCCCCCATTACAGTTTTGGCCTCTATAGAAGGCGCTACGGCGCTGAACACTAGGCCTCCTTGTATTTTGTGTGCCCCAGCCGAGAGCTATTGACAAGCTCCACAATGTCCTTTACAGTAGAGAAGGGCCTTTTTCTCTCAAGGGTGGTTCAGGACCCAGAGAGGGGAACCTGCTTTTGCACAAGGAGCCCTCTCCAAAAGGGGCATCTGCAATCTGTTGCTTGCTCCCAGCCCAGTCCAGCCCCTTCAAGTCCCTTTTATTGGGAAGCGGCAACAAACAAGGACAAATCGACCATGAATTCCTCTGTGCCCGGCAGCCGCTACGCGCTTCAGCTCTTTAAAAGCTCTCGCCTTCTCTGAGCTTTTCTTTAGTGCTCTCTAAGCATTCAATCTTCTCTCTGTCTCGATTCTTGTACGCTTCGAACAGCCCCTGAAGGCTTTTTTTTTTTCTTCCCGAACTACCCTTTTACTCTCGTTCCCTCTGTTCTGGTCCCTCTGCATATTATCGCCTACAACTAAAGTGGCATTTACTGTACAGGAGGTGAGAGGACTAACGAACGAGTTTCCAAAGAAAGGCCTTTACACAAAGCCGTTGAATGGGAATCTGTTTTACAAGGCATCCACATTTACCAGCAACTAAATCCTATGTTCCTTTCCCGCCAAGTGAGATAAGAACAGATACAACGCGGGGGGGGGTGCAATACAAGGGACAATGCTGTTTAATGCCTTTTGGGGAGTAATCGAATACAACAGCACCGGACATAACTTCAGAGTTACCCGAAAGTTGGAAGCAATGCGCTTCCCTTTGGACACAACTTTGACTTTATTTACTTCAGGTTCAACATTAGTTCCATGAGTTACTTAGCATGATGTAAAAACATGACAACAGTTTGAAAAAAACAAAAACACCTTAAGGGATGCTCTTTCAGATCAAGGCATCCTTTAAATACACCTAGCTTCATCCTGACACTATCCATTTAGAGCGCAGTGAAGAAAAATTATGTTATTCAGACAAAACATTTATAAGTATATGTAAATACTAACTACTAATATTGACCTTGTACTAGGTTTTGTGAGGTAACCATCACAAGTTTTTTAATGGTTCAAATAAATTGTGAGCCTCAATTTTTTTGCCAGAACCCTCCCTATCAATCCAAACTGGTAGTGGATAAATTCAATGACAGGGTGTTGGGGCACTGGCCAGGAACTTGCGTTAGTGAATTGGACGACAGAAACACTAAACTACCAATGCCCACACAGTGGGTTAATCAAATATTTTACACAAAATAATCCAACTGCTGTGGCTTGTATGAGCCTGTCGAGTCCTGAACGACTGTTTTTTTCTGAAAATCATGACGGGTAAAGAGGTATTGGTGTGTAAAGCTTATTTAAGATCATTAACTATCACACCACATACTAAAAAAGTACAGAAGAATAAACAGAACAAAGAGAATCCTTTGGTCACATTAACCCTCTGTCAAGGCGTCACTACCATAGCCCATAAAGCTGAGGGGATTCAGCCACTCCTCCGTGCACATCTGCTGTGCTGGACAGCCAGGCTGGCGGGCGAGGCGAGGGGCCGATTTGGGGCCGAGCGGTCAAGGCACTTGTCTTTGATAAAGCAGAGGGAACTGGCAGTGGATGGAGGGGCGGGTGAGATGCCACAGAGCAGTGTGCAGGCTTCCATGGAGATACTGTCTTCCAGTGTTTACAACCTCCCAATAGTCTGTCCAACCTCTCCTCCCATCCCTCTATTCCTCCGCAGGCCCACTGTGTCCTTCCTCTTCTAATGTAAATGCTGGGGGCTGGCAGGCTGATGGGTGTGTATGTGTGAAAGACTGAGTGACTTGTTTTGGTGATTCTCTGCCTTCCTTCTGTGCGCTTGTTCAGGCAGTGCTTTACGATGTCAGCCATTCTTTTTATAACCCCCCACCCCATCAGCTCTCTCTTCGTCCAGGCCTATTGCCCGCCAAAAGACTGCTGTTGGTGCCATTGGACTTTCACACTGCCACCTATTAAAATGAGTGAAAGGTGGCTAGCCTTAAGAGTGCAGTCTGGCTCTGAGCTGTGGGCATCTGTCAGTGTTTGTATGCCAGTGCAGAAATCCGGCCAGCGTGTTTTTTTTATTACATAGTCAAGGCGTTGAGAGAGAGTTGAAACCATTTTCAAGCAGTCAAAACAGGTTTTTTTTTTTTGTTTTTTTTTGCCAGACCCCAATATGCATAGAAACGGTTTATACATGTATTGATTTTCTTTAGACAGTGACACAACACCTTATTTTAGCTCTTGTGGTCACTTAGTAGCATTATTGGGTTAAAATTAACCATTTTAGGATTATTCCATTTAGTCTTACCAAATCAATTTAGCGCCACTAAAGTTTCTAACCTGGCCCACAGTATATTATACTTTACTGTATCAAACAATGCTCAGAGATCAAACAAGACTAGTACCAACAACTTTTCACATCAATTTTCAAATTTATATCCTCAGTGCTTGAACAAGAGCAGTTTATGTATTGTGATTGAAAAGATCATTTCAGTTCAAGTTGTACCACTTTTTCACTTCTTGCACTCTAGAACAGTTGGGTTAAAAAAAAATACAAATTATGGGTCAGAAAATTATTTGAGTCAATTTGACCCAACATTTTTATTGCTTTTTCCCATAAAACAACCACCAAAAAATATGTCAAATGGACCGAAAATTGGATCGGCGCTTTTCGAGCCATAATTGGGTTATTTTTTAAAAGTGGGTGTGATTAAGAATGAGGTATAGGGGGGGGTGGGGGGTGAAATGGCTTTATAATTCGCTGACAAGGATACATAGAAAATTCTTTATTAGCCATTTTCATTTCTTTTCGACCTTTATTGAAATCTTAACAATCATGGTGGAGGCAGGGCATCATATTCAGAGGCAAAACAATTCTTGATCAAATCATTTACATAGTAGTCATTTTGTTGAATGTGAGTGACTGATTCTGTTAAACTTGAGTGACTGTTGAGTATTCCAGGAGGATGAGCAGAAAAAAATTAATACAGTATTTATCAGGTACAGCCGCAGTTATGGTACAATTGCAATTTGTATTTGTTTTGAAATTAAGTGTAATTTTATTTAGAAATATGAAAAACTTTGTGTGTTTTGCGAATGTATGTCTCCTTTTTGGTTCCGTATCAAGAGTCTGAAGTCGTCATCATGCCCATCAGTCCAGCTGCCCTCTTTTTAGGAGCACTTCCGAAGCTCATCAAGTTTCACTTTTTTACGCCTACTCTCGACTCTATTCACACTGAGACACACACACACGCACTTTCCCCATCAGTACACTTGACAAGATCTGGGTCTACCGCTCGACATCAAAGACAGAGTGAGGGGAAATAGCTTTCAGAAGAGACCCCCACCCTTCTCCTAATCTTGGCACCCCCTGTTTATCTTTATTGTTGTCACTTCTTTCTTCTAACCCCTCCTGCGTCTACTCTTTTTTTCCCCACCTATTCTGTTTATATAAGACTCTGCAGAAAGATGACGATTGTTGCCCAGTTCATCAAAGTCTTCTGCTCTAGTTCAGAGGTTTATTGTGGTATCGGGTTGGGTGTTGTGTGAGATTGTGACAATCCCAATGTCCACATTGCTTTTTTTAAGGAGTAAGTTATACCTTCATGGATTTTTTTTCTTTCCTAAATTGACAATATGTAATATTTAGACCATTATTCATTATGAAAACCCACTATAAATCTTAAAAAGGTTAAAATAAATGTCTTCAATCCAACCAACATATTTTTTTATATGTATTGATACGTCTAGTAATCCATATTTGACATGAGGAACACCACCAAGGTGGTGGCAATCATGTTCCTTTTACTTCCCGAAAGCCAAGGAGGGAAACATTCGCCAACAATTGGTTTCAGGTTTGTACGTCAATCGTGAATAAAAATGGCAAAAAAAGGAAATGGATGGTTTGTTTGCCTATCATAAATAAAAGAGGGAGAAGGAAGACATAGGGAATAATTTACCTTAGCCCTTTTTTTTTTCCCTCTATCGCTGGCCGGTTGCATGAATTGTGTTATGTTTTCATTTTCTTTTTGTCGGTGTAAGTCCGGTGTAACTAACCAGTGTTGACATATTTGCCCAAGTTTTGAAGGTTCTGCGCTATTATGCAGTGAAACCAATGGCGAATTGCATTTGTATTTCTAACTCTTTCCCTCCCTTGGCGAATTCTTCCAACTTATGGTCTCTCAGTGACGCTGTAGTGTGCGTGCTGCATTCATGTAACACTTGTAAACGGCAACTCTAAATATTCCACTCTCTGTCTTTACGGTTTAGTCATCACGACTTGCACTCAAAACTTGACTCAAATTTGTACTCAGTAAAGGTGGACTTGAATATTGCTCTGACATATTGACACACTGCTGTTTTATTCATAAATAAAAAATGACCAATCTCTGTATAAATTGCTCTTCCTGCAAATATTGCACCGATACCACATTACATACAAAACCACACGACACCACGTAAACTTCCTGTGTTTGCGACACAAAATACCACTGAAACATCACCTAAAAAGATCATGCACGTACATGTCTTTCTTTGTTCTCTTATAGCTAAGATTATGTAAATGCATGTGCGTCTCTTTGCGTCACAGCGTTTATGTGCATTTGCATGTCTGATTGAATAGAGTTAATGCACATGTGCATGCACAGTAGCATTATCTATCCTGCTATTGACCAGCTCAGTGTGACTAAACAGCGGTACAAAACAAACACTTATAGTGAGTGCGTGCTTGTCCATGTCAAACTCTAAATCAAGTCATCTTTTCCTCTCTGTGAAAACACAGTATTGATCATGCTGCCTGGCAATGAACACTCCCTTTGGGCCACTGATGTGCCACAGACCATCGATGGATGTATGAGTAAGACATTGTTTTGAATGAGCACAGGCTGTACTGAGTCTGATGGGCGCAGAGTGACTCATTCATGGCCTGTATAGATGGTACATGAGAGGGTTTGAGGGTTAGGGGAGTTGTGACATAAGCAGAATTCACACGCAGGGACATCTATTGACAATCGTCCTCTGTGCATAACATCCATGAAATGGGTGCCTGCTGTAAACAATGATGTTTGGATATTTTTCTTTTCAGAATGGCCCTCATTCCTTGAGCTTGGTTGAAAATAAAATATCGTTAAATTAACAATATTTATGATAGTAGCAATTGGCTTAATTTGACAACTTCAATACAGTGGTGCCTTGACTTGTAAGTTACGTTTGCGCATGACCATGCTCTTATTTTGGAAGACTCACTACTCAGATATTATTTTTCCATTCAAATGAATGGAAATGCCATTATTTCATATCAGCCACATATTGTGATCGTTTTTGTGTGTGCAGCTTGTCCACAAAGGGGGCAGTATGACAACATATAATATGCCTGTATTTTTATTGTTTGTCTGTCTATGTGTTGCTAAAATTTTATGTCCAGTTATTCAATGTAACCATCAATGATGTTTTGTGTTAGCATTATGACCAAATTAAATATGCAAAAAATTCTCATCAAGCACAGTTCATAGCAAAAAGGAATTGCTCGCGAAACTAGTGACCTGTCTGTGTTATCTGCTAAATCTAAAGGCTATCTTGGATGAGAGTTTAACAATGCTAAACAACACAATGCACTTGCCGTTATGCAACCTTTTTTGCTCTGTCGTGTTGTTCCAGTGTAGTAGAATTTGTAGCCCCTGGCCCTGCAACTTGAGTTTTCATGTGACTGTTTTGATTTTCGTTTGTCAAATAAATTTCAAAATATTTCTGTGCCGCAAGCTCATGGACTAGTCATTGCCATGTGGTGCCTTAAATGGGTATTGTATTTCCATTGTATAGATGTTTGAGATGTCCTGCTGTGAGCAAGGTCATTGAAGACACCTAGAGGCAACTGCCGAACGTGAGCCCTGTACTTGAATGCTTATGCTTATCCACACAGCAATGGATTTATTTTTATTTTTTTGTAATACCTTCTTCATAAAGCTGAACATTATTTGGCAAAACTATACCCCTGGTCCCACATTGGAAATGCCTCGCCAGAAACACTTGCATTCAGTCTGACTACATTTTCCATGATTATTAAAAAAAAAACCAAGTTAGAAGTAGTTCGACTGCAACTAAATTGCTTTTAATTAGTTTATCAAGTGTATTACTATGATGACTGTGTGACTGACAGTCATATGGCCCAAACATTTGACTTGCTGACTATTTTTTTTTTTTTTAATGGGATGCTGGGATGGGACCTGTGACCCTACATTATTGCGAGTGGACTTTCCTAGAGCTGTCGTGTGATTCTTTACAGCACAAAATACAATTATCTTGTTGCTGGTTGTGAAGTATGTGGAGTTATGTTTGCTATCGTATCTGTCATTAAATTTTCAAAATGAAGATGGAAGTACTGCTGTTGTCTTCGAAAGGATGTGGATACATTCTGCTTGTGTGCTCATTTAAGTTAAGACAAACATTTTAAGCAACTAGACACAACATTAAAGTTCAATGCAAACATGCAAGCCATTTCCTATGATAAGCGCAATGTTCTATTTCCTAATTCAAGTGTACGTGTAGCTAATCATCGCCCATCTCTCTGACATCAGTACATTCGTACTCCATGTGTGCCATCTGCTTTCTTACGTACACTGCGGTTTCTCAGCCAGCACTGCGGTACACTCACAGCCACAGATCACAGCTGTTTATCTATTTGCTGTGGCATCCTTGTCAACAACATCTTGCTGTATCTCTCTCTCTTTGCTACTTTTTGCTGATGTGTTGATGCAAGTGTGAGGGTTGCATCTGTAAATACTATAATGTTTCCTGCAGAGGCATTCTTGAACACGTGCTTCCTGATGGCATAGTAACACACTTGGTCGCCATTGGCAGTAGGCCATCATACACATGGACTCTGGTATCAGTGACAACTGTGAAAAACGACACCATCTTAGAGTAGGCTACTAAATGGGATGTACAATTTATATTACTAAATAAAAACTTAGTATTCAGTTTTGTTTGAAATATAATGTCTTTACATTAAAGTTCACCTGCAAGATTTTTGGAACTGAAAGGTACTGAATAATGTGAATAATGTTTCAGTAAAAAAATACTAACATTATTTGGGGGTAAATCATCTTCTCAGTGTTGTTTTGCTTGCTGGATTTTCTCTGTGAACACAATAATTTGGTCACATGCTTCTCATTCTTCAACCACGGACACAAGAATAGACACAAACACACAGTTTCAATAAATATGCCTACACTTAGCTTGCAAACATCATTTACTTGGCAATCACCCAAATCATGAACAACACAGGCATAACTCCAGTAATCACTGTGTGGGTTAATTTTCCACTTGAAAAATTGTAATGATGAAAAGTGCTCAGGGTAGGACTCCGTATCAAAACCCCAGGCCCCCACAAAGGGTTGTACCCCCAGTTTGAAAACCACTGCTTTGAGCAAATGCTGTTGAAATCAAATTTACCCCAAATACAAGTATAATTCAGAAGGATGGACAACGAAACATTATACAGCCTACTGACAAGTGGATATTTCTTTTCCTCTTAAGAATAGGTACAAAAAATACTGTAGAAGATGTTGTAGGTGCGCTATTTTTAAAACATGTTTCGAGGTTACCCGGAACCTTGTTTGTGACGCTTACGCTAATATGACAGATGTATAAAAAAAACAAAAGAGAGATTTTTTTGTTACTATATGATGTGGAAGTTTCTTTCTGCTGATTTTGTAGTTGCTGCATCATAGATCAGGGGACAAAGGACAAAAATGTCAGGAGAATGAATTGGCGATGGATGCATGGGGGTGGGGGGGGCGTCAGACAGAGAAAGTGGGATAACAGAAGACTGGGAGCGATGGCGTGAGAGAGCAATTGTCCCCGCTGGAGTCGGGTACGCTCTTGGTTAACCAGAGTTGGCAGCGCCTCAGCTTGACCTTAACCCCCTTCTGCTGTCACTCCCCTCTGATCCCATTAGGGCCAGGCACCATGGCAAGACCCCCTCTTACACATGGACGCACACACTCATACACATGCGTAGACATATACAAGTTTAGCACTAACAACCAGCAGCCCCTGTTTTCCCCTACCGTATCATATCCCCCAACTGGTAGAGCTTCTGCTATGCGGGGGCCCAGGACAACTTTCAGGCCCGTGAAACAAGCAGGCTGCTAATGTGGGCAGACAGGACAGACAATTAGAGGCATGCAGACAAATGCACAGGGAGAGCGTGAGGGTTGCATTATGCTCTCTGGGAGTGCACACGGGCCACTGAAAGGACACATGGAAAGATAATTATGTGAAGCACAAAACACTAACTTCACCAGACGCCGCAACGCCACCAGTTTTCTCTATATTCATGCTGTTTCTTGCCAAAAAGGAAAAGAAACAAACTCACATGCCTCAAACAAATTGCATAGATTGAAGCAAGAAATGTTCTCCAAAATTAGACAAGATGGCAGTTACACTTCGGCCATACGGTTCCCTAAATATTCAGTTGTCAAAATCTCAAAATGCATCATGACTCAGGGGCAGCATATACACACTCACACACAGTGTATCTCCATGTACAGTATATGTGCTATTATTTATTTCCTGGACACACTGTGTTATTACAGCAGATCAAAAGATTGATATACTACAACAACAAAGAAGTGGCTTCAATCATGTACCTTCTTCAGATCTTAGACCTTAACAGATGCAGCTATAATTATTTACAGTCTGCTATGTGTTAAACTAGGCCCAAGTGCTGGCTGCAACCTTTAGTTTCGGACATCAAAACAAATGGAGTATTTTTCTTTTGATAATCGCTAAATAATCAGAAAATATTAGCATTAAAATAAAACATCATCTACCCAGTCCGTCACAGACTTTCTCAAATGTGAGGTGTTCTTGAGTTTAGTTCGGTAACACACTTTTGCTATTGCTTGCTGTAATAGCGTCTTTTTGGCTCCCATTAGCTATGGCTGCAATCGCAGCTGGGTGCTATGCATTTATGTGGTAGGCTGAACTGGAGGTGCTTCTTTGGTAAGCAATGTTCCTCGTACAAGGAATGCATGTCACTATTTTAATCAAAAAAATTGTATTTGTTTTTATTAAGTTGACCATTCATCGACCGACAACTTCGACATCCTCTTCCATGTTTACTTCTTCTTTCTGCTCTTGAACTTACCCTCCCACCCACAACAGTCTATAGCTATCTGATTGTGACAAAATGAATGACACCCAAAGATTGTCCTCTATAAGATTCGATTGATTGATTTCAAACAAAGTCAAGCAGAAAAACACTACTTAAGTCATATATATACAGTGAATATATATATTTATTTATATTCACTTAACGATTGTAGACAGATAACCATTCCTAAATCAGTCAGGATTTCTTCTAATCAATTTTTAGATTGCACTGGTGAAAAAACTCCAACGTAGTTAGAGACTAAGATGGAAGTTGAGGCCACAAAAACCCATAAAGGCTCATGTAAACATAGCCTTGTCTGATGCTCGGTGCTATTTTAGTGTGAGTTTTTCACACACGTGCACACACACACATCATGGCCATATGCAGCATATATGTTTTCCCTATATAACTTTGCTCTGGCTAAAAAGGGGACCAAGTGGTTGTTTAAGTGTATGCCTGCTTTTAACTGAAGTATGTGTTTTGAGATTAACAAATGCAGGTCACATTGGTAAACAGCTACCAATGTGACCTGCATTTGTTAATCTCAATCCCTGACATTTAAAGAAACTCGTTATTCAACGTTTAGTTATACTGTTAGTTTGAAGATTTTTGGTGAGGCTAATAATTTAAATCATGTGGCTCGGTGGAACAGGGGTTAGCACGTCTGCCTCACTGTTCAGGGACCAGAGTTCAAATCCATCCCGCTACGGCCTTCCTGTGGATCGTCAGTGTGATGCCGCCTACTGCCTGAAGTCAGCTGGGATAGGCACCAGCAAGCCTGCAACCCTTGTGAGGGTAAGGGGCTCTAGAAAATGGATAGATGGATGGATAATAATTCAAATGGCATTGTGTATTTCGCCCTTGAGCCCTCACAGGCTCGTACTTGTTGATGAACAATCAGTCAGTGGCTTTGAGTTTTACTCAAATACACATGCACATGCACACAAACACACACACGTTGAGGCATGTCACCACCCAGAGCATGCCTCCACATTTGGCAGATCAGCCAACACATCCTCACTTAGGGAAGGCAGGCAAGTAGCTGCAGATAATGTACATGCACGCACACACACGCGCACACACGCCTTAGGTACAGATAGGTCATTTTTGAAAAGACCATTGACAGATGTCACTGATATCCCATTTTAAAAACTGTTTCAAGTTCAAACATAAGATACACGAACAAACCTGCGATGCTTTAAAATTATGCTATAGCTCATGTTGCATACGTGAGCTCACATTACAGGTTGTTCAAGCTGTTTATCAATGTGAAATGTTTTTATTTTCATTTTTTTTTAATCAGCTTCCGTGCATGGAAGAGGTATTAAAATTACACTGAACACGGGATATTCTTTTATGAGAGGTAAAAATCCAACCATCCACTTACTTTACTGCTTCTCCTCAAGTGGCTTATGAGTGAGCTTGGACCCCATCCCACCTAACACTGGATAAGATACAAAGTTCACCCTGGTATGGTCACCAGTCAGTCACAGGACAAATATTTAAACGACCACTCACTCACATTTGCACTTACGGACAGTTTAGAATCATCAATTCATGAACTATGCATTACAGTAGTAGGAAAAGGGGACAATCTTGAAACGGAAAAATCCAATGTAGCCAACTATCAGCAACCTGGAAAACTAGATCCGTAAACTAAACTCAGAAAAAGAAACGACTCAACTTGATGAAATGAGAGCATGACTAAATTGAAAGAAAACAGAACAACTGCTATGACAACAAGAAAGACCTTTTGACTGCTACAGACATACGAACAACTACACACTGTGCCACCCTGAGGTAAATTGAATTGAACTGGTGGTGTTAATAAATTTGGCTGGTTTGAGAAAACGCCATATTGGCAAGTGAACGTGACCAATTAGAATCCATGCTTGTTGGGCTACGAGACAGCTGCTCAACTAATTTAGTTTGTCTTTAAAAGAGTGTGACTGAGCTTGAAAATAAAGCAATCTTAAAATAGACAGCTGTTTAAAAAGACACATGCTCCCATATAACCACTATCGGAGCTCCCTTTGGAAATATTTCAGTCTATAGAGTGTGATACCCATAGCCGGTGGCTACTTCTGCTACATTTGAAGGAAAACGAATCTCGGGGGGTCAGTTCCCACTCAGGGGCCAACAGAGAGCTTTGTCAACGGGCTGTGACCACTGTGCTCGAGCATCCTGGGGCTTTCTCTCTTGCACTATAATGGGATTAAGGTTTCCAGAGGGCAGATTAAGGGGCTCCGGGTCCCACCTTGTTTCCCCTGTCACTGTAGGTAATTCCTATCTGATGCATCTAAGATTATTGGCAATGTCACAGTGTGAATGCTCTTGTTTAATGCTCATTAAATAGCCTCAAACAACATAAAATGTGTGACAGTGCTGTGCTTTGTAAAGCGACTTGGGTTTTGGTGAAAGGAGCTAGATAAATGTAAGCATTATTATTATTATTTATTTATTTATTTATTTATTTTTTTAAATGGATGTGTCCTGCAGAACACAACAACTAATTGGATGTAACATATGATTATCCAAGGAGTTATCATTACACATTGGAGCTCATCATCCATTTTGCAAAGCATAAAGTGAAGAGCTATTATCGGTCCTTAAAGTGTTTCCATACACACACACACACACACACATAGCGGGCATGGCACTTACCCAGAAAGTATAAAAAAAAAAGGTGACATGGTGTCAGTGCTCACAATGTCTGATCGTTTTTGTTCTACACGATACTGTTACATATGGATCACTGCATTAGCAAATTTTTTACTTCTGTGATGGCGCTCTAGTCTAAACCTCATTAATTTTCTGATGAATGTACTCTTTTGCATTCAGTCTTTTACATTCTGGTCACAGCCTCTTGTCTGTTTTGATTAAATATTTTCTTTCATTTCTTGGTGTGACATGATATTGTGGTCTTATCCTGCAAAACTAAGGAAAATATCTTTGACCCCAAGCACATTGTGATGGCGACTCAAGATGCAATTCTCATGTTGATCTGTTATGTGCAAAAATGTCTCGAAATGACAGTTCCTTTGCATACTGGCTGTTTTGTACGAGTGACCGAATGATTACCAAATAAGGTTTTGACTCATTTACACTAAAATGTGAATCGCAGATTGTAAAAATATTCAAATCTGCCATGAAGGTGATTGGTAGGAAAACAATCCTTCTCGATGTTCTATATTTGATCCAGGGGTGCCTGTAGAGTCAGAGCTTTGAAGACTTTTGTTTTATGAAAAAAAAAGCATTCCATCAGTCAGCTTATCAGGAGCAGCTTGGCTTTGTAATTGGCACACACAGGACATACAGCTAGCTCCTCCAGTTTCAAATCAAAGAGGGCAGTGGAGCTGTCTTTCATGTCTGACCACCTGAAATGTTTCCTAGTGAAACAAAGAATGTCATCTAACCCCTGCCTATCAACATAATCAGTGAGCTACACTGTCCCTAAGCAATAGACAAACATTTTTACTTTTACCAACAATGATCACTTACAAGTGGAAGTTTCATGAGAAATGTGATAAAAAGGTGAAAAATATTGGGATGTATAGGGAAAACAAGGGATTTATTTTACCTTATTCATCTTTATTTTTTATGATTTTTTTTTTTTTTTTTTTAATTTTTAATCTATTTACAGCTGGCTGCCGCTATTCACCAGGGATCGGGACCAGGAAGGCGCGCATGACTAAAAATCTAAAAATAATTCTTTAAGTTGTATACCATACTTTTACCAGTCCCGCTCACTTGAGTATACACATTCCTCCATGTGGTCCCTGAGCTAAAATGATTTTGACACTCCTGGTGTAGAGTAGCTTTCAGCCAAAGTCACCTGCGATAGGCTCCAGCTCCCTGTGATATTGAACGGGATAAGTAAAACATAAATTGAATGGATGGATGAATGAATGGAGTTAAAAATGTATAAAGCACTTTAGTGGTTTTGAATGCACCTTAAATCCCCCATTACTCGACTAAAATAGCAATGGAGACAGTTTTACAGTAACATCTAATACTGTATGTCTACCATCTGCTTTTCTCCTCAATGGCAAAGGACCTGTATTATGGGTACACAATAACAATTATTGAATATCAGAAAATGCCCCATTTTAAAGCAAATATGGTGCTGGTTTTCAATATGAGTTACAGTAGATATTGCTCCCTCACCACATGTTTCTGGTACATACGTTAGAGGAAGGTCAGAGGAAATCAAGACACATAAAAACTATAATTAAAAAAACGAAAGGAATAGAATCGGTAAAAAAAAAAAAAATAATAATAATGATGGGCTTACATAATATGCCATCATCTCACACGAGTCACGCCAGAAAACAGGGCTGTTGGATCATTAGTCATTAGTGAGGACGGGTGGTAGCGCTTGTATACTTTCCTCAATACTGACCCCCAGTGTTCATTACGTGCACTTTCAAAAATACACACGTGTTGAATCAAGTGTACTCTGTTAAAAAGCGAAATCAATCAAATGTAAGTCACGAAAAATAATTTAAAGGAGTAAAAAAAAAAAAATTAGCAAATTGAAACCTATTAGGTTTATCTGAGAAAATGCTGAAAGTGAATGAAAACAGGTTATGGGCTTTTGGTTCACTGTTACCACCGCAAAGGCCTCAAAATATAAAAAAGAAGGTTTTGCACATGCGCATCTGCAGAAACATCAGCAATGTCCCTTTGCAGTTTGTTTTTGAAGTTTTCAATATGGCCCAGCTGGCAAAAGTTAGAGCAGAGCAACAATGTGCCTGCAGGACAGGCCAGTATGGGTCCAGGATGAGGGCCCCTCGGTCCTGCTGAAAAGCTCCTATTGTCCGACGCCACCTCCATCAGAAACCATTAATTATGGGCCGTGAAGCTCAGCTCAGTGAGAAAAAGTTCAGCATCACACACACACACACGCGCGCGCACACACGCACTAACACACATGCACTCACAAACCAGCAAAGAGACTGATGGGACCTTACTCCTGTTCCCCCTCCTCTGCACTCTTTTAATGAATCCAAGCTGACTGCTTTGCAAAGTCCTGTTACAACTTTTGCTTTTTCAAAATTACACCTTGAGGCATGATAGGGCAAAGGAAGGAAGGAATATGGATATCCTCAAAGGTGTGTGCATAATTCTGTTTGAACTAAGATGCTAATGGTTTTCGTGTGGCTGTTCTGTCTTAGACCATATGAAGAGAATAGAATCTATATCAGCGGTCCCCAACCGCCAGTCCGCGTTCCGGCACTGGGCCATGTGGGCTGCACTCGAAATAATGTTTTGGAACAGATTTAGATTAACAGTTCATTTATTTGTGCTTTGTGTGGCTTGATCTTTGCTTTTCGTGCCACCTCCGGCCACTGTTGATATGATATTTTGTAACATAACATTAATAGCTTTTGTAATTCAGTTTTATCATTTTATTGTTACATAACACAAAGTAAAAACACACAGGAAAATAAATTGAGAGGATTTTTATTTAATGTGTGCTAAAAAAAAATATTTGCATACATTAAGAATCAAGAGTCTCCTTTACTATGATTCAGAGTGCATATAAATGTCTCCAAATCAGTTTTATAAATAAATACACTTCCCATAAGCTTCTGTGTAACCCTAACTGTAGCACTACTGGGGAAAATGCGAAAATATATCGTCACATACCAATGGTATAAACTCAAAAGTAAACACAACAAATAATGCATGGACGGTAATGCAATAGTATGCTTTTATTTTGAAGTTGGCCTTCGGAGTGGTGGTTGCTACCAGCTAGCCTTACTCCCCACAGCTCCAATATTATTACCATCACATCAAATTTTCTATCAAAATTTCTATCAGCACACTGCCATTAGAAAAATCATATACTTTCGCTGAGTAGGGACGCTAAAAATAGTTTCTAGTTACCAGTTACTTAAACTTTCATTGTGTGATATGGCAGAAGTGTCCACCATCACTGCTAACCGCTAACTATATGGCACATTCAAATACAGTCGGACATTTTAAACTCAAACAAAAAAAGGTCCATCAATGCATGAATATCTAAACAATTTGGGCTTTACGTCAATCTATGAAAGCTTAGATACTGTAGATCAAGAAGAAAAAAGAAGTGAAATTACTTTGATATGTTACTTCATTACAATAAATGGTCCATCAAGTCACTTATGTTTATAATACTTGATCAAAAACCAAAGTTTCTGCCTTCCAGTCTCATGGTTGATGTCAAAGATTCAAAAATAAAGACTAGAGGAGCAGTGGCATCTTCTGTACAATTTAAAACTTCAAAAATGAAAAAAGGCAATTTAATGTCTCCATTTGTCATTCTGTTTTGTAACACACTGAAGTAGATCATGACAATTCTTTGTACATTCTATATGCAGGAAGAATGATTGTAAATCAATTCATTTTTAATTTAAAATAATTTTAATTAAAGAATGGATTGAGTCGAATCGCAAACCCTGACATCAGACTCGGATGGAATCGCGAGACTAGTTGTTATATTCAGCCAGCAGAACCCGAACTAGCATAATGCTTTTCAAAAGCATGAAGCCTGGTCATGTTCTTGACTCATAAAGTGTTTTTGAATCATTTTAAAAATGACAATAAAGTACAAGTCTTGGTCCTGGATTCAAAAGGATTACAAAGAGAAAAACAAAATTGCAAAATGACATAATGTAACCATAATTATATAATTGGGTTTTTTTTTTCATTACAATATGCTTTTCAATCACCCCTGAGGGATAAAACGGAACATGACGCATCCCTGAAAAATGTGACGCCACCCAAGCACAGTTATTCAATACAACTCTTGGTGTAAGTATAATCAAAGCCCCCGTCCACTTCGGCCCCTGGAGTTTGATTCATTTCTTCATAGCAGTTTCTACACATCCACATCATAAAAGCGTGTCAAAATGCGGCACACAAGGGCTCATTCACAGCAAAGACGACTGGATCCCAATGGCTTGGTTTGGCAGGATGTCTACAGTCCACGGCCAAATAGTGCGTTCCATCATGCAAGCCTTCGAGAAAATCCTGAGTAACTTCATATGCTGACAGTTTATGAGATCTAAGTTGAGTCAGACGAAGTCATAGAACATTGACGTGACAAGGTGGGAATTAATCTATCGCTGTAACTGCCAGCTGTTAGCTAACTAATGGCTGTTTGATGGGAAACATATTTACATCAGTGCTGATTCTAATTTATTCGTCGCTGTTATCAAAATGTGTCCTATCGTCCCACTTTTTCCTGTGTGTTGTCAAACCTGCCAAGCAGTCAGCCAACCGCCGTTTTATGCTTACATTTTCCCATATGCTAAAAAAAAAGTTGTTTTTTTTCATCTTTCATGCTTATGGCTGTTTTCTTTTTGCTTTTACTGCTTTTCTCCTGGCAATTTTCCGACTCAAACGACATGCGCCAAATTGTACTCTGTGTTCCTCATTGCTTACATCAAAAATGAAACTGTCATTACTGAAGGACAAAGAAAATAAATAAAAAAATAAATAAATAGACTGTAAGAGTACCATTTGTACTCAATATCTGCCTACAGGCTCCCTTTCAACTCATTCCATGGCAAAAGATTTTTTTTTTTTTTTTTGGTGGTTATGTTCCATGTCATTATCCATGATCCTTAGTATTATTTTAGATGGCTAAATAATAGACTTTTAAAGTCAGGAAAATTAAGAAGCGGCAGAATTTAATGTCTAGACTTCTTCCCTGTTTATACAAGACGGCTGTATTATTGTCGGTCTCATTATGTGTTCTCTTACATAATATTTAGTTTGTTTTTAAAGTTCTACGCTCTGTAAAATGTCTTGCTGCAGCTGCTGCAGTTGTGTGCATTGCATTGCATTATGTTGTATTGTATTCTAAGAAGCAAAAGGAACAGGACAGTTGATAATCTCGAGAGTCAAGAAAAGAGATAGAAAGAGGGCACTGCAGGCAGATACACACTCATAGAGATCATAACTCAGGATATTTTTTTCCCTGTACACGTAACACTCCTCTTTTTCTCTACTCCCTCGCTGACCCTCGCCTCACTTTTTTCTCCAGAGAGCAGGTTACATAACATATTTCCAGCACCCCCTCCTTCAACACACACTCCAGCTACACTTCATCAGTTCCTGTCCCTCACTCAATGCCCCCACTCCCAACACACACACACCAGATTTCCTCTCCGAGACACTGAACAGACTTTGTACCGCGTCACAAAACTTCTCATGCCCTCATTCTTCTCTTGCCCCTCGCGCGCTCCCCTCCTCACCCGCCCTCACTGCTCTTTCTCCTCCCCCTTTCTCCCCTTTCATCTCTCAAACAAGCACTCTGTTGCATTAATCATTTTTTTTTCTCTGCCACACTGACAATGGTTCTGTTTTACATCACTGATTGGGGATGTGACCCCACCCCTCGTTCTCTTTCTTTGCTCACTGCGTTTCCCATGATGCAGTGGTCATGGAGAAATGCTACCTCGACCCCACAGTTTGGCAAAGAGGTCACAGGCAGGGGTGCAAGAGGTTGACACAAAGGTCAGCCATGTCAGATGTGGGTGAACTGTGGGAGAGTGCTCGTTTTTTAGGGGTTTGGGGAAACGGACAATAGAGACGGATGACATTCAAAGAAAAACACTGCATAGCAAAGAAGCTGGCATGAAAGGCCAGTTTGATGGGAATTGGAAAGCCCTGTTAGGATACTGACGTGCGGTACAGATTCTATTGATTGAATAGGCACAATATGATAGGGAAGCACAAGTTGTAGCAGCCTTCTGTGGTTAGTAAATAATTTATCATTCAAATAAAAGGACTTTATCCCAATCTGTACAGCTTGATCATGATCAGCCCACATATGCCATTTTGTGCTTAATTGGTGAAATGTCATAATTAGCTAAGTCATCAAGATGTCATTGATCCATTCTGCAAATTGTATGTTGCATCAAGACTTTGAGGAGAACATTACAGGTTTTATTTACGCCTGTGTGACTGTTTATCATATAGCAATACAGGATTTAGCTCCTCATTTGTAACATATACTCGGTGCTGTAAAATAAATTAACCACAGTAAGTTGTTGCATCCATTTTTTGTTTTTTTTTGACCTGACTGAACTTTCACTTTTTTGTCTGGCCACTTGGATTCCCTCTAAATGACATTCATGTTTTGACCATTGATTTTTCTCACTTTTGAGCATGGCAAAGATTGTTTATTTTATACATTCTGCAACAGTAAACAACTATATGCAGTTAGTTATTTAAATAGACATCCTGTGAATGGATTGATGATTGGTTGTTTTCAAATTCGTTGATGGGCCCCCAAAATCCTGATCATGTAAAGTCTAAAATAAAACAAATTAAATCTGTATCAATTTGGAAGGCTTAAGTTAAATAAAACCTGTGCAACACTCAAAGGTTTTTTTTTTTTCCTACATAAAAACATGACATGTTAAGATGTCAGTGATATATTTACTGTGGTCAGACTATTAAAATCATTGTGTTTAGGCCTTCTGAAGGCTTAAACCCGTTTAATCAAATAAACGGTTTAGCATTTTTTAAAATATAGAATATCATTTATCTAATGCACATGAGAGCAAAAATACATAAACCAAACCAAAATGCTAATGTATGGCAGTGCCACAATAAGACTTCATGCGAAATTTTTCTTGTCATATTTGACTCAGATTGGGTGTTCCACTCTGCCATCATAAATATACTTTTCTTTTACATTCCTTTAGTTGAGGCTGTCATTGCAGTTAGTTCTTAAATTCATTATGAAAACAATATTGACCTTATTTCAAAATGTATCACAATTGATTTTCCTTTGATTTGAGCCTATGCACAAGAGTCTGTACATGGTCTACGTATATGAACAGTAGATGCTCAACAAGGTGATTCATCATTTGCTTGTCATCATAAGTTTGCAAAGCAAAGTCAAGAAAAGCTGTGTTGGCTTTGTTTAGGTGTCGGGTTCAGTCCACCACAGTCTGGGTGGCAGACTGAGGGCTAAAGACTGACTCAGCTGAGAACCTTATGACTTGGGTAGAGTGACTGTAGTCTCGGTAGCCTTAAGTTTCATCAACATCTGTTGAACAAGCAGTGGCGGGGGAAGGGTGGTCTAGACTGGCACAAGGCTTGTTCAGACCTGGCATTGGCCTGTAGATCAAGAAGCTGTCCTGGGATAGAGATGAGAGTAGAAGTTTGGGGGGGGCGGATTCTCAATTGAAGCACTAGTGAAGGCTGTGAGGGGGAAATGAATGGCTATCATATTTTGCATCTCTTAAAGCCAGCTCTGACAAAAAGAGAGGCGCCGGCTCCCCTGCCTGTCCCGATAATACGCCACAGAACCCAAGTGAGAGTACCATGCTAATGAGGCCACAGAACTGAATAAGCTTCCAATGGTATTGTTTGCATGTGTGTATGCCTGTATGTGTGCATGGGTGTGAGTGTGTGTGTTAATGAGAACTGAAGGTCACCTTTTCCCAGCAAAAGCCCCACTGGTCCGTTTTTTTGTAGCGAGGGGAGGGTCATTTAAGGGGGCGCTGCCGATTAATGAATGGCCACATACCAGTGGATAGAGATGGCGTGGGGGGGTGGGCAGTGCGTAGCGCTAACAAAGACAAAGGTAAATCTAAGGAAAATGCTAATTCATGATTGGCTAAATCAGAGTGGGGGCAGGGAATGAAGCGACGACAAAGAGGCAGGGGGGTTATGCCAGTATAAGTGAAATGAAAGGCAAGCGTCTAGTGCGCAACAGATATTTTGGGAAATGAGCTTAGGGTGCATGTTTGTGTGGGAGGGTGTGTGTGGGCACAGCTGAAAGTTGGAAACAAAGGCAGCTAGCAAGGCCGCGGTCCAGAGGCCTCCAACACAGTGTAACTCAAGCTCCTGTTGCATGTTGCTGTAGTTTTAAATCTCAAAGCTGAGGCTTTTGGATTGTGACATAAAGCAATAAACCAATGAGTTTTTAATGTTCAGCTTCACTACTATGTCCCAAACAGTCATTGGGTCCAGCACTTTGTGGGCTGTTTTTGGATCATCGGTTGAAAAATTAAATTTGCGGCAGCGATTTTGGAGGGTTACATTGAAAATGCTAGCAGGAGCTATAGCAGATTCTTTGTCCACATAGTTGAAGTGCATGCAAGTCTAATCTAACGCCACAGGACAGGGTGAGCATTGCTAAAAATGTTCTATCAAACAATGATTAATTTATAAATCATGCAGAAACCTCAGCTATAAAGAAAAGCTACAAAGTCTATCATCTTCTGCTTATACTCCAAAGGGTGGCAAGCGTGATGGAGCCTATCCCGGCTGTTTTGGGGCACTATGAACTGATTCCCAGCCAATCACAGGGCACACAGAGATTAGAGAGATAAGGGAAGTATAGAATCTGTTAAATTGCACCACCAACTCAGGTTCATCAGGATTTGAACATGAAAATGGTGTGCACTGAATGGGAGATGACTGGTAGCAAGACCCGTTATCATAAGCCATGTCACATCTGTGCCCCGTTTTCAAGTACGGCTGTCCTCATGTTGTCTCCAAAATAAGTTTCTTCAGCTTTTGTAAGTTTTTTTCTAACAAAACAAAATTTAAACTCATTATAATACTTGAAGACAAACAGATGATTTTTCAATGCTGTTTGTGCTCTCAAAACACATTTACAGAAACAGCATTTGCTGTTTGTAAGTACCACCTGTTAAATTTCATATCAGTATATACTTATATTATACCATACAGGGAGCAACATAACTACAAGAATTCAAGGTGGTCTCGCATTCCTGCTGATTTCAGAAGGTTGCAGTGTGGTTTTTTGTTGACCCACTTTCCCTCCAAACTGCTGGCTAGACAGCAAAAGTGTGGTTTAGCAGGGCTTGAAGTTCGCACTCTGGTAGTTGTGCTTGTGGAGGCGCGATGAGAGAGGGGGGTGTGATTAATAAGCGAGTATTTTGGCATCACTGCACGGAACAAAGAGCCTAATCTACAGGACGTAGAGACTGGCAAAGAAAGTGCATACCAGACAGTGGATTTATAAACTCACCCATAACCACTGGCTAGTAACAGCACAAAACAGCCTCTGCTTATCTTCTGAGAGTGAAGTTATAACGCACTAAGTAATCCTTTTCACATCCAAGAACATTTAAATGATTTATATTGTGAGTGTGTACGGGCACGTGAATTTGTGTTTGTATGTGGATACAGGTGGATGTGTCGAGCATTGATTAATGTTGTGGTCAACGTGCTGCGCTCAGGATACAGGCGCCCTCCACAGTACAGCCTGTAACAGGTGGAAAATGTGTGTGTGTGCATGCACATGCGTTCATGTCCCTGCAGGGAAAAGCTAGAACCATTCATTCAGCTCACCAATATATCACACAGTAGTGTTAATTGCCTCTGCTTCACCTTTTACACAGTGTCTTAACAGTGTTTTGGGCTGTGTTATGCAAGCCGCTATAAATTGCTCATGTTCCAATCCAAAGACTCAGCGGCTCAAAATGACCAACTCCGACTAAGCTCTCAGAGCCATTGTAAGGCTCTGTTTATTGAATATATAGTGGTGTAAGGGTGACATTTACAGAGTGATAAATGAGCTATGATTTCCAGATGGTGAAAATAACATATTACTTTACTGCTATAACATGTTAGGCCAACTGAGAAAAACTATCACAACCTAAACTAATCTTGGAGATGGTTTTAATAAGTTTTTTTAAAGTATTCAACAAGCTACCTCATCACAAATAACAGGTGAGATACTGTTTGATAACTACCCACTACACTGCTCATTTGTGGTTCAGCCCTCTCTACAAAACTTAATTGCAAATTACAGAAGTTACTTGGTTGATCCAGTTAATTGCAACATGCCACAAAGTCAAGAGATAATTACTGTTATTTTTCATCCAAGGCATAAAGACAGGTGCTTGAGCATGACTTCTGCTTTTTTGTGTGCATGCTGTTGTTGGGAAAAACATTATTATCATTAAATGCTGAGAAGTAAATTTTATCTGGCTTTCTTCTTGAACATGTATTTTCATTTGCATGTCATTTGGAAGCTTCATGCTCACTGGCAGGGAATGAAAGCACTCCCTGGATCATCCCTGATGTTACCCAGCCATGTCCTGCCGTTTATCCTGTGGGCAATCGTCTCCAGTCCTCCTTGGCGGACTAAGACCTGCTCGTGGTCCTCTTGTTATGTTGGCTGTCCTGGGAGAGCTGAAGCTAGCTGGATTCTCTGGCCCAGTATCTCTCTTTGGCTTTGTCTGTGCTAGTTGAGACTGCCAGTTGGCTGTAGTGTATCTATGTGTGTCCGTGTGTGTGTGTGTGTGTTACGTTCTACACTCCAGAAAGAACTCAGATGCATGTTCTCCCAGTGTTTGTGTCGTGTTTTTTTCCAGCTATTCTGTCTTCCTTAAATATTCTCAAAACATTCATGTGAGTTTGATTGAGGAATACAGTTTTGAGAAAGCCTCCAACCTAGATCCTAAAACTGAGAAGATTGAAAGGTTTCTCGTGAGACTTCTGGAACCCCTTTTCAAAACATAACTGTCATTATAAATTGAATAATATAGCAGTTTAATCACTAAATACAATCCGACTACTGTCCTCTGTGGTTTGAATCGCACATACTCACATCTTCGAGCATTCCTGAAGGTGGGACATAACAAAGTCATGTGAAAAGGGATTTTATACCTGTTTGACAGTGTGCTAGTACCCTCTTTTCATAAAGGTTTGGGGCTTCCTCAAATTAAAAAAAAAAACAAAAAAAGGTTGCTCGTCATTGAGTATTCTGGGTAGCACATAGGAAATTGTACAGTATCTTTATGGCGTTGCCTCATTTTCATCTAACGTCACATCCGGTAACCCCAGCGGTGGATTGAGTAATTACACCTGTGATACCTTAAGCTTCAGTATGTTTGGAAATAGTAAGAATACATAATAAAACCTAGTTTTTAATCAGACTATGGTTGGCATTTTCCTTGGAAGGAAATGTATGTATTGCAGGCTACAAAACTATGATTTCTAACAGACCCTATAAAATCTTTTCTCCCTGATCTTTAATGTAGACAAGTGGTATAGAAAAGTGATTACAAATTGCCTTTGAAACAATTTTCCAATAAATATCATTTATTTTCACAAACTGCTTCTTGACAGATACGCGGTTGTTTCTTCCGAAGAGCTGTGCACGTTACACATGCAATGGAGTTTGGTTCTTTTGAAGTGTCTGAACTAAAAAGGTTGTGCAGTAGGACAGTTTTTGGGACAAAACCTGGGGCGAAACAAAAACTGCTTGATGTTGGAGCTTCTACTCAGCTCAAACAAGAGGACAGTAGATGGCAACCATTCAGGCACGTAACACAGCGTGTGGTCATGTCTTTTGAATGAATTACGCTTCATTAAAGCAGTTGGTTTCTTTTAATTATATTTCATTATTGTTTTATAATTACGTATATTTTACAATTCAGTGTTGTATTTCTGTATTGAAAGCATGAATACAGTTTTTTGTGCCAGAATATCATTTCCATTCACTGTGAGAGGGAATGCACATTTGAGATTCAAGTGCTTTGAGTTCAGGGAATGGACATGGAGGGAACTTAATTTGGAAGTCAAGGTATAGTGATTTTGAGATAAATCAAAATGTACTTTTTTTTTATATATAAGCCTATGTTCATCTTGAGACATATTCCACCGACATAACCCACAACCTGAGACAAATGTTAAAATGTATGCAAAGGTCACTGTGTCAAAACACAAAGACATACAAAAAAAACTCCCTGCCAGAGTTCATCCAGTTATTTCCTCCTTGCGTGAAGCTCCGTTTCCATAGTGTGACATGGTGGTCCAAACAACATTGATATATTACATGTGCCTGTGTTATTAAAACTGTTACTAACACATCCACTCGGGCTAAACAGGACATGTCTGTCACACTAATAACAGTGTAGCTCAAAATTGCGAATAGAGGGGAGAGAAACCCCTGACCATCGTCCACTAAACAGCCAGCATCTGACCACTAACATCTATCCATCACCAACTCGGGATCCAATGAGAAAAAACAAGCTGTGGTATTGACATTTACAACCACATAGAGTGTGTGTAAGGCAAGCAAAACAAGTCAAGGGCATTTTTATACAACAAAAGCCATGACTACAAGCATTCATATGTGTTTCATAGCATATCACTCTGTATCTTTGCAAGGCAAGTGGTAGATCTAAAGTTTGAATGGCTCATATAGTTTTAATAGCAACAACTAAAACAAAAAGCCATTTCTTTAGTGTGTGGCGCATACACCAGCATTTACAAGGTGCTAGGCATATTAAATTGACATGGCAAGAAAATGAAATCTGGCTGAAACCCTCCAAAAAAGAAAACACTGGAAACTGACCACCCAAGATACAGACGATGAAATGAAGTCAATCGACAGAGGGAATGCTCCTGTTTCTTGCTGTTGGTCCTCTCATTATAGTGCCTATTACATAAAGACACAAATCTCAGAATTTGACCATTTTTGAACTTTTTTTAAGTGCTTTTGGAATGTTTTTTTTTCCTTATTATTTTCAGCTAACCCATTCAAGTCAAAGAGTTTAAGTCCAACGGTATTTACCATCCTCAGGATTTTCCACCAGCCTTTGCTTTGAAATTGCAGGGATAAATAAAGACCAAATTAACCCTTACTCTTGGACCATCATACTTCAGTCCATAAGAGCCTGTGTATTGCATGTTTTCCAGGTTTTTCTTTTTCTTCTTCAAATGATTAGCTCATTGGCGAGCTCTGCGGGAGCTTCATTAAGAATTGATCATTTTAATCAGGTGTGGTGCAAAGAAACACCTGGAAAACACGCAGGACACAAGCCCTTGTGGACTGGAAAGTTCTTTCATTTCCTTCTCAAGAATTTCTTTTTGACAGACGTGGCCCTTGGCCTTTCACGCCTGCATCCAATGAACACTGTGCAGTCCTGTTCAGGAGAACCACACAGGGAACCTCAACCACACAATGCAGAGGTCAGTGCTTACCCAAAACAATGAATTTAAGATGAAGCCAGACAGACCACTATGGAAACCAACTATTCAATCCATCCATAACCCCAACACCACCCATAGCAGAGGCAGATCTGATCAAATTTCAAAGCAGAAAGTGACCAAAAAAAGTCTATTTCCATTTCGTTTTCTTGAAACTATTACAAAACCACTTTCAAAGTGAATAAAAAAAACATGGGGATTAGGGCTGTGAAGATCAATCCAGGTATTGAGAGAATTGAGACTAAATTTGATATTGAGCCTTTAACGTTTATTTATTTATTCAAGTATTCCACATCCTTCCACATTTTCTTACTTATTATTTATTTATTATTTCTGATGTGTGCCTCACTCAATCCCTTTATGCATGAGCATGGGACACACTAGCTGTCCCATCATGCTTTACCTAAAATCTTTTTTTTTCCCAACACGGTTCAAGCCTTCTGGCTTCCTCTGACAGTCCAAAAACATGCATGGCAGGTATAATGGACACACTAACTTGCCCTCGGTGTGATTGGGCATGTGAATTGTTGCTTGTCTCTCTGTGCCCTGCAATTGGCTGGCAACCAGTTCAGGGTGTCCCCCCCACCTACTGCCTGACACAAACTTGGATAAGCACTAAAACCTGCGACCCTTGTGAGGATAAGTGGCTCCAGAAAATAGATGGATGGATATGTATAAGGTATATTAAAAATCTCTATCAGAAAAAGGAAATATGGGACCAACACGCTTTATTTCGCAAAAGAGCCTTAATGCCTATGCTTAGTCCTGTAGGTATACTTTCTATTAATGATAAACAGCTCCAGAAAATGGATATTCAGACCCAATATTTGTAAATAATTGGCATCTGTATTAACTTGGTTCAACTCTGTGCAACTTAGACTTTTAATGGATTTTGTTTTGTTGTTGTTTGCTACTGCTAAATCGTTGAGCCACTAGCACCTACAGTATTAAATCAACAGGGGTAGTTTCGAAAAATTTTCAAGGTTCAGTTGGGGTTTGGATTGCTCGTTGACTGAGCAAACTCATCAATGGCCAAAGTTTTCCAACAAATGAAACTGCCGCTCTAAATGGAAAAATGCCCCTGATGTTAGTCAAGGACATTTTTATATGATTTTCAAAAATTCTAAACTAGTATTCCTTGCTGCTCCCCAGTAAATACTTCTGTGGAGCAATATCTTGAAAAAATCATTCACTGTTGCTCAGTAAACTTTGTTGTCAAGCGGTTTTGGGGCAACATGTTTTGACTGCCAATCGGCCCTGGTTAATCAATATTTTACAGAAAAAGACGTTTCTGAAGTGATACCACAAAACCGAACGAAGGGTAGCATGTTAGAATTTAATATTACCTGATTTGAAACAAAAAAGTAGCAGGCTCTTAGATAAGACGGAAACGCTTAATTGATCTTTGTTTAAACCTGTTTTTCATGCCCTGTCTTGCTATGTTTGAGCCATCAGTACTGCCAGCCTTGATGAATGTGTGCAGGCACATCTGCACGATTGTCTCGTCGATTTTACCCGCAATCCTTTACTGCTGTTGCGTTTATTTGGCCCTGGTAATGGTGGCTGTCACGGCCAATCGCCTGAGACAGTCACTGATTTACTCCAGGTGGTGCTTTGGCTATTGTCCAGCTGAAAGAGCTGGCCTGACCCATGACCTCTGACCCTGCATGGTTGCCCTGTGCCCTACCTAGAGGAGAGGGTTGGAGTTGTTGCTGAGAGCCGAGGCAGCATAGGGATTAAACTAGGCGGAGTGGTTTGTGCTGGGAAATGGATACTCCCACAACTCCCGAGTTCCTAACCTCAAAGCTCTCGCGGTGATATTCATGCATCCCAGCAGTGCTGGAAATGTAACACTGAAGTGGTTCAGCAACCACTGCTGACACTTTCTGATATGATCCACATAATAGTTATTTTGGATTGAACAATCTGTTTACAGTGGATAAAATCATGCTAAAAGCAACATGACAGTGTTTCTACCTTCACAGATGAAATATTTTGTGGTCTGAAATATGAAAACAAAAGTTTAGCATCGACCAAATATAGCTTAAACATACAATAAAAGCATTCCTAAGTGAACCAAAGCAGACCTTAGATTTGCTTGGAATTTCAACTATATTTCCTTCACCTTAAATAATTTATCAAGGTAAACATAATTATTCCAGATAATGATTTATCAATTAATTTTAAATATTTTACAGATTAATGTTGGAGTCAAATTTGAGTTTTTTAAGTGGTGGATTTAATTAGTTGTGTTTAATGCAGTCCTGGCCTTTGTGACACGTGAAATGCTCAATCTGCAAATAAGGCAAGTCTTTGCTTTCCAAATTTAAAATCGTTTCATTTTGCAAACATTATCATTGTTGCATGACGCTAGCTCTATGTTAGGTAAGGACGGTCCAGTTTCCCTACTGGCTTTATTCATTTCCGCTGTTTCTGAATATATTGTGATGTTGAACGGTTTTTTTTTCGTCGGTTGGTATCTGTGTACTTGGATTTTTTTGCTCTGTAGCCCTTAAAAACGTAATAAACAAAATAGAATATTTTTTTAAAAATTCATAAAACCCGCCTGTGTGAATCTTCAAATCCCAACTAAAACTAAATTTTACACTCAAGAATTTTCTTAAAATATCTGTTTGACTGCAGCTTTCTTCTTTTTTTTCCTGCCCCCTCCTCCTGGTTTGGAGATGGGACTAGATGGTTAAGAGATAAATTGAGAGATGCCGTGCGGATTTGTGCCAATTTTTTGGAATGGGCTGCCTCTGTTGTAATTTTGTTGAGATGGGCCCATCAGGCCCATTTGTGAGGTGGATCTTACCCGATGGCATCTCCTAGCATCATGCCATCCTAGCAGTACCTTTCAAAGGTTTCTAATTTTCCCCAGATGGGGATTTTGAGTTTTGCTTCTGTTTCTGGGAGCTTTGCCCAAGGGATGGCTTTGTCTGTTTGTGCTGTTTAAGGTGATGCCAACTGTGATTTCTTTTTCACCTGTGAAGCCTTTTGAGACCGTTTTAATTCAGGGCTATCCAAATAAACTTGACTTGAGTTGTCATAAAATGCTCAATGCTTGATTTTTATTTGACGGTACAGTATTCTGAGAACCCATTGTGTGAGGCATAACTCGCATCACGCAATGCTTCTTGAGAATAGAAAAGTCCAAATGTGTGTGGTTTTAGAGGAAAAGTAGCTCTCCAATCTTGTCAAATTGATCGGAGAGAAGCTACTACTTGATGACTTCCAGATTGTTTTTCTTCCCTGGACTGTCAGTGTTTACATGGTGTGTCCAATAAAATTCTAAAGACATGATAACATAATTTTTTTTGTGTAATGTTGTAGTCAAGCGTACTATTTGTGCGATATGTTTATTGGAGGACCTTCCATGAAAATCAAATCACATTTCATGCCTAGTTTAGTCAGAAATCCAGGTAACTTCTAAAGGTTCACACATTTTTTTTCACAACCGTATCGTTCACTGCCATGAGTAATGAAAATGAGGCATAGTGTATTCCCTTTGCCCCATTACAAAACAAGAAAGGGTTATAGTCACACACCTGACCAGATGCACGAGTACATTTTTTTTAACTGACCTTGTAACTGCCATAACACCCAAGCCATGCTTAAATATAGACGATGTGACATAAGATTAGTGATTAGTGGTGTTGATGATATGAATATGACCTATGAACACATGGTCCTTGCAGCAGCTTGTCATACACACGTGGTGTCCACTATATAGCTCATATTATTTTTGAACTGCCTGATGATGCAAAATGTTTTAGTGGTTATGAAGGCTGCCTGTCTTGGTTAATTAACATCAGTGATGGTCAGTGATAGGGTATGTAGGATCTTTGGAACTAACATTTTACTATTTGACTTGTGAAGTATATTCTTAGCCACTTTCCATCCACATGTACAGCCAAATGACATGACATGATATATATGACATGACATGATATATATATTTGCGTATGTATGTATAAACAAATGCACGCACATCATCTAGGTCCGGTCAAGGGCCAGGCGGTTGGCGCTCGGTGTGAGGACCATGTTGGTGCATGATTGGAACTGATGATGGAGGATGAGCCGACAGACAGCAGCTGCCAGTCTGGTTCGGTTACAGCCAAACATCAAATCCAATGATACAGCTCACCAACACCCTGAGGTCCATGTCTAGGTCACAGGCAGTTACAGAGTTCCCAGAGGGCCTTTAAAGCTAAAGTTGTCTAAATTAAATCAAACAAAGATGTTTAAATGTGCGTAGGCCAATTAAACTGTCATGACCAAAACAGCACCCTTGAGTAGTGCTACCAAGAATATAGCATCTCTTCAGCCCCTAAGCATGAACTCAATCTTCTTCTGACCATGATTACTGATGGTCCTAGTTCAGTGCTGCATTATGTTCACCTGTATTTTCAATGAAGTACTGGTCCTCTTTGTCAAAATTCCTCAATGCCAACAACAGCTCTAATCATTGCACATCAAAAGTATTTTAAATTTCCAATAACTATAACTACAACTAACAAAACTAGGTTACTTTTTTTTTTCTTGAATTGCTTCACAAGGTTCCACATATTGGGTAAACAGGGATGTGACTATACGTTTCTTTGTAGTATCCCTTGTTAGGCACCACAAATGAGAAAGGGAGTGAATTACTCGAGGAGGAAAAAAAACACATGGATCACAAGGATAACTTGTGAAGATTTTCATCCAACAAAGTACACACAAAAGTGTGTTCTGACCATTTTATTCAAGGTAAAAGACGCTCCTTAAAGTCTCTCTTTTCCTCTCATAGCAGTCCAAAAGAACACATTGTAATCTAAGTGAATGGAAATAAGTGATTTGTCAACAAATTGTTGTAGTCAACATGCCAGTGCATTGTTTTAACCTGCTTGTAGCTTGCATGTCTTGGAGAACTCACTAATTTATTGGTCTCAAAACAACCACTGATCTTTCACCTCTAATGTCATTTTGGAAATAGCCTGTCTTGCCTCAGAACATATGTGAATGTCGCCATGAAATTCTAACGCCAGCAAACGTTTGTAATCCATTCGAAGTTTCAATGTGAATTACTCCAAAGACTGGCGATGTAAACCTTTCACATACATCTTAACAGAAGTTGTAGAAAGATGAGCAAGACATTTTCCATAGAGACTGAGATGCTGTTCACTAGCCCGATGCTGTTTTACAAGATCACATGATATCGTGGCATCAGTGAAGACTAACTTTACTCACTTAGGTCCGCTTTACATTTTCTAAAGACCAACGTTTACTGATAATGTCATTTTTTCATCAATATTTTTTTTTCTTTCAGATTCCTAAACAAGGATATTAATGCAAAAGTGAAATGTAGTGTTTACGACTGGAACCAGGAACACTGTGGACAAATTAAAATTTGGGAAACACAAGGTCATCTGCAAAGATCATTCTAAGGGCATTCACAACCTGCAAAATTCTTCACTCCCTGGAAAATAAGCCCAAATCCGAAATACTTCAGTAACGTCATTGTGACCTCACAAGTTTCACAGGCTTGCTGGTGCCTATCCCAGATAACTTTGGGCAGTAGGCGTGAGACACCCTGAACTGGTTGCCAGCCAATTGCAGGGCACACAGAAACAAACAACCATTCACTTATTCCACAACCACATTATTCATTAGCGTAAGGAGCGCTGGCTCATATTATTATTCAGACAACATTAGGGTCAAGTCCACTAATGTCCCTGTGTGCACACATTTCTATGAAATGTTTCAAAGAAAAGACAGACATCTCATACTGACCATTCACAGATCTTAATGGCTATATGGATAATTTGACTACTTTTTGTGATGACACAGCAGCAGGAGCAAATTGGGGATTCAGTAAGAAGACATGATCATAAAAGCCGGGGATCGAACTCACAACGTCTGGGATGCGAGATGACCACCCCAACCCTCTGTGATTATAAAATATCAAGTGAAGCTCATGACCCTTTACATGTGTGTAGTTTATATTCTTTGGAAGGAAATTTGGAACCTTAACATTAGAGCCTCACATTTTACAAGCGTTCTCTGACCACACTGACAACCCGTACTTAACCCTACATGGATCTTTCTTTAAGTCCAGGGCTGTAATTCAAATTCCCCCCCTACGTGTCACTTATTTTACCCCAAATTATGATTGTCTCCTTAGAGTGCGGAGTATGTTTTTTTCTCTTTTCCGCCTGACTGGCACAGCATCGACATTGGCTCACTGTCTGAATGGCAACACAACCTCTGGAGAGTCAGAACAAAATTGCATTCAAACTCTTGTAGCAGCATTTTTTGGCTATTTGGGTCTTTTAACTTGAAGGAAATGGAGTGTTATCAGCTCATTCTCAGAGGTGCATTGGCGCATGAAGATTTCAGGTTTACTGGATGTTCCAACAGCAGAGATTGCTGTTAACAAATGGAAAAAATAAAGAAAGAAAGAATGAGATTTGTAGAAGAGAGTGTCTGGAGCAATGATAACAGCGAAACAGAGTTAAGGGCCAACAGTGGTTAGTATATGAATGGATATGAATCTCACCCAAGCATGGTGACCTATGACTTTCTCTCAGAAGCCCTGGGGGATGCAGAGCAAGTTATTGTCTTCATCTTTTTCCCAAACTCTCTTGACCTGCTCTGTCTTCAGTCTGAAGTAGCCCAATACATTCATTTATTTCATTGCAAAATGTCTGAACATAAACTCCTTCTCTCCTCATATCTATTCACACTCTGATGTTCCCACCCATTCATGGCTATGAACAGAGCCGTCAATTCATTTGCCGGACATGACCGTATTGTGTCAGAATGTGAGGATGACAAAAAGAGACAGATTGCTAGTGCTTCTGAGTGATGTCAAAAAGTGGAGAGAATCTCTGAGGTCACTGTGCATGGCTGTGGCAAGTGGAATCAAATATCTGCTCTGTGTGCTGCAGGACATTCGGAGCCTTCGGGACATTGATAATGCCATTTGAAAGGACTGCATGCAAATTTACCCACCATCAATCTTTCACTGTATATTGGAACACATTTTTCCATGTAAAAATGTCTTATCTGTCAATCCAATCCACAACATTACTCATCCTTTATTTGACTAAAAGAGCCATTGAGAACCATTTGGAAGAAAGCATAGAGATCCACGTACATTCTTTTTTTCATTACTCATGGGATGTCTTAGGTTTTGTTCTCTCCATTCAGATGGCAAAAAAGACTATTTGAATGATAGTCCAAGGGATCCTATTAATTGCACATATTTTCAGTTCGTGACTCGTCAAAGGTCACAGCTGATGTTTGCCAGAGTACATATTGTCAAGAAAGAAACTAGTCACACTTGAGCTAAGGTATTGATTCTTGTGTACATATGAGCAAACTATCCCATGAAGAAATAGATCCAGAATTACGCCTGCTAATGAGGACTGAAAACTTCCCTAACTTTCCCCCAGTCAGCACTAGATCACATTCCAATTGTCTAACGGTGTTACAGCCAAAGGAAGATGAGGTGATGTGTGATGGGAGATGAATCATGAGGCCATTTTTGACCATTGTCCATTTTCTAGGCTGATGGAACATGTAGATCGTTTTTGAGGGATACTGACGGTGTGGTTCTGGTGTTTTGTTTTGTTTTTCTTGGGTTGGGTGATTGGGGTTAGTTTTAAGGGATCAGAAATGTCATGGATATCAGGGTGTTGTCTGTGTGATGTAATCCATTGGACATCTGTACTGTGATGACAGACAAGACACAACGTGTTCCGGCTCCAAATGTCCCAACAGACATAGACAAGTATTTACATTGAGAGGTCTTTCAACAACTTGGTGGCGCACGGATTAGCACGTCCACCTCACAGTTAAGGGACCCGAGTTCAAATCCAGCTGGCTTCGGCTTGCCTGTGTGGAGTTTGCATGTTCTCCCCAAGCCTGTGCCAGTTCTCTCTAGGCATTCCCGCTTCACCCCCACACTCCCAAAAAAAAAAAAAACATGCGATGCAGGTGTATTGGACATACTACATCGTTCTTAGGTATGAGTAGATGCATGGATGGTTGTTTGCTCTGTGTGCCCTGCAATTGGCTGGCAACCAGTTCAGGGTGTCTCCCGTCTACTGCCCGAAGTTAGCTGCGTTAGGCACCAACAAGACTGCGACCCTTGTGAGGATAAACTGCTATAGATAATGGCTAGATGATCATTTCAACAGTCCAAAGTTTAAATGGCGTTCAACAAAACTGAATTGTTGGATTATGTTTTATTTGTTATCGTGAACCAGAGTGAGACTTTTAAAATGTTGTTGACTATTGAGCCTGACTAGTTGACCCTGAATAATAGTTAGTTTGGATTCTATTTGGATATCATATGCCTGCATAATTAAAACTTTACGACTCAGTAGCTCAGTTTGATTTGTACTGACTAGGAGTAAGAGCCTATGTACCATTTTTTTCGGACTGTGAGGCAGACATAAAATCCTCCATTTATTGTATTTAATCATAATCCTTCTTATTTAGAATACAGTAGTCTTGTTGATTGCTATTGTGCCTAATATTATTGTATATTGCAGAAAAAGTATGTATATGTTCTGTGTATAAACATTTTGACAGTCATTCATCATGGACCAGTACAATCCTTTGGTCTCTGTGTAGTTTACATATACATTTAAAATAGGGTACACATCACTGGCCTGAAAGTGGCTGCGTAAGAGCAACTACAGTAGAGAGAAACACAGCTTGATCCCTTCCCAAAGGACCTGGTGCTGTCCCTGTCTGGGAGACAGAGACTTTCTACTAATGAGACTAAATGAGGCTGGAATCTCTCTGTGAAGAGGTCAGAGTGTGTCAACAGTCCGCCATGCAGCTGGTAACAATACTGGTTTGGCGCATACGCAACCTAGTTCCACAATTTAATCAGAGACGGAGCAGTGGAAACTCAGGAAAGCTGGTATTTGCCTCACTAGTGCTTGCTGTCAAACGTTTGGTGGATAGATAAGCAAAGTAGCAATCAACCAACCTATCTGTCAGTTACTAATAGCTGAGTTCTGATATGGATGTGCTGATTAAAGACATGAGGGATTGTGGAGCCCTGGGCTTATGTAAGACAGGAGGGAGGTCAAGCAACACTGACACAGGCCAGGCTTCAATTTTCCTCAGCATGGGGCAGAAATGTGCTGACCATGCCTCATGGGGTGATTTGGAGTCCGGGGGGGGGTGGGAGAATGTCGAGCGGATTGAAAGAAGTTTATTTGCCTGTGGGTTATATAGGTTTCCTTCAAAAACAAACAGAAGTAATTTTGTTTGCCGCATGTTTTAGCAGCTGTGACCTCCTATATGACTAAAGCTTGACCCCATCCTTGCAGCCTTGAAGGGCGGGGGGTCGCCTTCTTAAATGTCCAGCAATGAATGGATACCATTTTTACCCTCCAGGTACAATTTAGATATCTTAAAAAAGAAAAGAAAATACCCCAAATACTGTTTGGGTCAAGTTTGTGGGAAGCACCCAATGATATAGAAAGGTAATATTGTGGTCATGTAGCAAGCTTTTGTTTTGGCCCAAACAACTAGTACCTGCGTATTTGGGTTTGAGGTGATTGTGTCTTGATTGAAATGCCAACAGTGTGCTCACTAGCCCATCAACACTGTGGAACATGACCTGCTCAGGTCACACATGAGCGAAAAACAAAACCTCAGTTAAGCATCCACTTAGACTGTTTGTGACATTTGTTCTCATAATCGGTGAAGGAAGCTCAGGTTTTGGGATGCATTGGCGAAAGGGGCCTTCCATTAAACAAAGACATTCACACACTCAAAAATAAACAAGCACTAGACATCTCTTTTAAAGACTAAACCAGCACTTGAGCCAGGCTGTTTCCATGACTCAAAGACTGAGGTGATGATTGCAATGTTGCCATAGAGATTAATATAACCAAATATTGTGCATGAAAAAATCATGGCAAAATTTCGCAACAGATGTTTAATGACCACAATCATTAGTCAGTTCTAGAAAAAAAAAAAAAAAAACTACTGTATTAGACATTTAAGTGCATGAGAATAAATAAAGAATATGTCAGGAGACATTATAAGCATTAGAATGAATAATGACAATGGAGATGTTATGGATGATTATTAAGGTGTTAGAGTTAGGGTCTTCTTTTCAATTACAATCTAATATCACTCAGAATAAGGTACTTTGGGCCTGTATTATCCTCGTAGGAGACAACCCAACATCAAGTTGATAAGTTCATCTTTGTCTCATCAGTTTTTTTCTCTTAAATGTGGAATATGGTCATCATTTAAGATTGTTGGACCCGAACAGCTCTTTATAAAGACTGGGTTCACATCGTTCACTGTAATGAGCTGTTCAAAAGACTAGGATTCGTTTGCAAATGTCACATAACTCATTACCAGTCCTCTGTGGTCTTAAACCGTGAGAATCCTACTATATATTAGCCATGAACGGATTTGCCTGACACACAATCCATGAACAGCATTAAAAAGTCTGTTCCCTAATCCCATTCATCGCTTTTTTATAAACCACACATAATTGTACTCACGCATAATACAGTATTCACACATTGGGACAGTCCACAACATTGCTTAATGGTTGAAATAATTATCTGTAGACAAAATTTATTTCAATCAATCCAGTTTGCGATTTTTTTGTTTTTATCAGGAGAGTTAGTTTATTTTAGTTTAGGTTATTTTTTTTTAGCAAAGAAAACTTTACAGACAGATGTGGAAAGCTGTAGGTTGCTTTATTTCTTTGTCTGATTCCCATTTTCCCTTTCCTACTTTCTGCTTCTTTTTTCTAATGCTGTTTAATTAAACAGCAACCACCTCCCCCTACCACATCTTGGCAAGTTTCTCACATGAAGAATAAAGGCTATGGGGAGAGCGCGAGTGACTGAACAGAGGATGAATTCATGGTGGCTTTGCTCTGCTTCTTATCAGATTCCTAGGTCAGTGAATACACCTCTTCACAGCGGCTCCAATACCACTTAAAACCTGGAAGAAAATAAAAAACTGTCAATCACAAATCCCAATTCCACTGAATGGCCAAATATGTAATAGACATAAGGCAACTAATTAAGGAATTGATACTATTCTTTGGAATACTGTCAGTCCGGTTGTTCGCTCTCATGCCAGCTGGCTTAAACAAAGTGTGTAAATAGATGAGCTAAAAATTGGTAAACAAAAAATACTACAGAGAATTTTGACAGCCTATATCTAGCTGTTATCGTTAGCCATATGCTTTCAAAGGTCAATATTAGAAAAGTGAGTTTTCAATGTCAAGAATGTTCCATATTACTCACATTCCATAGCCTGCGATTGAGCCTTTATGTGACCATAGTGTAAACATCTCTACGCTAACGTAACTCTGAGCATAGACTTAATATGACCTCTTTAAAATGTATGCAAACTTGGATATTTAATCATATAATCACAGTCATAAATAATTGATCCACAGTACTACATAAATAGAATTTTCCAAAAGAGAATGAACTCAATATGGTTTCGGATTTCCTGATGCTCTTGAAAAGTCTTTATTGATACATATTTATCCAAATCACAGTAACCCATACTTAGTGGCATTTCTATAATGACTGGGCCCATGTGCAGCTATGCACTGGTTAGAAACAAATAAAAGAGGGATATTGAGTATCATAGGGTATTTGTGGTGCAGGTAGCCCCAATCTCCATTCCCTTAGAGTGTGTGTTGAGGACGGGAGGTATAATAGGATATTAAATGGTAATGGAAGCCCTAGAGCGCCGCTGTTCATGGGAAAGTTTTGCTGTGGCCCAATGCTGGTCTTGAGACTCTGAGAGCCAAAATCAAGGTCACCCTGCCGCAAAGGATCATTATAGAGTTGGAAGAAGTGGTTATGGACAGAGTTTGGGGGGTGATTAGGATGCCAGACCCCCTCTCAACCACGTACCCCATCATCATTCTTCCAAAACTACATTTTCCCTTCCTTGCTTGGTTAATGGAAAAACATTACCCTGTTGTGGCCCACAAGAGAGTGACATGTACCAACATTATGTACCTAAGGAAGGCAATGGAGTTGACATGTTGTTATGAAACATGAAAGAGTTGAAAGTAAGCAGTTTGCTATCTTGGCAGTCACTTTTGTGAGATGAGTAAACAAGACCTTGTCTGGTCTTTTACTGCATCTCCACAATTGGTAACCCAGGAGTGAGCAATAATGTCCGACGTCACTGCTAAAATCTATGCCACAATTGTCATTGCTCTACTTTTGGCATTACAACCTATGACCACGGCTTGAGAGCTGAGACGTCTAATTTTATAAAATATTTTCAAATGGTGGCAGCGCAATGGAGTTGGAGTTGGAGTTGGCTCAGAACTGTCCAAACTGAAGTAAACTTTGGTGTTTGAGTAGAGTAGAGTAGAGTAGAGTAGAGTAGAGTAGAGTAGAGTAGAGTAGAGAAGAGAAACCTGGAGGAGAAACAGGTCATCAATGATGAAACAAAATGTTTCAGCTTGCCCCATCCTTCTTTTGTGGACCTTTCAAGTTCTCCCCATTCTCGCGTGGTTCCTGACTGGGCACTCAGATCTCCTCCCAAAAACATGCATGGTAGGTCTATTAGACACAGCAAATTGCTCTTAGGTGTGATTGTGTGTGTGTGTATGGTTGTCACTGGGTTCCCTGCGATTGGCTGGCCATCAGTTCAGGGTGTCGCCGGCCTACTGTCTGAAGACGGCTAGGATAGGCAAATGCAAGTCAGCGGCCCTAGTTAGGATAAGCGGCGATAGAAAATGGATGGATGGATGCAGTGCTCTCTCATTTGCCTATGACCCCGCAACCCAGACGCACAATTTTTGATGGGGGGCGTGTACTTTCAAATTACCGTGCCCCATGCAGGCCTCTTTTTTTTTTTTTTTTTTACATCAAAATATTAATCATTATCCATCTCCTTAAACAAAAAAAAAAAAACACATCAATCGAAAAGACAAGAACACATCTTTGTTTATTTAAATGCTGCTCAAGCAGCAAACCTCACGCTGTGAGTGAATGATCAGTTAGATGACCTAGCTTGTTGTCACGACCATGCGTCCGGGAGTAACTTCAAAATAAAATCATCCCAATGCTGTTCGTTTCATAAATTACTTGATAGCCACGTTTTGTTTTGAAGCATTGTCGGGCTTTCTTTACAACCAGCCGCGTCGCTGGACTGATTTCACCAGGGCACATGCTGCAGTACTGATCTGCAGTATTTTCATCAATAAAAACAAATCAGTTCAGCGCACACATGCCACATACTACCTGGTATAGTAATTCATTGCTACTGTGCCACATAAACGATACACACATAGCTAATTAATATGGTAATTTATTCACATGTTCACTGGCTGATATGTCTTCCGTGAGCGTGAGGGAACAGCAGGTGACGAGAACCACTGCAAGAGGTCAGTAAATTTGGCCGACAACAACATGTTAAAAATATTACTTTGAACTGTTTTAAAGTGTAATTCCGAGATGGATATCAGAGAGTTATTCACCCGCAGCAGAGTTAAAGCAGTGAGGAATGAAAGAGGTAAATGGTCCTCACTGGCTAGGGCAATATAAGTCTGTCTTTAGTCCGTGCTAAATTAGCTAATGTAATTCTTTGCGTCAAGACAACCATTTAACCATTTGCTGTATGAGCTGTCGGGGGAATTTTGTAGTTAGTTTCATCATAATCACATAAAATTTGCACGGTGGGCTTGTTTGTCCTTACAAAGATCTGTTTTTTTCAGTGGATCTGTTGTTGTTATATCACATCAGTTTTCAAAGGGTAAAATGAGCATTGATAGACGTATATATAGTAAAGCTGCGTACTTCTTAGCAAGAGTTGATTTGGTGGTGGAAGATGGACTTCTCTGTGCTGCCACTGGAAAGACTCAAGCAATATTGCATGGCTCCCCAGAGGGAGGTGTTCAAGGCTGACGGAACAGTATAATTTTCCAAATTTCCACTGTGATTATTTTTCCCATGTTTGAAAGCACTGTTATCATGAGAACCAAAGGCCAAAATGGCAATATCTTATTTCATTTTAATTGCAGTTATGTAAATGACTTTATCTGTGTCCAGAGTATTTCTTATTGATGACATCAATGTGTGCACATAACACACATTTCACATGAACATGCAATACCTGTAATTACAAATTTCATAATTTTTCATGACCGAACGAGCTCTCAGTGAAGATTTGTGAGTCTTCTATTTGAAAGCAGAAAGCATGAAATGGTTGAGCAAAATAAACTATGCATCCAGGCATGAAAGAGATCAGCGAGACAGGAAGAATTTGTGGGAGTAAGACAAACTTGGATTTAATTACATTCCTTTCATTTAACCAAGATGTGACTGTAATGCTGTAGAATGAAAGGAAGCCACATGGACTACAAATGTATTTCTGTTTGGATTTGATTAAATGAATAATCAGCTGTCATTTGATTTTGTGTGTGTTTTTTGTGTTTCACTCTATCTTCTACTCCAACTTTTGGTGACACCAATTGGCTCTTCGTTTCCATTCACCTTGCCTCAAAACTGTTTTGCTGTCCTTCAGCCTTTTTACATTGCTATTTGGAAACTAATCAAATGCTTGTGTCTGTTTTTGTATGCTGTCCATAGCATGGTGTTTCTAATACTCCCCAATTTCATTATCATCCACTTCTGTGATATTTAATTCATGTTCACTGGTATAGACTGGGTGAGACAAAAGACTGAGCCAGGCAAAATCCTCAAATCGTGTTCCCTTTCAATCAAGACCCCCTCAAGCCCACCCATTCACGTAACACCACCCATTGACCCGTTACTCTTCCATCCTCGGTCATTTATTAAAATCCCTGCTGGGAGTTGAATAGAAGCCCCCAATTTCCACATGAAGAAAGCAGCCAACAGCGATACTCTCTCCCCCTGGCAAAGTTTACTTCTAGCTGTGAGAAAACTTTGGTGGGGTTGTGGTGATGAATATTCATGCTATTGAGTTCCTTGTCAATCAGTCAAATAGAGATGAGGAGGGATTTTTTTTCTTCAGCTAAGCAACAGGATCTTTTCTATTTCAGATTCCAAATGGTTTCTCATTATTAAAGCATCTCAAAACTTAAGAATTTAATAATTAGCAAGCCAATCACAACAATCACACTCTTTGCGCAACAAAGCATATTGTTCTTCAATTTATGGCTTAACTGATGACTACAGGGACCTTCATGGTGAGTGTGATCTTTATCTAATGTGGGTCTTGCCTTGGAAAACAAGAGCCGAAGAGGGGGGAGTTGAAAATAATGAGAAAAAGAATGAGTAAAGAGACAGTCTGGAAAAAAGCTCTGCTGGACACCACTCATGGAGGCATAATTCCAGCTATTCACAAACGGATTCAAATGCAAATCCAGAAGTGGAGATCCTGTGGAAATTCAATGTTTATTTGACCAGAGTCCAATCTGGCTACACCTCTAACTGACATAAAGCACTCATTTTCTCCAATACAGTTTACGTATCACTCATGGCATAGCTATACCAATCCGACGTCCGCCAAATGTGACTCCACTCACACTGGAAAAATGACAGAAATACACCGCAACAACACTAACTTAATTAGTTAGTGCGTTGCGGTGTATTTCTGTCATTTTTACATAGTACTTAATTAGTACTATCTGCGCATGTGTAGGAAGTAATACCCCTCCATACCATTGGTGGCGGTAGTCACTATTCCTCATTGGTAGAAAAACACAACCTGAAAAACTCTTTAATAAGAGCGATCAAACTATTGCAACGGTCCAATGCCAATTCAGCATGTTGAATCCAAAAGGTCCATTGTTTTGACAGTGTTTTCGAAACTGATCAGGCGCTGCATACAGACGCCGGACTCTTCATGCTTTCCGAAGACGGCTTGATGCATCCCTTGATGGGACAGGCCAAAAATCTCAACCACAGCAACTTTTGAAATGTAAGTTATATGCTCTCATCTTGGCCCATCCCTATTGTACACTTTCTGTTCCCACCTACTACCATCCACTTAAGCAAGCGAGTCAGAAATGAACCTGAACTGATTTGGAGCCAAAAGCAGTTGCCGGGGCAGCGTCATTGGAGTAGAAGCAGTTGCCGGGGCAGCAGTGGGGGTGGTCGGTTGCCATGGCTGAGTGAGGGCAAGCAGGGTTGGGTGGGTAGTTCTGTTGCTTGCTGGAGAATGCTGAAGAAATTGGGTGAGAGTTAAAGACATTAGGGAATCCTTACCATATGAAAGGCAGGGCGGGTGTGGCTGGCTGAAGATGAGCCCTGGGAGGATAACGCCACTGTCAAACAGCAGGAGCCCAACAAAAAAGCCTTTCACTGGCCATTAATGCGCCCCCTCATCCCCCACACCAGCTCATACACAACCTCCACTCTGTGCTCTCATCCTAGTTGGGCCTTTTCAGAGCCAGTCACTGTGACCAGAAAATAAGGGAATTCCCCCTGAAGTAATGGAATGACACGGAGGAGAAAAGAAAAAGACGGTGTTAACCATACTGCATCTTTGTAGTTTTACGGTAATTTTATCCCAAACTGGCATCCAAATATGTTCATTCACGTTACTGGAAGTAACAGCCATCAGGAACGAGAAGGAAAGGAAACCAGAGCGTTAACCCCAGGTATGGGCGGCAGAGGGGACACGGAGTGATAAAATCCAGCCTCACTTTCCCATTCCTAACAAGCTAATGGTGGGGATTTTACTGCCCTTTTATTGTGATTGCATCAATTAGTCGTAATTCGCTCCAGTCTTCTAACTGACTGACTGTCTGTCAGTGACTTCTTTGTCCACCAGAGAACAACTGCTTTACATTGGAACCAAAAAGGAAGAAGATAATAAAACACAGGATGGAACAAATAGTGTTAAATTTGCAATAATTCGTGAATTAGCTTTGTGAACACGATAGTTGTTTGCCATGCGGATGTGGTAAACATAAGAGAAGAGAAAATATATATATATATATATATATATATATATATATATATATATATATATATATATATATATATATATATATATATATATATATATATATATATATATATATATATATATATTTAAGAAACGATGAGCTACCAATAGCATAATGTCGTCCCGCTTGGTTGTGAATATGAAGAAAACCTTTGTTCATTTAAGAGTTAACTTTTTTTTTTATAGTTTGTTTTTATCCATACTGTAGATGTGGCAGCCAGTCATTCCAAATCAAAGCACCAACCAAATAGCCAATGTGGTCATTTTGTTCCAGTTTCCTAATAGAAGTTCAGGGACCGCCGGTACAAGCCATCTGCTTCAGCTGCAGCTCTCAGTGACTCACCATTGATGGCTGTGGTGGTTCAGAATTCTAGTTCTTCTTCGTTGATGGCTTGCTGGTCATACGGATTGCTGTCCAAGAGCCATAAAAAATGGTTGCTTCTTCTGTCTAATTTTGGCTGCAAAACAACAGTTGCTTTTTGAAGAGTGCTGACCTTAACTTTCAGGATATTACACGCACTGTGGCAGCACAGTATATATTTTAATGTGTTACATTAATAGATAGAACTATTTTTTTACTGATGTAAACCAAGGTAACCGGGAGCACAAATAACTGAATTAAAACACATATTGCTATGTGCTTTAGACTCAGTTAACCAATCACAATTCAGCAAATATCACATGACCAAACCCGCAAAGCAGGTGAGACATATAAACACATATAAGATAACTGGGTTACACCTTTTCTAATGCACATATGCGCATGTATACACATTCGGGTTATCTTCTTTGGAACATTGGTTTGTACGCACGCTCTATCCACAAGGAATCTTTTCGTTACAGATGTAACTATAATAGTAGGCGCTGTGATGCTGGACACTCAGCAGTAATGACAGCTTCTTGTGTCATGACATTCTCCATACAGTCCATTTTCAATCAAAGTGACACTAATTGCTAATACAAGGAAACGGATTTCCTGAATTTTGAAGTTAATCCAAAGACTAAATGTATGTAAATGAAGTCATTGCTTAAAGTGATGTCCAGTCCGTTTATTCTCTATTGTTCATTGTGTACGGTACAAGCTATGGCAGGGACAAGTTGAGGTTTACGATGTCCAATAGCATTTTTCTTATTATTGTTCACAGGCTGGCATCCCATGTTCTGCATCAGCAGTTTTTGCCTTCATTAGATTCCTCACCACATTTTGCTGCATGAAAACATCATGTAAAAAAATAAAACAATTCACCCAAACATAATGATGTTTTTGAGTTCTCTTTAATTTGGGGTTTTCGTATTGTTTCCATGTTTTAAAATGTGTCTTTATTGGGAATCATTTAAAATGGCACGTAATGCAAAAGAGTAGAAAAACAACATCTTTAATAGTTTTTTTCTTCTTTTTAAGTCACTGCTCAGTAATGCAATGAAGTTGTGGTCACATCTGATCCAACTTGCTTATTTCCCGATTGTGAGTCAGCAGTGAGGTCGTGAATGAGTCAGTGCATGTGTGTGTGTGCGTGTGCGTGCGTGTGTGTGGGGGGACTAGCGTGTGGGCGGAAACCCTGGTTGGGAGTATGACTAAGGGGCGATTTAATAGTCCTTGGATGTTTATGTGAGTGTCAGAAGGGGTGTGTTCCTGATGTTAACGTGTGATTGGCTGATGCCAAGGGAGGAGCCAAAGGCTGTGCAGATGTGGTCACAAGGGAATCAGATAATTGCTGTGTGGGCAATAAATGTGAAGTGGACATTATGTTTGAACAACATAGATATATTTTCATTATAATAAAAGTAATGGATCACTTTTACATAGCAGTTTTCCAGACACTCAAAGACGCTTTACAATGGGATATTCACGCGTTCACATATTCTTACACCAGTAATGGTAAACAACAGTGTGGCCACAGCTGCCCTGGGGCAGTTGGAGGGAAGTGTGGCTGCCATTTTGCACCTCCGGCTCCTCCAATCATCAAGATCATCAATGTGGGTAAAGTGTCTTGCCCAAGAACACAACGACACAGCGGGATTCAAGCAGTCAATTCAGTGGTTGCACCGCACATGTTTGCGTGTGTTCATTAGACTCTGGAGCACAGGTGTCAAACTCAAGGGCCAAATCCGGCCCGCCACATCATTTTATGCAACCCTCGAAATGCTGAATTGACTTCAAGTTTCTGGTCAAAATTACCAAACTAGCAAATTGTCTTCAACTTTTACAAATTTTGGAGAAAAAAAGCAACCATTTTTTTTGTTGATAATATCACTTTTGAACAGTTTTTACTGGCCTCAGATTTCAAAACTAGCCAAGTGTGTGACAAACACACTTAAAATTGATTTGAATTCACAGTCATTCCGGTCCTCTGACAGAAAGTACTGTTTAAGTACAATGTGGTCCATGATAAAAATGAGTTTGACACCCGTGCTTTAGAGTATCTTATTTCAGAACACTATCTACAACAGGTAGGTTATGTATTTGTCTTCATTCATATTTAATGTGTAACTAAACGGGCTCTTTGAAAACGTATTTAGACTTGAGATCAAAGTGAAAGGAGTGTCATTCAACACTTTCTTATCATGTATTATTTTGTTTTATGTACCGAAAGACGGTTCCGTTAACTTAAAGTGACGCTGTAAGATTTAGAACATTTTTCATTCAAAATGAATAAATACAATTTTTTTAAATTAAAAAAACTTGCAAATAAATACATTCTTAGCTACCAACAGCATTATATTAAATGTAATTGTAGGTCTAGTTATCATTAAATCATATTGCGTGGGGGGTGGCACTCCTCTGGAGGTCGCCATGTCTGTTATAGCTATGGACAGCAGGACGAGTGTGTGTATTGCTGCATTTTACTATAATGTCTCTAAAGCTCCCGCGGGTGAATGTGAAAAAATATGAATACAAATAAGTGTGAAGAATTTGACATATTTCAAAAGTTTTGTTTTGGTCTAACGGTGGGGTGTTAAACTAATTTCTGTTACAGGCCACATCAAAGTTAGGGTTTCCCTCGGAAGGCCATTTTGAAGGAATCAAGGCACAAGGCTTGCCATGGCGGGCCACTTAAGATGATGTGGCAGGCCAGATCTTTTCCCTGAGCCTTGAGTTTGACACCAGTTGCCTAATGTGTTTTTTTGTACCTAACACATATCCAATGGCACCTATACTGATTCATAGAAATACACTCACGCACATTGGCAGCCACAATGATTAGTCATGGAGTTCCGTTCCCTCGCTGTGTTTATCAATTAACACTGCTAACGTGGGAAAGAGAAGCAGAAAAAAATCCAATGGGATTAAACAGGAGATTGACAGCAGCACATGTACACTGGCACTTTCCACATTCTGTTACTTCCCTGTGTTGTCTCCTTCCTCTTTGGCGTATTTTTCTCTTTTGGTTTCTCATTCGCCCATCTGTCATTGAGTTGAAATTTCACCTCAGACTGCTTGTCTGGGGTAATAGGCTCTTGTGTTCTTCAAAGTCATGAAAACTATAATTGAAGATTATTTGGACACAGGGGAAACTAGTGACAAGGTTATTGAGACATTTTCTTTGCTCTTGCATTAAACTCTTTCAAATGAATAAATTGATGTTTTACACCTTTATTCCTGATTGGAAGGCTCTGAAGGTCATATAAGCAAATGTAAAAAACAAATGTTGGCTTTATGAAACTACAGTAATGTCATTTTGACTCATCGCAGTAGGTTAACATATTTCACCTGAATTTAAAAGGTGTTATTCCTATGTCTGCAATACAACGTGTTTACCAAATGTCCATCGACACACTCAGACATCCACACCATGGGAAACAGCTTCCCTGTGACATCAACAAGAATAACATCTCCATGTATAGCCTTCAGAAGTCTGTCTTTGGGCGAGACTACTTCGGACCAAGACTGTGGGAATGTTATGAAGTGTGAGCTTCACCGTTGTTACCACTCAGTCATTTTGGACTCATAAGGCCCCACATGGAGCCAGCTGTTTGTTCAAGCCCAACTAAGCTGTTGGCATTAGAACTAATTTGACTCATGGAGGGCCAATTGGGAATGAGCTGGAAATCGGCTTAAATCAGTGGTATATAAGTACTGTGAGAGCAATGAAATGTATCTTCTGATGATCAGCCATAAATCTGTCATTTTGTCACTCTAACCCTACCATTGTTATTAATTTACATACTTTTGCAAATTTTAGTTCATAAATGTAGTAGTGCAACAGTCAGCCAGCCTTTGTTGGTCTGAAAAGACAATTGCATCAGAGTGGCCTTTTGTTCTGGTTGCTGTTGTGTTGTGGAGATGGAGGGTCATGCATACTGATGTTGTTTGAACTTTTTCTCATTATTCATGCACAGCCTGTCTTGCTCTCAATGCTGGGATTAACCCCCTTGCTCAGAATGTTTTAAAGACAAACACAAAATGCTTTCACAAGATATCTCTGACACCATCTACTGCACCTATTTATCGATCTAAAGTATATCATTAAGAAAGTGTATAAAATGAGAAAAGGAAGGGGAAATTTTGATTAACGCCAGGCAGTCCAATTTTGTGAGATCTGTGTAAAATAATTTGTTGAACTATAAAATATAATATATTAAAATGATACAACACTCACACCCTGATGATTAATGGCAAAGTGTAGCATTGATTGAGGACAACATGGTCAGCTCTCCCGTGTAAGCAGCTAGCCCCACCGTCAAATTCAACACTCACAGCCCCTTCTTGTCCGCAGAAGAGCCAAAAGATTTAAAATTAGTTCACTTTATTTTTAGATACACAGAAGAAAATCATCTGACCTGCTGTTAAAAATAGTGGATTTGGCTGAAGTCATTGAGATGAATGGATATTCTCTCATCAAATACTTCCTAACTTTGTGTTCTTTGGGCACAACATTATCAGACCCTATTTTGTTTTTTTAATGTAATTTACACGGAAAATATCTATTTTATTTGTGTTTTTAAAAACTGGATTATGAGCATATTTGTTATTGTACAGGTGTTTACATGGCCTATAAAAACCAGAAGGTTGCTAATGTTAGGGTAATCAACCGTGTGTATGTACATATAGTCAATTAGGTGCTCCTTGGTGCTTGCGCTGCAGAAGGTGCTTTTAAAAAGGCAACACCTCCTTGTCCGACTGTCTCTGTGGGACTGAGAGTATCTTATCAATTTCAAAGTACAATTCCATCCTGTGGTTAAAAAAATAACCCACTAAACTGGTACGTAAAGGGAGTCATACAGGAAGGTCATGAAGTGGCATATGAACAGCATGCAGCATTGCTCTTTGAAAACGGGTCCCACTTCCCTGTGGAGAACGAAAACACACTGATAAGGAAAAGAAGGGATGGGACGCGTCTTCTTCCAAGGTGCATTGAGAACGATAATGAAGAAAATAGAAAACTGCTAGAAAAAAAATCATCAGAGACAGCACTGCATTATATTGAAATCATCTCCTCAATGGTAAAAAAAAAAGAAAAAAAAAAGACAAATTGACATGATAACCTGCCGAAGGAGGAGGAGGTGAATAGTGAGGAATGGAAAGACACTTCAGTCACTCAAAGGTATTGGGGTGGGGGTTGTTTTCTTTCCTGTGTGTTGATAAAGGAGGACAGGAAGGAAGCGTCCATGAAGACCAGTAAACTCCACTTTCTGCGCCAGAGCCATTACCGCTGCATTGTTCTCCATCAGCTGTTATTGGCCCTTGGCTTCATTATCTCACTGCTATTGTCTCAGGAGCTTTAAGCGATAAGCGCCATTGACATGACAACAGATACACAGACATGCTTATGCATGCACCCCCTCAGACACAGTCACTTGTGTCTTCTCTACATCGAATTACAGTAAAACAGTTGAGGACAGATGGCACTGATGAGTCATTTTCCTGATGCTTTCCCTTTTCAAAAAACACTCTATTTGTGTATGTTCTACTTAAGCGGTTCAACTCTTTATAGGGAACAAAGTGATAAACACTCTTTAACAGACGTTTTTCATTTGATACTATTCAGATCACGTCAACACCGCTTTAAACAAAGAAAAATAGAAAAAACATACAACCGCAGACAGTTATATGCACTGTCCTACCCAAATGCATTGAGTGCCAAGTGAAATTAAACCAGTAGCTTCTGTTAATAACCGCCTTTTTAAGAAGTTATCTTGACTAGCTCTCTATATACACTGATTGGGGTTGTTGAAGACAATTTGGTAATATTGTAATAGTCAAAGCTAGAATTTGAAAACTGACCAGTGGAAGTGCAGGCCAGATTCCAAATTAGGCCACAGACTCATTTCTGGGTGGCTTTCTGACAGGTAGTATCAAATTTCAGGGGGTCCTCAGATTATGACCTCGTCGACATTTGACATTTTGAGGCTATGTGCAGTGTACAATGAACTCGTTGCATGCTCACTCACATACTTTATGCTTTTGGTGCAAAGTCAAAAGGCCTAGATACACCAATGTGTCATCGGCCCATCCGTCAGCAAATCAGGTTCGAAAAATGACAGACTTGACATCACAGGAGACACAAGTAAATTCTAAGCATGGAAAAACCCAACCAGAAATATTTTTAGGAAGCAGGATATGAAAATGTTACCAATGCATACTGCTATTTTTTTTCCGTTTATGATAAACTTCCACGCAAAGCAAACCTTCAAGCTCTTAAAACAATATTGTGCAATGCTGACATAAATCCTGCCAGTTTTATCCAGTTGTGTCCCCAGATTCTCCCATAGTGTGGCTTTCTTCACTTTCTCAACTTACTCTAAAGGTAATAACATACAATTGTGGTCTCTCCTGCAGAATAGTGAAAAGAATCTTGATCTTCCGTCCAGAGAAACTTCGTACGTCATTCTGTGGAGGGTGACGATACTCAATATGATACTCCTTACTGTTTATTCTCGTTTGTCACATTCTGTTCTTCATTTGCTGCTTTTATTCCCCTCAAACGGTTTAGATGTTTCAACTGTTTTCTAAACTAATCAGATGGCTTATCTGGTTTATCTATCTAAATATCAGTGCAGAATGAAGACTAAAACTTCCAATGGCATTTTAGCAGTCTTTCATATTTCAAATAGCCTTCTGTGTTTTTTGTAACAATGTAGTTTTTTAAAAGTGTTGTAGTAGCTGTAGTTGTCTGGTTTGCTCATTTCCTAAAAAGAAGCATGTTATTAAATAAGTATGTGTTGTTTAGAAATAGAAAGTGCTCATTCACAAGAAGGCGTTCAGAATTTAATTGAAAGGACCACTTAAGAGGCAATATAAATGACAGTCTACCATACTGAAGGATTTTTTTTATGTGTGAGGGACAAGAGTGTCTCAAAGGTCACAGCATACGTATGAGTCACTCGATGAAATGTTTAATGTATGCTGAAAACTGCCACTTTGGCCCGCGTGCCATTTAGCCTGCAATTTTTGGTAATTCGCGAAGTTTCTTGAAAGTTTATGTGGTGCAAAACCCAAACCACTGCAAAACCCAAACATCCTGCTCATTCTGAGCCCCCACATGACTCTTATTCAGACAAACACTATTTCACTGTTTCATGCTTCTCATTTAGTTTCTGAGGAAAATAAAGTTGACCCTTCCAGAGAATCTTGCTGATGTGGTCTTTTGGACAGCAACCATAAAGGGAAAAGAAACATTTCAGACATTACTTTCTCCCTCGTTCCTATCCCTACTGTATTTCTATCCGTCAAGGAGTTGACTGCAATGAGGAGGATTCTGACGTTTGCTCCGTGGCCATAAATAAGTCAATCCCTGCTCAAGCTTTATGGAATCCAGAACCTCCTGATCCCTTCCATGTGTTGCCCATGAGCCAGGGCCCCGAACTTTGACCTCAGAGCCCTTGACTCAGTTATCTGAAGCCCGGGAGACAGTGAATGTATGTGTACGTGCGCGTGTGTGTGTGTTAATAGGTGGAGTTCACCCAGGGTTGATTGTTCACCCCTGTGTCACCTTACCTTCCATCAACATTTTTTACTGGCTATGAATTTCACACTCACATGCACTCACACACAGATAGACACACTTGTTCATTTTATACTCATGCTCACCAGATTGAGGAGGGTCATATTTCCATTTTATGAAAAACACAGCACTACATGCAGATACAAACATGTTGATAGATGCCTATGTCCGGATGTGGTTACAATAAAGAAAGTAACTTGAAAGTTACTTGAAACTCCTGGATTTCTGCATGTATAAATTGGTCATCTTTTTTTAAATCTTCAACCCTGTCACAAATATCAGGAGGAATTTTGGATCATTCCATTTAACGAAACAGTTTCATGACAGAATTTTGGAAGGTCTGTTGTGAATCTTGGAATGTCTGATGTGAATTCCTCTTATGAGGTCATACCGCAGCTCAATCACATTGATATCAGGACTCTGACAAGGACATACAAAGTTGATTTCTTTTGTTAGAGATCCTGTCACATGGCCCAGTTGAGTTTCATTTGACGGGAGGATATGAAATATGTTAACTTGGGAATTAATATTCCATCGATAATAGCAATCTATCCAGGACTTGATCAGCAAATCAGTCCAAACTATAAGGCCACTTTCCACAATACTGCACAGCTGAGCTGAAGTTTTGAGGGTGGGCCTTTTTCTCCACACGCCATGCTGTTGGTACGTACCAAACAACTCTGATTTGGTTTCATGTGTCAGTAATGACACATAATAGTTTGGCAGTGGCTGGTCTAAGAGGTTCCAGTTTAACAATCAAAGACTTTTTAACAGAAATTTTAGAATGTAGTGGTGACTTCTGAAAGACTACAGTTGACATGTTCAGATCCTTCTTTACATCACTGATCATTCTGCCCTGTGTGCTTAGTCAATTTTACTGTGCTGAGCCATCTACATTCATAAAAAAAAAAATCTGTCTTGAACTGATTAACATCAAAGCTTTAGGGAAACTTTTGGAGTTTCATGCAAGTCATAGATTTTTTTTAAGCATAGGTCTTACGAGTGAGGCATGGTTCACATCAGGAAATGCTTTGAAAGAACAGCAAACTCCAAACTGGTCTGTGTGTGCACATGCGTGCATGCACGTACAATTCTGTGCATGGGGGGCAGGGTAGTTTTAACCAACAAATTCAATCTCCTCATCATCTCTCTGGACTCTAGGCTAGCAGTAATTGATTCGCTGTTAAAGTCTAGATAAACCGATCTTAAATCAGAACACTGAAAGAGTTCAAGTTTTGGTTTACATCTTCTGATTAGTTTAGAAAACACAATTTTTATATATGTGCAAAGACAGTCTAAGCAATGCTTTAAGTGGGCAAGTATGCAGGGGGACGATGTTCAGGCCCTTCTCAATCTATTTTTACAAGATAGCGAGACTTCACAAGCCCACATCATATCTTCTTGTTACAGTTCTGTTTTGCACTTTGTGATACTCATAGCACTCTTTCAGTAATTTGGGTACCTCATATATAACAATAAAAATAGTTATTAGATGGAAAAAAAAAGCAAGTTAATTCCACCATCATTGTAACCTCAAATATAATAATAAAAACGATAATTAAATGGTAAAAAATGCAAGTTAATTCAACCATCATAGTAACCTCAAATAGCCGCTAAGTGGAGTATTTATATCTCACGATGCGCTCGAGGCATGAGATGCATTCAAATATATTCTGAACTCAGGCATAAATGATTGATTTATTGTTACCTATTATTCATTAATAGGGGAATAAGGGGAGAACAGACGCTTTGTTTTTCCCACATAAAGCACTGAGACTAAGTAGATGTTTTACTATCACAACCATATTGGTTACCATATTAACCAAAATCAGCTTACAGTTTCCATGGTTTTAAAACACTGATTGTTTTTGGTAAAGAACTCCTCAGGAGTGAAGCCTGTATCAAAAATTAACAGGTAAAATCCAGGTAAGATGATACCTCTATTAAATATGACCTGCATATGCTATTTCTTATGGAATCCCTAATTGAAATCTAACTTGCATTTGGTGTCACCCTGAAGTGTGTTGTGTATGTCTGTGTGTGTGTGTCTTGGCTATTTATTTTTTTATTTTACTTTCCGGTTAAAACAGCAGGGAGGCCAAGCCTGGGCTATGTCAACAGGACACAATCACGACTTGACTACCTATGCACATGTTGGCTCACAGACGCACACGCACAGGCGTCTGGATCCTTTAGTGCTTCTCCCCAGGTTGCTCTGATCTTAAGGGAAAAGAGGCTAAAGCTCAAAGTTGAAAGGTCATCTTTAGAGGGGCTGCTCTCTCTTTACCCCGTAGGTCCCAATTAGGCTTTAATCAAGCTAATTAAGCGCTCTTAACTGGCCAGGGGGGCTGGGTGTTTCAACCTAGGCCAGGCCAGAGCTCCGTTTACAGGCTGAAGGGGAACGGGACCATCTAGTCCTTGATTGATTTCTATGTTACATAATATAGCCGGTAATTGAATAAATTAAACCACAAACACAGAACACTACATTGCATCACTAAATGACGAACAAAGAGAGGTTGCTTGTAAAGATTGCATAAGATGTTCCTCATTTGTGTGTCTGTGTTCTGCATGTATATCAGCCTCACTTTTGTCATCCACCGGCCCCATCGCACGTCCCGGGTCGCTGCAGACTTGCGATCCAGAGAAAGCCCTCTTTGTGTCAGTACGGGGTCGACCAGCCGCTTCTGCACTATTGGCTCGTCCTCGAGTCTTGGCTGACCCACACATCCCAGAAGCAGGCCAAGCCATGCTCTTCTGTAGTTCAGCGCAGACAAAGGGCCTCCACACTGGTGCAACTTGCCTCTCGGCTCATTTCTCTGTTCTCTTCTCGCTCCTCCATCTCAACAGTACACCATGCCATTTGTTTTCACATCAATACCTTCCATTGATCCAAACAGAATTCCCCCCACTAATGTCGTATTTCCTATTGAATTATGTAATTTGCCATTAAATTCTCAAGTAGAAGACTGACTGTAATAATGTAATTTAGATGAGTTGTTGTGCCTTCGCTCGTGCTTTTCTTGGAAAACGTCTTCCCTTGGAAAAATATGCATGCGGTTGAAATGAGATGATGCAATCCGTTTGAAGATTTGAACGATGTGTTTCATGGACACAGTGTTTTAATGCAACTAATCGAATGATAGCAGTACTAAGGCAAATTATGTACGGGCCATTCACACATACAAGTTTACAAAATATTTTTAATGAAAAGGTCAAATGTTATGCAGAGGTTGAGAGATATCTGCATGTTAAACCAAAAGAACAAAGGTTAAAGGTCAATATCCTTACACCCCCCCACACACACACTCTGTGAAGTAAGATGGGTTTTTTTTGTTTTTGTCTTTTAAATAAAAATTGGTATTTTAAAGAGGTGTAAAACTGATGACAAAATGTACTTTAGTTTTCATAGATTTTAAGAGGTTTGTGAGTTGTCTTTACACATTGTGCAAAGAATTAAATAACATTTGCATCGTTTGAGCTTTTTCATTTTATTAAAACTTTAATTCACCAGAAAGATAATTTGAGAAACATTTCTCATTAAGCAAGTTAATTGCCTCCCATTCAAACACATAAGGCATAATCGGTTAGCCCAGGATGTCCTCTACTGAGCACATTAGGATTTGTTAGGGTAGCTTGAATAAGTCAGAAGATAGAGACCAAAAACAAATGTCCACTAATGAACACCAGTTAATTGGCAAGAGAATGTAGTATGAAAACGTTCTAAGTTAAACTATCCGGCTTCTTTCATTGGTAAAAGACAATCTGAATTAAAGAAATTATTACTCTGGAAATATTCTCTCTGTGCGCTATGTGTAATATATCTCCATTTATTTATGATTGAACATCTGGAGAGGATGTGCTTAATGGAATTCATGCCATAACCTGCAGATTCTTTTAAAGGGTGGTTATCCCCCTGTGTAGGTCTTGTAGAGCCCCTCTGCATTCTGAAGTAATTGGCCCTCTGGTGAAGGCTTTACTGCCTTAAATTTAGGCTCAAATTGCTGCACCTCAATTATTTGAACCAACCAATAATTAGTGCGCCATTATTGCGGAGTGTCACACCTTTGGTAGGTGTTATGGCAAGTTTGTGTTCTTCCCCCTCAGCCTCATTTATTGCACTCTGTGTCAGCTCACCATTGTGGTTTCCCCTTCATTTTCTGCGTGGCTTACATGCATGTATGCCCACACACAGCAACAGCCTAAAGACAAATTCAAATCACATCGGTAACCACACACTGAAGTTCCCTCGAGCAAGAGGTGAATGTCAACCACCTCCAGATGCAAGGTGCAATTTCCACAGCCCCATTCATCATTGAGAATATGTGTAACTACAGTGAGTGACAGCCACATTGAATGTCCATGCAGTTGACACGAGTAAACCCATTCAGGAATGTGCTGGGAATCATGAAAAAGCACATGCATGCAGACACACAAAGGCAAACAGGTAGAGCCTGCTCAGGAACTTTGATAATCACTGTCACTCTCTAAGCAAGCAGTCATATTTCCTGAGCATACACAGCATGTATACTTTATAGCTTATACAGAAAATAAATCTTTTCGCTCCCATTTTGTGGCAGTCTGCACCATTGGTCTGAACATCTGGTTTAGTCATGTGTCATTATCAGCTCAGTCACACATATGCAACAGAAAACACTTACTCAAGTCATGTGTGTGTTTAAATATGCACACTTTTTCACAGTTTTTCAAAAACACAGATACACACAGGCGTTCAGTTTTAATAGCGTGAAGGCATGGAAAATCTCCCTATACAATCACAATTCCACGCAATCATTCAAGTCGTAATGCTTGTCACAAATGGCTGTCAGAGGATGTAGTCAGGACTTGTTACGCTCCATTGTAAAAAAAAACAAAAAAAACGAGAGAGATAGGGGCCCCACAGGCTACACCTGCACATCTATTCTCTGTTTCGTCAAACAGGTTCTCTCACCCATCACATTGCCCTTTTCAACAGGCAGGCCTGCTTTCCTTCCCAATAAAAAGCAAAAGGAAAGTGCGAGGGATGACAGAGGACGAAACAAAAACACAAAGACGGATTTAAGTTATGCAAAACATATAAAATCCCACTACCGTCCACTTCCGGGTCCTCAAGGCACAGTGACCGTCGCCCTTATTCATTTAGAACATAACAATGAGAAAAGATTGATAACTTGTCACATTTCTCCACAAGTCAACAAATACAGAAAATACTATATACAATATATGCAGAAAACCAAGTGATGTCATTCATATTCATCATTGGTGTATGCTTGTGTTATGGTCAGCCTTTGAGCTCAGTCACATTTAAATGCATGCTAAAATATGTGGCTCTGTGGTCCTCCATTTATGGGGGCCCCTATACAGTGCATGTGTGTATTGTCCGGGTCAAATAAAGACCTAGAGGTGGGTGTGGCTAACATGCTTTCCCCTGGGTCAGTTGCTTCATAGAGCAACATTCCGTCATATTCCCTCATTTGGGGGCCATTAGAGAGGAAATAGGGCCTCTAGCATTCCTCCACCTCTGCTTTTCCATCTCTCCCCAAAACTACCCCCATGCGCTCAGTATCGTGTCTTCGCCCCTTATTCACCCTTTCTTTCCTCGGTGTTTTCACAGTGTTAACAATCAAGTCATGGCCCCGAGTGTTCTGGGGCCTATCGGGTCGACTGGGAGTGTTGATTGTGATGGATGGAGGGGGGTTGATCCCAGGCCAACCATACATGCTTATTCATCTACTTACTCTCTTCTGTTTTGTGAGGGAACGATGGCTATTGAGTATATGTACCAGACCACATGCTTGGATTTTTTCAATTTTTTTTATCTTAAGCCACCTCTTTTTCAAACACAAGGACAGAACACATCTCTGCATCTGAAGAAGAAATGCAAATTCCAGTTTCTGAAACCCTCGAACAAATCTGTTTAAATTCATGAGCAGACAGAGTTATGGTAATTGTTGCAGCCCAATCAAAACATACAAACATATGCAATATACGAATAACGTCAGAAAGTAAATAGACGTTATTTCTGCGTATCTTACTATCTTACAATTATTAAAACACATTACATTCAAATTGTTGGGTACCTCCTCACTCCCAAAGTATGGCTTTGTGCTGCGTCTGAGCTTTGCATTGTTTGTTTTTCTCCACATTTGCATATTTCCAGTGAACACATTTTTAAGGTTTGTGTTCATAAATGTTGTATCACGTCATTATCAAGACAGAAATTATTTGAGGACATCATGGCGAAATCACTGTGTTCAAGTTAGGGTACCTTAGAAAGTGGCAACATGACTCTTCTGAGGCAGGTAATGGCATTGTCATACAGACAATACCTTTTGGACTCAGACAATACCTTTTGGACTCAAAAGATCAAGATTCCTTTCAGAAGCTGAACACTACCAATATTCAGGTATTGAAAGTGTTGCTGACTGCATGTAAACAGTTATTGATCAACATATTCATACAATTCATCTTTTTCTCAGACCTTAAAGCACCATTTCAAGCGGTTATCTACTCAACATCTACGCCTCTCAACTCACGCTTTTTGGTCCCTACTTCTTTGTGGTTCCAAAAAAAGAAGGTCGATTCCGAAAACGTGGTCCGCGAGAAATTTGAATCTGTGGCAGTGCAATCCACCTAAAACAATAGCCACGATTAACGACAATTTAGCAGTATAGAACAGGCATTAATTAAAACTTTTGGGGGAAAAATGCTTTTCTATGGAGAAAAGAGTAAACATTTGGCGCTACCTTTTGACAGCCGCAGCACTACCAAAACTTGAACTTCAGGTTTCTTCAATGAAGATATGTACACTCCCATCTTTGGTGCACAGAATGCATAACGTCAATTCTGTTAACGCTCAGAGCAGACGATACAAAAATGTACTGATTGTTGCAAACCTGAAGATTTCTTAACCTAGCTACTGTTTATATGTTGTCATGGAACCTCTCAATTTGGACAATTAAATTAAACCAGGTCTCCGAATTATTATTCGTTCTTGATTGATAAAAATAAAAACAATAATAGTAAAAATAATCATCTCTGGGCACTCCGGTCTCCTCCCCCATTCCAAAATCATGCATGGTAGGTGTATTGGACACTCCAAATTGCCCTTAGGTATGATTGTGAGGGTGATTGGCTATTTGTCTCTGTGTGCCCTGCGGTTGGCTGGCAACCAGTCCAGGGTGTCCCTCGTCGACTGCCGGAAGATGGCTGGAATAGACACCAGTAAGCCAGCGACCCTAATGAGGAGCAGCTATAGAAAATGGATGAATAGATGGAATAATAATATAATTTTTATTTTTAAAAAAAATCTGGTCATCCCAGCAGCTTGTCATCATACAAAATTGAAAGAAATCATAGTAAGATGCAGCAATGAGTTCATACAAATGCAAATACAACGCATACAATATACTTACCTTATCTCATTAGGGCACAGATAAAAACAAAGTTTATGATTTGCAAAATTGCAGTCAAACTAGCAAATTGTATGTGTTTATGGCATCTCAAGGTGATGGCTTGAGGCAAGGTAGCCAGTTTTACCTGTGTTTGCAGACCACTTAGGGCCATTGGCGGCTTGTGGGCCATTTGCTTATCTTTGGGGTGAGTAATGTGTGTTTCTGTGTGTCTGTGGTTGCAGCCAGGCCCTGCCTGAGGTCATCAATCTCTGCAACCTGAGAAGGACTGTTTGTGTGCTTGTGTATGTGTTTCAGCAAGAGAAAATAAGACAAGCAAGCAATTCATTTAATATGTGTGTGCATGTGTGCTACAGATGACATCAAGTTAGTCATCCACATTTGTTTGTCCGTAATGGGATCAGTCACATTTTACTTGCTGTAACTGCTGACAAAACAAAAAAGTAAACAAACAGATGCTTCGAGATTATTCATATTCGATGAATCCCATTGAATAACCTACCTTGTTTATGTTTTAAACTGATGATGAGAGGTCTAGTACAATGTTGGGTATTCTGAATACCTTGGAAAAGAAACAGACAGACAGATCAACTAATGGACAAGTTACTTTTTTCTTAAATTCTGTGAGGTAAGTTAGGTGTTCAGAATATAAGACATCAAAATGAATTTCGATTTACCCTGATCATTCCAACCCAGATTTCCCACATGATTCACAACCTTGCAGTTTATTTGGTTTATGGCTTCATCTAAACATCAGCGGCCTCGTCTGAAATAGAAAGACCCTTCAGAAACCAATTTTCATGATTCTCATTTTCAAACGTGGCTTTTCGCAGTTTGAAAGTTTTGCTGACAATCAAGATAAGAACTTCAAGCGAACTTGCCTGTTTAATTGGACATCAAAGAGGCCTAATTCTAATTTGATGATAATTGATACCAGCTTTTTTTTTTTTGCACTATGCACTTTGCACTATGCAGAGAAAACGTTTGTTGCTCAGTTTATGTTGATGAGTCATATAGTGAACTGAAAATGTTGACATCTTATAAGGAAACACATTTATTTGGGTAAAGAAAGAATACATCAGTTAGGTTTGAAAGTGTGAAAACTTGCATATTCGAAATGTGGTTTTGACGATGAGTTAATAAAGTGTCATAAAAATCCCATTAAACAGTAGTACAAACCTGGCCACACCCTCTGGTTAACCCAAATTGCTGAAACTTTAATTTATTGGAATAGTTAAGTGAGATCATTCACGTGATATTGTAAATTTATATACAGATGCACTGGCTGACCAAACTGAAAATGAGAGAAACACTACTTCCAAAATTATGACCGTATTTTCACCTCATCTCCTTATCAAGTACCGTATTTTTTAGACTATAAGGCCCACTTAAATACCTTGAATCTTCTCAAAAATCAAGAGTGTGCCATATCAAGAGGCCTCAAGTATGAATGCTGAAACAATGTGGAATAAAGTTTGAGGCATTTCCTATATTGGTTAATTTCCTTTAATGTACAATAAGCCACCTTATGTACACCTTATAACTAGAGGAGGGCCAAAATAATCAACTGACAAAAGAATCAATATTTTCATTTACTACAGTTTAGAAATGATGTAAAAAGTCCCCAAATTGACTAACTACGGTGGATGCACTCTGCCAAGGAAGAGGAAACATCACATCACACAACAAAGGCATGACGCAAATGCCAACTTCAAAAACAAAAAAAACATAAGGCACATGTTAGCACTGGCCACTAAATAAGTGGTTTATTCAGATGCAATCAGACACATCAAACTCAGACAGAAAAAATGCCCATCCCTACGTGCAATAGCTTTGAAACTGTTGTCCTCTGGTCAGTGCTACAGGGCTCAAAAAAGTCAGGATAACAGACTCAGTGAGAGCTATTTCCCCAGGGGTGTCAAAGGTCTGAATAACAACAAACAAGAACACAATGATAATAACAATTGCACTCAGTGAAACAAAGGTTTTTATTCAGTTTTCTTGTATACATGCTATTCAACGACAATAGAGGTTCCATTCTATTCTATTTTATTCTATTGAATGTTAATAAGAGCAAATATCCAAACAACGTGGGCTTTCTATCAATCTATCAAAACTGGTGTAGCATATTTTTTCCAAGCATAGCTCTGCCAAGTCATGGGTGTAGAATCTCATTGTGGGGCCAGGTATTTAGTTACTATTACATCACACTCCATCGGATTTCAAACTGGCGCGCTCACAGACTTCTGAAAATAGGCCGCTAACAACAGATTTACTTGGCTTTCCGAGTTAGCCTTGTAACTACTGTTGCACTGATTTAATACCAAATTTGCAGCTAAATGCTGCAAATGACACTTGGTAACTATTTGGTGAAACATGCCTCCACTTGCTACTGATGTTTTTCCATTGGAAAACATGGATTACCCTGTAGTACTGTCCACCATACTCCTAACGCAGAATATAGTAAACAGTTGCTCATTGTACTGTACAATATTTGCTGCTCGAATTGACAGTGAGCAGTTTTTGTGCCTTTCCCCTATGCGTATGTAATTCTCCTTCAAAAATGACTTCATTGTGGCGTTTTTGACTCCAGCTCTTTCTATAGTCTGTGTCCCAGACAGTGCATATCTATTTACATGCTGCCGAGTGCATCACTTTGAACAAACAAGACATGCTGACCTGCTGACGTCAAGAAAGAAACCAGGATCTGATCAGAATCAAACAACAGCTGGGGAGGATAAAGAATCACAGCAGGAGGTGATCTATTTTAGCTTTGGACGCAGCATCAGAAGAAGGAAACCTTCCAGGTTATTTGCACTGAGGTGGAGAATCCCTCTGGAATGGAGTCAATGTGTGATTGTTTGTGTATGTGTGTGCGTGCGGGATATTATCCAGAGTTCTGACGACTCAACACTCAGCGCTAGTGGCTTGATGTGGGTGGGCGGCAACTGCAGGTTGGGGTGACAAGTGAGCCACTCGGTGGGATCTGACAGGAGGCCGGTGGTTATCTTACTGACCCGCTGACAGCAACACACAAGCACACACAGTCCAGCCATGTATGCGTTGTCCTTTTTGTGTCTATTAGTGCTTTGATTAAACTCTCCATGATGTGACACAGCAAGGCAGATATTGTATCACAGTTACAATGTCACAGTTAAATATCCCCACAACACTGGTTCTTTTATTGTACTTCATAAACAAACGCACCTGTACATGTTTTGTCTTTCGTGACTGCAGTTTCTTATTCAAACCATTTCCCAGTCAGCCAGGTTGTAACCCTCATCCCACAAAGGAGACAAACCTTGAGCATACAACTCTTCAAACATCAAACAACACTTCATACTGTCTGAACTCACTCCCCTTACTCCATGGTTCACCCGCTGACCTTGTCCAGACCTTCCCTGAACACAAACACTTCAGGGCTTCACCCGTGACCTCACACCCACAACCAGCACTCTGCAAAATACGGCAAGACATTCCACCGTCACTCCGCTTGGCATATGTGGCGCAACACTTTACTCCCTGTGGGTGCTTCTTATCACTTTCTCATTACCACTTTAGTCACGGACAGCTTTCAGCTATAACAAACTGTAACGCCTCATATCATTAATGACTACATGTCAGTATAAAGATGAGGGAAACTTCAAGCACAAATGTTGGATGTTTGCTGGATGCAAATTATTGAAATCATTTATTGGCAAAAATGTACACTTGGGTTTTATTAATGGTGTAAATCAACTGGCTATAACAAGAATAAATGCACATAGAACTTAGAATCATAAATTGATGTTGTCAATCTTCAAGTTAGAACATGTATTGCTGATCCAATTAACTTGCTTTTTTTACAGTATCTTTCATTTGTTGGAATTAGAGCTAAGAAAACTTTGAAGGGAGGTTTTCTCTCCTAACTAGTTTCAGAAAAATATTGACGAATTAATAAACAGGAGGAGAACATACATGGGGATCCAGGTACATTTTTAATGAGATGATACACTTTAAAACTGTATCTGAATTCAGAAGCTTTTATTTCCTGCAAACAATTGTCACCGTCAATTAATTGAAACATAAGATTTGCCATTTTTTTCCATCCCTACCATACACAGAATGAGAAGGTCAACATCTTGGCTGTGTTTCTCCCAATGTTCACTATTTAAAGTTAAAAACTGACGCTGAAAAATGTAGCTGTGTGGAATTTATTGAGGGTGGTTCAGTGGAAGAGTGCTTAACACATCAGCCTCACATTTTGGACATGTGAGTTCAATTCCAGCTCACTCCGGCCTCCTTTTGTGGAGTTTGCATGTTCTGTACCTGTGTGGGTTCTCTCTGGGCACTACGGCTTCCTCCCACATTCCAAAAACATGCATGATAGGTGTCCTGGAAACCCTATATTATCCTTGGGTGTGATTGGGTGCGTGAGTGGTTGTTCGTCCAGTGTGTCCTGCAATTGGTTGATAACCAGTTCAGGGTGTCCCCAGCTGGGATATGCTCCTTAATTCCATTTTAATTTTATAGGGTTGTTGTACACAATAAAATCATCCGGATCCAGATTCATTTTCGCTCTACAGTATGTGTATTCTCCTTAAAGTATATACATATTTGAAGTCAGCCCCATTTTAATTTCGTGCATCCAATTCAACAAAATGACAAAATAAAATCAAGTAATCTCAGCACAACACTTTATAGAACAGCCATTTAGTAAAACAGTAAATGGCTCAAATTGTAATCGAAGTGTTTGCAAATAAGGGATTCGTTGACATTATGTGACATTTATTGATGACTATGCTAAAATGTTTCAAACTAGGTATTTCAACTTTGCAAGATTGAAATCGCTGTAACCCTGTCAATTTTTGAGCTCCCTTGATGTACACATCAATACTTTGTGTAGAATGTCAGAGCTTTATTTATTTGCATGCAAAATGTCAAATGTCTCCCAGCCTTATCCAGAAGTGTTGGAGAAATGGGATGAAATACTGCAGTCCTCATTTATTTAGGGAATATGTAAGTTAAGCATAACATATAAAAGTACATTATGTAAATTGTTTGGCTTCTCCCTGCCAGTTTTGTTGTGGTTCTTCTGAACCATGTTCTTTCCAAACCGACAGTATATAGTCCCAGGTCTATGAGACTGCTACCTTGTAGTTAGCGGGTATATCCTATACATAAAAAGTTTTTATACGCTTTTATTTTGAGAGATGCATACACGATCAAATTTGGCATCTGCCACTTAGGACGTATTGCGCTATATAGCTTGTCGATGATTACTGTATTGGATACACTCAGAAAACACACTAGCATAGTTTGGCATCGTGAAACAAACCATATTTTGAATTTACATTTTTGAAACCCGGCAATCCCCAGGAGTTCTTCGAGGGTCTGCAGGGCGCCAAAGATGGCCAACCTTCTGTTCCCATGGTCTTAACTATAGGCTTGAGCTGCAAATGACCACCTTAAGCCTGCCTCAACAGCCTTGTATGGCGGCAAGCATCCTAGAAGACCAACCATCGCCACGGCTGGTGACAGATGCATGCTATGATTGGTGGGGGCCGTAATTTAGGCTGTAATTTGCAAAGTGGAAATGTAGGTGACTAAGGCTTTTCCATGTATGGATGTGCGTGTGAGACAGGGTTGACAGCATTGTGAGAGCACAGCGTACTCAGTTCGCAGGATTCTGTTTTTCATCTTCTCTCCCTCTAGCAAAATGTATTATGAGTCGGTATGTATGACACAAGCCATTACATCATTTCCTTTTTAATGTCAATTGATAGACTGGGAGTGGAGTGTCAGTTATGTTAGCATGTGCTGTTCGTGCTGTGTTTGGCTGAAGTATGACAGTTGGGAGTTAAGAATTCGATGTGTGTGCTAGACTCACATGGCTAAGCCAGGAAGAGGGGCACTTTTGTTGCGGAGGAAACGGCAGTTAGTAAATCGGAAGCGTCATTATCATTTTTATTGTGGTGGCAGCCAGATAAGCTGCCCAGCTGCAGAACTGAGAGGCTGTGGGCTCAAAGCGGGCGCCGCACACACACATGCACAGCCCGGTTCTCCACCTGTTTCTCTTTCACAATCGATAGCTTTGATGCTTGGGAACGCTGGGGTGATGGCGGTGGACAGGGGCATTAGGATACAGGGCTACATGACCCAAGGGAGCCACGGGTGTCAAGGACTTTGATCCTTGTTACGCCACTACATGTAGATTACCGGTCTCTGGAGGGGTACCACAACCTCTAAATCAACCCCCTTTTCAATGAAGTTACCCCGGACTCCCCCTAACTCCATGGTCTAAGTCTTAGCTCCAAAGCTGATCCTCAGGGACAGGTGAACCAGAAAACATGTCCAGACGCTCTCACGGTCCAACAGAAATGCTTATTTCAAGGTTAGAGCATTCACATAAGCCAAAATACACTAATGCATCATAAAGGCAAACACAGACATGTATTTGTGCAGAGGTTTTCAATCTGCTTAAGTATGACTCCCAAAACTAGCAAATTACGTTTTACACATTAAGTTTTACCTTAAAGCAACCTCATGCGATCAGAGGAGGCCTATACAGATTGAAGCTTCCAACATCTAACAACAAACCCATTTCATTCCCTGATGCTCTTCAGTTTGTTTAATTTCAAAATAATTTCCCATAGAGATCATTCATAATTTAAAGTTCGGGGTGTACAAGTGTTCACCGGGTCTGTTAAAAACATAATTTCAACGTCAATATGTTATGTCATACATATATCTCATTTCTAGGAAGCTGTCATTATAGTTTGATTAAAAATAGCTTGTAAATTATGACCAAATCTCCCTATGTTGCATTGTATTAGTGCACATGTCAAACTTCAGTCCTCGAGGATCGGTGTCTTGCATGTTTTCTAAACCTCTCTCTCAAACAGACCTGATTTAAATGATTAGTTTCATTTTCAAGATCCTGCTTAGCTTTATAATGAGCTAATATTTGAATGAGGTGTGTTTGGGGGAGACAAGCAGTAAACCTGCCGGCCCTCGAGGACTGGAGTTCGACACCTACGCATTAGTAGGTACTCTGTCCACCACTAAGGGTACCGGAGTTGAAATCAGATCTAGAGAGCAGGCTCCACCATAAGGATACAGTCAGCCCCCGGCTTACGAGCACCCTGATTCGCGAACAATTCGCCTTACGAGCGTGGATCAGGGAGATTTTTGTCCTCCGCTTACGAGCAAACCTCTCGCCTTACGAGCATTCCGACAAACCAGTCATTGAGTATGTAGAAATGTTCTCGCCTAACTGCGTAAACATATTCAGCAGTTACGTCATCTACAATCTTTAACAGATACTTGTGGCGGTAACGTGAACGCTATTGGTCTTAAAACCTCACAATGACTGTCTCACTCACGGTGTCTAAATATATTACCATTTAAGTGTAGTGTTTGTACAGCTAAAGGGAAAAACAGCTGACATGAAATTAAATGTGCCGATTGCAGGACAAAGAATTGTCATTGGTTTAAATGTGTGTTTTTTTTTAAATTAATTGTCAATACATTCCAACCGTTTAAAAAAAAGTGCGAATAATTATCAGTCAGTCAAGGAGACGCCAATATGCTATTGGTCGATTAAGGTCACCCGGTCTCACTCACGGAGATGCTATTGGCCGGCGTCACACGTCAATCACAGAAATGCCGATATGCCTATGGCCGAACGCCTTTATCTAGCTTGATGGGACAGGATGGAAGAAAGTAGAGAAAATGAGTGAAAAACGGAATGTTTTGAAGACTTTGCAAACTTTATCTGTTAGACATAGCTTCTAAAATTACTAGCAGCGGTAAAGGAAGAAATAAGAGGATGATGTTTTAGTATCTCCGTGATTTGCACCATGACTGAAAGAGTTACTGTAACACTGTAAGACCAATAGCCTACATGCGTTGCCGTATTACCTCAAGACGTTGATCTCTGCACCCTGTTACGAGTGGTATTGCAGTGCTATATAATGGTTGCTTGACAAAACTGTATGTCATGTTAGTCGGCGATCTCCCGACATGCTTTGGGACAGCGCCATTGTTGCATTTCTGTGAGTTGAAACCAACAGTGAACTGACGCTCAAACAAGCCATAAGTGTGGTGCCTAGTTAATACAACACACACAACCTCCCCTCCGCCTCCACCCAGCTCAATTCACGTCGGGAAAAACAGCTGACATGAAATTAAGTGTGCCGATTGCAGGACAAAAAATCGTCACAGGTTTAAATGTGTTTTAATCAATAAGATGTCAATACATTCCAACCGTTTAAAAAAAAAGTGCGAATAATTATCAGTCAGTCAAGGAGACGCCAATATGCTATTGGTCGATTAAGGTCACCCGGTCTCACTCACGGAGATGCTATTGGCCGGCGTCACACGTCAATCACAGAAGTGCCGATATGCTATTGGCCGAACGCCTTTATCTAGCTTGATGGCACAGCTGGTTGGGATGGAAGGAAGTAGAGAAAACCCTGACTGAAAAAGTTACTGTGACACTGTAAGACCAATAGCATATCTGATTTACCGTATTGACTTCGAGCATTCATCTCTGCTCATCTCTGCTTATCTCAGCACAAATCACGTCTTTCCAAAGGTAAAAGTCATTTTTCCTTTGTATTTGTTATTTAGAGCAACTGTACAGTAGATTATGTCACTTAATATTAATATATGTATACAGCGTGATGATTTTACCTAAGGCTTCTGCGCGCGTTGCACGCATTCACGAATTAACATGGGTTTGGATTGCCCGCTATACGAGCAATTCGAGATACGAGCGTAGCCGCTGAACGGATTAAGTTCGTAACCCGGGGGCCCACTGTATAGCGCTTTTTTTAAGTTAAGTAGCAAAGTTGGTAGAATTCGGGTGAAACAGAAAGTAAATAGTAGAGATGGGCAGTTTGCCGGTACAAAGTGCGTTGGTGATCAACCAACGTTTTGCTGACAAACCAGCAAATGACAAAAACATGTTCTAGTATTTTGACCACTTTTGGTTTAATTTTCTTCCATTGCAATATTTTCTGGCATCTCCTTTCAGTGCTTTCCCTTTTCTATGAAATACATTTGGTGTAAAGTTCAAATAAATGGACAAAATACTGAACAAGACAGAATAGCTGATCATTTTAAGCCATTGTTGTAATTGTCACCACCTGTGTCACCTGCCAATGTTGGTAAAGTTTTGTCATCTCACCCATTCAAATATTCCAAATTTCTGATAAATGTTTAAACTGCCATTGCCTTGTGAGCATAGAAGTGTAAACACTGTGTAAATAGGAAGTAATTTTACATACACACACTGAGGAATAACTGGCTGAGGCCTGGAACATTAATATAAAACAAGTACTTTAAAGAGAGGAACTATGCTTAATGTCTCAATTGAAGACTGTAAAATCTAGCTTTTGCTTTTTGTTTAGGGCTAAGTTATAGAGGATCGACAATTAAAATGTATAGCTTTAAAAAATGGCAAACAGAAAGATGATGACTGATGACTGAGTGTAAAATGTAAAATGTAAATTGCCCACCTCTGGTAAATATGACTGACTTTACCTTCTTCTTCGACGTGTCCCTCGGCAATCGCCTCGGCGAATCAATTGCCTCCATCTGTCGCCTGTCCCCTGCATTCTCTTCTCTCACACCAGCACACCTTCCTGTCCTCTTTCACTTCATAAACCTCTTTTGGTCTTCCTCTAGGTCTCAAAACTCAGCATCCATCTGCCTACAGAATATATTAACTATCTCTCCTCCGGACATGCCAGAACCATCTCAGTCTGGCCTACCTGACTTTATCTACAAAACATTTAACTGTGATGTTTTAATTCATGACAATTTATTGTTTATTACTTTCTTTTCTTTGAAAGTAAAATGATTTTTAGGTTTTTTGGTTTTAAGATTTTTTAGGTTTTAAGTTACAAATATAATTCAGTTGTCTTATACAAGAGCAACGACAGCATAACATCTTTCTATATATTTTCATGTTCCTTCAATTAGGTTGGACGTGCTTGTGGGCACATGGATACCCACCCATATACACACTCTATGCGTATGCTTTCATATAGGTAACATTAGTGTGCCTGTGCATAATGTGATTTATGACTGCATGGTTCATTCAGAGTTGAAATGTGTTAAAGGTGAAACTAAAGAGGCCTGACACACTTACTGCAACCAAATAAAAGTTGACATAAAAGAGAGTTTGAAAAACTGATTTAAGGTAAAACTAAATGTACCTCTGTGTTTGCGGTCTTGTGGTTTCAGTCAGCGCAACTGGAAGAGGGAGATGAAAAGCGATTGCGACAGAGGGAAAAGCAGAGAGAGAAATAAAGTTCAGCATGAAGAGGACAGGGCCACGAACAGAGTAGTCATTGTCAGCGTGGCCTGGTTACCATTTTAATGAAGGAGCCAGTATTCCCTCACAAAGTATACACTTCCACAATGATTAACACTCTGCATATATGCTCAGACAATACCACAGCTTTTGGCAAACTCAATGACACAACAAATATAGACATTTTGTAGGCAAGTGCCAGGAAAAATATGTTCAATAGAGCAGTGGTCCCCACTGGTCTGCAGTCCGGTAGCCATTCAGGACCAGGCTGCACAATGGTACCAACCGGAGAAAAATTGTGGAGCATATGCATTGACCCCTAATCACACCCACCCGGCCGACTACCCTTCCAAGTAGCAATATTAATAGGGTTGGTTGATTATATAATTGATAATCATAAAATTATGTGACCATGTTAAGGCAATCAGACACAGCGGTAATGTGCATGACTGCATCGAGAGTCTCGCTTCTAACCTTGGATTGCAATTTGAAGTAAACAGAATCTGCCGCTAAATGTCAACAAAAAAATAAATAAATAAACAAAAGGTAATTGCAACAATGACTGAACATGGACAACCATGACTTGCCATCTTTCAGAGATGAAGCTATTTTTACAAGAGTTCTTTCCCATTCCATCTGCGGTATCTTTAATGTGATGTGGAGAAAATTAAACCATTGTGCAAGGTACGTCATAAAAAAAACATGGCTAGATTCAAGCTTGTTGAATCATTTGACCAAGTAGCATCCAAAGTGATGGAATGGAGAGCATGAAAAAGAGACTTGACTTTGCACACCCTGCCCTCATGAACTTTAGCTAGCAGTTTAGCCACTATTAATAAATCATTCAGCCACCGGACCAAAGCAGGAATCAAGCAAGTCATCATTTAATGCGGGTAGCAATGAAGCTAACACTCTATGTAGGATCATAACTTTAAAACCTTTGTGCAATTTTTTGACCATTTTGGGGTCTTATTCTTTCACATTATTCTCACAATATTTTACTCTCCTATTAGTGTGATAACTAAGTAGTAATGCCATGTGTTGAACTTTGGAATGTTGTCCCCTTATGGGTGAGGTTTCAGCTCCCTGGTGTCTTGTTTTAATGCTTTTTTTTTTTTTTTTAAATGTGAAATGCATTTAATGTAAAGTTCAAAGGATTGGACAAAATACTCCACAAGGGTACAATGATGTATTTAAGTGCATTCATTACTGAGGAGTTCATTTTTAATAGGCCACTTTGTTTGTTTGTTTTAAATGTTCTGTTTGTTGTATTGTTGAGAAAAAAACAGAATTTTAAAACTCACCTATTGGGTTTCTTAAAAATATTCCTGCTATGTTGTTGCATGATGTACAGTAGTCGTATGTGTTTTCAGCACCAATACTTTAAAATTGGCAATTTAAAAGCAGCCCCGTGTATTTATACTTTCAACTTTTAGACGGCTGCATACTTTCAACTGTTAGATGGCAACACTCTAATTTCAGGCAAAGTTTGGATGAGTACCTAAGTGTGGATTAGCCACTGTAGAATATGTATTTTATTGTTCAAAGGCATTTGTAAGTGTCTTCAAATAGGGTATATCCATATTGCGGATGAAGGTGGTTTAATAAGTCAAAATTAAGAATTGCACTCTAAATAGTACCCAAATAAATTAAAAACACATAAATTGAAGCTCCTTGCAATATCCAGATTCGAATTCCTTAAAAAAGAAAAAAAATTGTGACACCCCATCCTTAAGGCAACTCAATAGTGACTTTCTCAATCACAGTGCAGCGTCTCTCAACATTGTCTCGGCGCCAGTGGTACATTCGAATTCCGAGCACAAAACAAACACACAAAGGAAAACAGGAGCGAGAGTAATGACAATTATTTTCTAATCATTTTTTATTTGATTCATTTGGATGACAATAGCCATAGTTGTTTTCCAGAATTTTGGACATTGTGTAATTATGATGACATGATGACTTGGGCTCATGATTGAGTATTTATTATGCTTAGGAAGTCAGTTATGCTGGTGGCTCAAGTCACGTTGTGGCAGCAGCTGCACCGTGAAGGTTATGTGTATGCTGCAGACCAAGCGTAACAGGCATGAATGAGAATATAGACACAGACGTACATATGTGAACACGCGCATTCACAATGAACCTTACAAACTGGCTCATAAATCAAAAGGCAAATGTTTTGCGTACATGCCCAAAATAATATGGAATATTGGAGTAGAGTGATTTCAATCTAAAATTGGAACATGGCCCCAGTGGCTTTTTCTATATATTTGCTTCTCTTCCAAGAAATGCAATTTTCCATAATGAGCAGACAATTTTGAAATGGAAGAATTGTGAAATGACCCCTTAGTTGGCAGCAAATTATCATACACAACTCAGATCAAGTTTGATCAGCCGCCATAGGGCAACAAAATGCTTAACGTACAGGAAGTGCAACATTCTTATGGTGAAATGTGCAGAGTTCTTTTGAATGGGTATTCTCTTTACTATGATGTAGATCTGCGAGCCAGATGTCACCAGTACGACATTTTCATTTTCTTTTGAGAGGACTCTTTAGAAATCCTGTATGTCACATTTTCTTTCCTCATTTCTCATATGCTTGATTCCATTGTTCATATTTTTCTTTCCTTTTATCTCACTCATTCACTCACACAGCACATAATGTTTTCTGCAGCTGTTTCTCCAGGGCAGGTGCTGCGAGGGTGATATGATGAAGAGGTGAAAGAGAAGTGGAGGGAGGAAGAAGGGAAATCGAGGAGGGGTGAAGGGAGAGGGGAAGTAAATCTTTGGGGTTCACTGCTACTGGAGTTGAATTCCTTCACACCAGTTGCTGAAAGCTTCCCTGCATGCGTGGGAACGAATACACAGGCAAACATATACACAAGAGATATAGGCGCTGATTGCTTCCTGTCAGCTCTGACCATTCCCTTGGGGCTCAAAAATGTCAATCCCCGCATATTCATGGAACCAGTGCGCTTAACTCAGCCTCTTTTGTTTTTCTTTTTGCCCTTGAGTTTTTGAGTCTCCTTGTCCAGTTTTAACACTTAATAAATGTGTTGCGTTGATTTTGTTTTCTCTTTTCTTATTGTTGACAGGCATTTGGCTGTACCAGCCACTTCAACTTTCAACGAGCAGATGAGGTAATCATGAATGAACCTATTAAGCAGCCAGGTGGTGGGGGTGGGGTGGCAATCATTTGCAGGGATATATGTTTGTGTGTGAGTGTGTGTGTGTGTGTGTGTGTGTGTTCACAAAACCAGGGTTATGTTGGCGAAAATGAAAGTTGAGATATTGAATATAATATTTTCGTTATGTGGTTTACACTAATGATTGCTTTCACGGCAGGTGAGATGATACGAATCAAACCTTGAACTCTAATGTGCAAAAGACTGCTTGTGAATATATCTGAATTTGTAGGTTGCTGGTACTAAAAGATGAGAGAAAAACAAAAACATGAACAGAGGTAAAAAAAAAAGTGAAGCAATAAAACGTTCATTGGACAGTTTGTATAACATGTGAAAATAGGTCAACAGCATAGAATGTAACACTGATTTAAATTGTGTATTGGCATAAACAGAAATGTTGTATCATTACAGTAGCATCCCCAATCAAAGGTTCATGTAAAGCACACACACACACACACACACACACACACACACACACAGACAATTTTTTGCACACAAACAGTGCACTGATTGAATTTAGCTGCAGGCGCCTGCCGTTGTTTTGTGAATCATATTGCAGCATGCTGTTGCAGATCTGTGGCTGCGGCCCTCATTCCTCTGTGGCCACATCAAACTTTCGCAATACAGGAGGAGATATCCCTCCGTGCCATAGTACAGCCACCACAGCCTTTATATGCAGATCCAATGGAATCTAAGTTAGAGGATGTGGCTTGCAATCGCCGGTGTTGTTTATGTAAACGTAAGGGGGCGAGAATTAAACCTGAACAGCAAAGAAGTGAGGAGAAAGTAGATTATTCTGGCAGGCATTCCGGCCTGGCACTTACTAATGGCATAACGAATCATTTAAGACTAAACCACCGCTGGTTCCACATTGGGTGATTGCACAGTAATGGTCATGTACATAAACAGGAGTATGCTTGTGCCAGAGTTGAGCAATTCTGGTTTAATGTTACGGTTATGTGCCTCAGTCACTCGCCACCTGGTTTAACGAGGTACTGTACCTCCAGCTATCATGTTTTGTATTAGACTGCCCCCTAGTGTTACCTCATCTTCTGCTTCTCTGCTTTTTATCTCACGTCACCTCAGAGCACAAAGTTATCTAACAAGTATGAGCACCAAGGGAATCCTAGCTTGAGTGAAACCAGCAGATGTGGACGCAATAATGACTCTCAAAATCCTCTGGTCTTTGGCTTCAAGATGTTTTTGGTCCCACACTTTATGTCATCTTGATCAACAGGGAAACAACATGTGCGCATTGAATGTCAATAGCCAACATGCTGTTTAGATCTGAATGTTTATAGTATAGTATAGTATAGTATAGTATAGTATAGTATAGTATAGTATAGTATAGTATTGTATCGTATAATATAATATAGTATTAGAATTGAGGTTGTATGAGAGCTTGTTGTATGAGAACAACATGTACCACCCTAATTTTTAGCAAAGTACCTTTATTTGCAGATGTTTGGAAGACATAATGATCTGCCTGCCATAATGTACGTCCGCCTGTGTTTAAGGATGTCATCATTGTTTTTTCCGCCTGATATTGATCTCTTTGTCCATTCATGTAACTCGTTTGTGAAATGATGTTCAAGACGAGGAACTCCAGGTCAATTGAGGCAGCTTCAAAGTGACATGCTAGCTAGCTTGTCTGATTAAAAAAGCTCCTTAGCAACCATGCGAATCATCTACTTATCTCCTATTTTCATCCACTTCAATTACAATTTGAACTTTTTGGCTGATGAGTAATGCATGCGGAGACCTTAAGGAGGTTGTTTTTGTATAAATCCAAAAATGTACATTTCTGAGGAAATTTTAGATGTTGGTCAATGACTCAAAACAAAATCTCCCAGCCATACACCTGGTCTTGTCAAAAGTATATAATATCTGTAGTTATAACATTCAGCTACTTTTCCATTCACCTTTCTTTATTTTGTTTTGTTCATAGATATTGTCAGATTTTACAGTTGTCTATTTTTATATATATCTATTTCTTTATTTCATTTTTACTTGCCACTGAGGTTAGAGAGTCACGTAATTTCAATTCTCTGTCTGTCCTTGCACATGTGGTAGAATTGACAATAAAACTTTGAACTTGAACTTTAAGGTTTGCATTAGACTTTTTAGTTAACTATGGTCTTCCACAGTACTGTATTTACTTCATAGGCTTCTTAATATTTCGTGAAGTACATTTCACCCTCATTTGGCCTGTGAAAACATGTCAAATTTGCTGTAAAGATGGTCATAATAAAAATCAATATAATATGATATATATTACAGTACATACACAAAACAAGGCAACAGGTAACTGTAATTGCTTGCTTTGTAGTTGCAAGCATAGTTTTTAAACAAACATAGTCCAGCTTAACTAGTGTTTGGCAGACATTCTGGATTTCTGTATCATATCTTACTTAATCATTGAAATAGAATACCATGAACCCGAAGACCAGCTCAGTGTGTATCCAACAGTCACATGCCATTATTACTTTTCTCATAGCACAATAGGTTTGCATGCTTCATTCCATAAGAATGATTAGTTTTGATGATCAATTTTGAATATCAATAAACCTTTTCCGACTTACACAAAAGATAAGCGGCTCGTTTTACTTTTTGCTCCTCTACAATACTGGGGGAAAAAACGGTCCGTACCAAACCGTGAGTATGTTATCTGTGTGGTTTCAACGTTAGGACTGGCTCCCTGAGGCCAATCTATGAGGTGGCATGTAATGAAAACAAGTTTTAACACACCCCGTTTTGGGCTTGTGTTAAAAAGCTCAACAAAACACTAAAAGGGGGTAGAATTTGTGGAGAAAATTTCAGTGGCTGGATTTTTTTTTTTAGTTAGTAATTGTTCAACATACAGATGGAACTAGATCAATGCAATAGATTGATTACTTGTACATCTGTTATTGAACAAAAATACATTTTAAATTCAATATTTTTGATCTTAGATTGAACAAACAGTGACTGGCTTATATTTGAAATAAGGATTGGCGTCATTTTTTTAAGCACTTGATGCACTTGGTTATTGTTTGATGTTTCAGAATTTAGATTTTTGACGATAATAATCGTACTTATTGTCGGCCCAGCGAGTGGGCGAGTTGAATGTCTTTTTCCATCCAACAGTGCTCCACAACATTATGGCCCAGTCCTCTATAACAGCTTGACTGAGTTATATAAGACTTGGCCGACTCTTCAGCGGTGTGTAAGTAAATCACTACATACATGCACTGCGCCTGAAGAAACAGGTATATGTGTCAGTGTGTCCTGTCATCAGCAAAACACACACAAGCCGTAAAACCAACGCGATCCCAGAAAAATGCACCGACTTATATAACAAGGAGAAGGAGACATTTCTCCCTGTTGTGAATGACGTTAGAAGAACTGTGGAATGTCCATTCTCCCGTCTACTGTTCATTTTGAGGAGTGAGGGAGGTAAATTGAAAGTGAGAGAAGGAAAGAGATATGGGCTTCATTCAACATTTGGCTATCAGCCAAGCACATTCTGTTCTGCTTCATTTGAGGACGCTATAGAGAGGATCTGACAGCATCCCCATGCATGGATAATATGTACCTCTAACACCCTTTATGCGTTTTACTCACTAGCCATCATTAATATCATATCAGTGTTTTACAAATAGGTGTGTGTTTAAATGCCATGACTGGAACAGTGCATTTTAATGCAAATTAATTGGAACTTGAAGCAACATAATGCTAATGTGTGTTTTAGACTTCTTTGCAAAGGTTGTATGCCTGTATTTAGGTAAGTTTGAAACGGATTATCCTTAGTACCACAATTTGACAGCATACAAACAAGAGCTAACAGATGGTGTTACACATCTGGAGTTGCTATATTTGAAAAATGCTCAGAGATACCACTACAAAAATGTAGATCCAGAAGTTTAATAAATTAGATACAGATGTCGCAGAACTCCTTTTTATTTATTTATTTAATTTAAAAATTATTTGTGTTGGTTAGGGGAATACTTGGCTTAAAAAATATGTCATGGGGGTACATATTTTTTTTTAATAAAAGGATGATTGGTTTAGGGCCTGTATGCTAATACCTAAACATTTTGGTTTTCTCCAATTATGATCAATTTATTTCATCACACTGATGTATAATGGTAATCAGAGATGACTCCATTTTTTTTAAACTAATACCAAGTACTGATAGCACAAAAACCTTTGATACACAAAATTTCCCAACAGAAACAATTACATAATTTTAAAGGAAGACCTATATTTTCCAATATGGCATTTTTATCCACTTTTCTTAATTAAATTGATGGCTATTTTCATAGATGGACACAGGTAAAGAAAGTAGTTTCTACCACGGTAGGAGGGAACACAGACAACTTGATGTCATCCATTAGAAGCGGACCTTTTTTTAGCCATTTTCAATTAAGCACACAATCGAGGACTCGTTGAAGTCCATTCATGAGATCATTGTAATTGAAAAAATCGCTCCACTAGCATATTAAGTACAGTTGGCCATTGTGGAGTGGGCACTTGGAGCCTTTAAGCCCTCATAGTGTGTCTGTGTGTACAGGTATGAAATTTTTAACCAACAGACACTGACAGAGATACCCTATTAGTATGTCACATTTTAAAATACTTACATCCATCGATTTTCTCCACCACTTATAGGGCTTTGGCATGATTTCTTAAATTTCCTTTGCAATTCTTCATTACTTGTATCAGAAAATATAAGTAATTCTAATATTGTCAAGTATGCGACAAAATACACATGAAAATATAGGTCAACATGTTGTATGCAACTCCCACACGCACTGTTGCTTGTGTGATTCTGTTATGGTCACAACTTAATGTAATAGATTTCATTTTCCCAATTATCCTCGGAGTACAACTAAAAGAGTCTTTGTTGGACGTTATGAAGTAATAGACCTTGCTGTGGGCATTGCAGTACCATAAAAGTATCTGTTAAACAGCATGCAGTGGAATTATCCAGTGCAGATATGGCTGTAAAAATGTGCATTTTCAGTGTTGCCTGGACTGGCACATTTCAGAAACAGCCTCTTTAAGTTATTACCAAGGGTGTGTGGGAAAACTATGATGACAGTGGAATACGTACCTTACAGCAGAGGGCTATAAAGGGAATATGAGCTCATTGTGAATCCAGGAGTGATCCACAGGCAATTAGGAAAGTAATAGGCCATTTGTAATTGATGAAAAGCTGACTGACATCATGAAAGTGTCTAAAGCAAATGGAGATATGAATTTGTCTATTCATTTGACAAATGGGCCATGTCAAGGTATATTATTACAAAGGTTAATGTGATATGTCAAATTTAATGAGCTGATTGAAGTGGTAGAGAGGTAAGTAGATTTGCAGGGCGGTATGAGCTGCGTCATATTCTGACCCAGTATATTCTAATACTCCAAAATGTGAAGTCCGTCCATCCATCCATCCATCCATCCATCCATCCATCCATCCATCCATCCATCCATCATCCATCCATCTATCCATCCATCCATCCATCCATTCATCCATCCATCCATCCATCCATATATCCATCCATCCATACATACATCCTTCCATCCATCCATCCATCCATACATCCTTCCATCCATCCATCCATCCATCCATCCATCCATCCATCCATTTCCTTTAGCTGCTGGTGCCCATCCCAGCCGTTTTGGAGCAGTAGCTGAAGTTCAATGCATGTTAAAAGAACAAAAATGTGAATATATAAAAAAAATCTATGCATCTTTGAAGTACTCGCATTACTGAAGGACTTGTCTCACCACTAGCTGCCAAAATTCTATACATGACACAGGTGGCTTATTCTTCTTTTCCGCTTGACATGACTACTCCTAAAGCTAATGTGCAATGTGAATTGAAGATGCACACAACAATGCATGCATTTTTCCACCCAACGCTCCACAAACCTTGTGCAGCCCGAACCGTGTCGATTGCTCCATATGGATCACAAATGAAGTCTACTGAATCCTAGCACTTTTGGAGTCCAAAGTCGCAAACAGCAAAGAGAAAACATTGAAGTAACACACATTGTTAAATGTTAACAGGGGTTACAGTTAAGTTTTTTTTTAATAAAAAATCAAAGCAGATATCTGCAAAGTTCTTGATTTGTTCCATGTTTCTGAAAGAAACAGTATGGAACACAAATACCAGATTTAAAGACCACCCAATCAACTGCCAGTACTAATCATTCCTTATGTTTTTGTTTTATTTGCCACATCACTAAACTGGGTAACAAAAGAAAAAAAAATCTGAACTTGATCATTTCAACCACAATCACTCTAAAAACGAATTGATCAACTCACCAAAAAATAGCTTAAAGCTGACCAATCTAGTTTAGCGTAATGGGTCTGATCAATCCTTTGTTTAAAATAATTGATCTAGCATTGTCAAGTTTTCAACAGAAATATATAAGTGATAGGACCAACCGATACAAATAGATCATTTTGACCAGGATATTTGTCCAGTGACATTTTACATAGTGTCAATTGAGTAAAACGACTGATAGAGGCAGGGCTGTGAACTTGACCAAGTGACAAAGAAGAGAATGACTAATATGCATTGTGCTGCAAGGCGAAAAGTTGCGTATTGCCTCTTCAAGTTGGGTCTTGAGTTCATGAGAGGTGTAACTAAACCTTATCCAATCATATTAATATAAATCCTCTTCTCCCCGGAGAAAGGAACCTTTTATAAGGAAGCTTCATAATCTCCTTAGTCATCGCTTGAACACTCGAATGTGCCAAGGGACCTTTGATTTTTCCAAATCAAAATGTCTCTAACATTGCTCAAAGCCAAACAATGCTTTATCACTGTGTTTTAAATTCCATCATCCTTCAGCACACACACAAGATTCAGTGCATAAAAGGCCCACCTTTCTTCTGTCCGAACGTTCAGCAGCTGTAATACTCGGCTGTTGACTTCATGTTGACTTAGCCATTAAAGGCTGGAGCAGGTTTGAAATCAAAACCTGCATGACTGTTTAGCTTGGACTGAGCTTGTCTCATAACTACACACTTGAACTAGGTGAAACATCTGTACCTCTGACAAAATCCTCTCGCAGGTCTAGAGTGCATCTGGGAGGGAGAAATGTGTCACCCAGATTAACAGACATTTGTTACTGAATCTCAGCGCGCGAGGAACAGTGACTCATAAGTGTGCTTTTGTCTTTTAGACCTTGTCTACACATAGCCGGGGTTCTTGCAAATGGGCAATAAATGTTTCCGTTTTGCTTTTTGTTTTGTCATCAAAACCGAATGTTTCAAACCCCTCGGCCAAAGTGGAGTTTTGCACAAGCCTCCAGTTTCGTGGTTGCGTGGAACCAGCTTCAACGAAGATTTGCGTCATCGTGCCGCTCTTTTCCCGCCAAAGCCGCGGGTAATATATATATATATATATATATATATATATATATATATATATATATATATATATATATATATATATATATATATATATATATATATATATATATATATATATATATATATATATATATATATATATATATATATATATATATATATATATATATACATATATATATATATACACACACACACGTTTTTCAAAGAATATAGTTTGATAATGTCATATGCTAAGCATTTAAATTTTGTTTGACTGTTGGAAATTACAATGATGAATATTCTTCTAGATGGACTGTTGATGGGTCCCTTGAAAGACGACCTTGTTTTTGGCAGGATGGATTCAAGCAGATAGAGAGAAATAATTAGTGATGGAAATAAAAGGGACATAGATGAAAAGAGCGTTTGTGTATCAGTGTAAGGTCAAGTCAGGTCTTTTCAGGTAAATTTTTCTGTCATAGAATGTTGGATCACCTCCTAAATATTACAAACAAAAGTGGGCAATTCATTGGTATATTTTGGGTGCCATTCTACATATAGGTAAATGTATACATAAAAAGACTAGCCACAACATGATGACCTCTTGTCCAGTTTGGGATGGGCTACACGCACTGAGCATTGTGATTTTTCTTTTGATCTTGGAATAGTGGACTACCTCTGCACCCTCCACAAGGTCCTGTAGTAAAACACAATGGAAATTGTAAAAAGCAGCAACCAAACACATTTTATGAGGTTCTTATAGGTATGCAAGATCCCACAAAATGTATTAAAAATACTAAGATGACATATTACGCTAACTCTGCACAATTTGGTGGTGATCATGAAGATCACGAAAGATTTATTATGCTCAACATCCCACTCTGCAGGCCTATGAAGACCAAAATGGCTCCACACTACTACTGTAGTATTTGTAAGGGTTAGGGTTATGATCAATAAACAATGAATACTTGTTTGTAAATTTCATAGAAAATCACCAATGTTCTATCACTTGTAAGCTATTTGCAGAACAGGCCTGTGGGCTACTCGTATGCCCACGGGCACCACGTTGTTGACCCCTGACTTAGAGGCCGAGACGCAGAACTGTATACACAAACTACTGCAAGTCTACACACAATGTTCCATCTGTGTAGTTATTGTATGTTGCAGCATTAACAAGAAACATGTCGTAAGAAGATCTAGCGGTTTTTCATCAGACCTCCCAAGGCTTTGTTAAAGTAGATAACAATAAAGACAGGACCCTACAAATACACAAACATCTACACACTACGTAACCTTCAAGCACACAGTGTCGCCGCACACAGTTCCTTCCATATTTGAGAGAATACATGTGGGTATCTGTGCATGTCGCTGCAAGCATGCTTGTATTGCTCGTATATCTGCTTGTGGGGGTGTGTCGTGTGTGTGTCCAAGTATGGGTGTGTGCGACAAGTTGTGTTGGTGAAAAAGCAGCCATACAAACAAACTTGCGGTCTGTGCTGGAAAAAGGGGCAATTTCCTGGTACACACACTCAGATAAAGCCCTAGACAAGTTGGGACAGACAAGTGAATGGTGCTTTGCTTTATCATCTTGCTGTAGTGAAACCAATGTTGAATTCATGGATTAGGGCAATGTTTCCCATGGAAATGTGGCCAAAATGAAAACAGCAGCTTGTGACTGTCAACTCCTGTGTCTCAAGAAAGCTCAGACGAATGATGAAAACAAAGTAAAACTGTTGGTCTGGAAATATTCATATTCTGTGTTTTGTTCCTGATATCTAAAGTTTAAATCTCTGTTTAAAAGGGACTCAAACATACTTTTTGGGTTTGTTTTAACAAAACAATCCTGATATATTGTTGTTTATTTATACAAATACAACCCAATTTTGTGGTTTACAACAAATCAACTCGATGTCGGGGGCTAGCGTGGACTAACACATTTTCATTGAATAAAAATGTTTGCATTTCCTCGTTATTAAGGCCATAAATAATAATAGCAAAAAAACATTTCAATCTACAAAAATAAAGGAAAAATTGTAGTATATATACAGCAAACCTAAATAATAACCTAAAAATCTATTGACCATTTATTTTTTATTCTCTTCAACAAGTTTCCTAATCCAACTGTTTTTAGTGTTTCCAATTCAAGCAATTGGTTTACATATTAACATCAGCATACATTACAAAAATAAAGCAGACAGGGATTGTAGACTGTAAATCCAAGTGCACAGATTTCTGCCAAAATTGGTTCCTGAGGATGAAAAATTCTTGATGCTAATTTTAAAATCAGGTGGGAACTCAGATGGGTGTGTGATAAAACAAATACACTCAGCAATATTACGGTCAATTACAGTAAATCGTAAACATTGTTTGATGTTGGATTTCTGAGAATGACGTGACATTATAAGGAGTGAACATGTCTGCATATGCAGGCCATACTCAAATAATTGGATGAATAGGAACAGTTATCATTCTGCGGTTTGAAAGGGCCCTTTCTGCACACTCACACACACACGCACACCCACAAGGGAGGATGAAAACAGTACATCAGGCATATGGCCTTGGCTGTACTTAACCTGAAATAAATTAACAGTGCATTTCCTATATTTATTCTGGAGCCGGACCAAATATTTTCATAGCCTGCATGTCTGACTTTATATATAAAGTGTCGCTAGTTCAGATTTGAACCGCGGATAAGCTATGCATGTTCACAGACACACGCACACATGCACAAGTCATTAATGCGCAACCCCAAGTCAAACCCTTACAGATTACTCTAGAGGTAAGCCTTCTGATGAATTTCATTTGAAGTGCAGAGAACAGGCCCCAGTCTGAACATTGAAAAATATTTTCAAAGCTTAATTTACAAACCTGATTTTTCTCTGTGTCTGCACTGAGCTGTGTTTCTCTGCATTGAAACAAAGGAGGTTTGTGTGTATGCACTCAGCAGAATTATTGTACTCTTTGATTAGTAAGGCTAGAGCAGGACAAAGTGGTAAAAAGAGTGGCGGGGGGCTGATGAGTGAGCTGGTATAGGCTAAAGGACAACGTGTCAAGTCAGGTGTAGTTGTGTCATGCCAAGTTTTATGTCGTGCCAGTTTATGCACCAAAAAAAAAAATTAGGTCAGTAGAAATTTTACCTTGTCTTCTTTAGTTTACTGTGCCCGGAAACATGTCAGCTCAACATGAACAACTCTGACCACAAATGGAGAAAGCTTCTAAGAATCCTGTGATTTATGAGCTTATATTGTCCTTGTTGCATGGAGGTATTGGAACACTCAGAGTAGAAGTGATGCATGCTGCGAGATGGATTCCAGTCTCATATACTGTATGTTCAGATTGCTTTGATTCTTTTCTGAGATCTGCCTCTGAACTGCAGTACGTGTACTACGTACGCTCTGAACTCCAACACAATTTCCTCTCCTCATGAGAGACGCTTTATGATTGGGACACAAGAGCAGAGTTAAACGTGCACAATAAATCTGCAATACATACAGTTTATCTCAGACATATGTCTGAATGAATGCACACCCACATGCAGTATCACAAGCCAGATTGTAACAACTGAACATAAACTCTGATGGGCCGCATGGCTCAGTGAGTAAAGTCTGACTGGTCTACAAGGAACAATTGTATTTTTGTATTATGTTGAAATTATTACATTGTTCTGATATGATCATAACCCAATTAGTGACTGCAATCGGCACAAATGCTTTGAAAAGCTTCAAAGACAAACAAACCTAAAAAGTCTACACGGTTTCTTCTGGACTTTACGCCAGTCTAATCAATCGTTTGTTTTTCTATTTGCTGATCGGCAACCCTAAAAATTCTGGTTGTGTAAATTGTAGTTTCTTCCATAATCTCGATTTCATATATACTGTATTTAAATAATGGATTTTTTTTTTTCCCATATAAAATGGAAAAAGGTTCCAGAGTCTGTTATCCACATTAAACAATTATTACCCATCCCCTGAGAGTTGTAGGGATTTGGAACCCATTCCAACTGATCGTCAAGTTTATATTTCACGCAAAAAAAATGATACTACAGCGTGCAACATCAATACAGCTTTAATTTTCTCAAAGGGGGGAATCGTGTGCTTTCAATAGCTGTGTGACATAAGAATGAAAACCATCTATTGTGCCTCAATTGTTTATGTTATTTGGATATGTTTGATATTGGGTTAGCTTTGTTACTATTTGAATGTAGCGCTTGAAACAGATTTTTATTTTCTTAGTCACTTTTAGTCTTCCTTGTGCCATGCACGGAAAATCAATCACTCTTGCTTACGTTAACATTATATATGGATTGAGTGTAAATCAATTAGTCATACTTAGACTGAGCTTTAACAATCAAAAACTTCATAAGTGTTTTGATTTGCTGTAATTACCACAATAATGGCTTCAAAGACGGACACACAATCATTACAGCATTATCCTGAAAATTTCTACATGTGATGGTCAATGTCTGTTTTGTTGGCAACTGCATCACAACAAAAAAAAAGAGAGAAAATTCTCCAGGTCTGCTAATCATGCCTTATTCCTCCCTGCGTATCGTTCCTTTTGGCCCCTTATCTCCCCGGCCCTCCGCCTTTGTCTTTGTAGCCTTAGGACCCTGATAAACACTGTTGATCCTGGTACAATGCTCTGTGAATGAAGTGTTTGAAGGGCAGCCTTTCTACTCAGGACCTTGTTTATTCTGCCCTCTCCCCATCAACCGTGTTTAATGTCACCATGGCTTTTCTCTCCATACCGACACGTACGCACAGGCACACACACACTTTTATATAAGGTGTCATTTATTAAGATAGAGGGAAGGAAACAAGGAAAATAAAGTGCATCTATATACAATATTATGTATTTACAATTATTTTGTTGTTGTTGGAAAAGTCAGCCATACTTAAAGCATTGTGGGCTTGTTCGCACGCATGTGTATGTGCATTGAGGGGGGTTATGGGACTGAGTGAAACCAGGCGTACCATACTAGCGACTTGGCACACGCACACAGTTTTGCTATTCTTGTTTTGTGCAGAAAACAGCATTCCCTCCAGTGAAAGCTGGTGTACGTTGGTGTTTGTGTTCACAAGAACTGTTTGAACAGTAGGTTTGTGTGCTGCCAGGTTAAGGCGCATGATTTGTGTGGTGTGTGAACACAGCTAATGTTAAAAGTGAACCAAGTGTAAGCGGACTGCTGACAATTCAAATCCCCTGCGGCAAAATTGTTTTTTCAGCAGTAAAAGACTTGCATATATATTTTACCCGATGAAATATAGTATCAGATAATAAGTCCATCACTTTTTGTTAGGAATAAATGTTGAGCATACATTTAGAAGGAATTATATTTAATTCTCAAACGTATCGTCAAAATTATGGACACAAGCTGACATCAGACACATATATTGCTTTTTTTTTTTTTAACATGCACATGTATACCCCCTAAAGTGCAGACCATACCCCCACATCTCCTGGATTTTTAAGTAATTTGGTAGTCAAGTGGAACAACATCTGCAACCTATTTGACTTGTTGTTGTTGAGCTGGTCAAGGAATCGGATTGGACACCACAAGCTACCCCCATACCGACCTTCTGGACAGAGGGAAGCCGAGACATCTTCAAGGAGGTCCAGAATGGATGAGGTTGCGTGTTGGGAAATCCGTTCTTTCTTCAAGAAGTCCCCTAATCTCCACATCAATGGCCCTTGTGTATGTGAAAGCGACACAGTTGGAGAGCTGGGTATTTGCATGTTTCATTAATCTGCTAACATTAGACTTTGGGTGGGCCTGTGTGTTTTTATGTGCAGCGGAGTATTTCTATTTTCCACTATTTTAGGAATACGATCTTGGAGGAGAGGAGATGTTCTGTGAAACCACAAAACAATCCAGTCAGAAATGAAAGGAACACACAGAACATTTGGGTGGCCCTATCATGTACAGTTAGATGAACATGAGGTTATGGTTGTGCTTGCATGCGTATGTGTGGAGATGGAGATTTCTGCTGTATGAGAGAGTGAGAGAGCATTGCATGGACATATACATTTGCATACGTTTGCAAATGGATTACTTTGCACCAAGAATAGTCAGTTTCCACACTCTGCACTACCTCGTCACAAAAAACTGAGTTCCATTCACTGTGTGTTTGTATTGACCATGGCCGCTGGGATTACAGAAACTAAAGCAGGGAATGTTGAGCAGGTGAGGTTTCGTGATGAGGTTTCTTTTCATGACATTGAGCTCTCTTTGCAGATGAACGGAGGCAGTCGATTAATCTGTGAATCAAAAAGAGGAGGCGGGGGGGGGGGGGGGGGGGGGGGGTGAAAAGTTATCATTTAATTTTGTCTAATTGAATGGATGTCTCATTTAAAATGCCCATGCACATATCCGTCACATTAATTCATAGTGATGGAGTGACAGAAAATTATTACTATTTCGTGACTTTTTAACTATGGGTCATCTTTTGATCCTCTGGCTCAAATGATTATGTGTCATGTCCTACTATTGTGATTGTGCGGGTTGCTACTTCTTCTTGTGTAGCCTCTGCTTTTATTAACAACATTTTCCACAACCAATAGATCACGTTTTTAATTAAAAAGCAAGTCAACCTCAAATATTCTTTACATTAATATATGCAGTCTTACTAGACAAAACACGGCATTGTATTTGACAAAAAGAACAAAGTCCACTCGAATCTATCCATTTCAGACAGTCATTTTGCATCTTGCTATAAACTAAAAATGACATCACAGTTTTTCAACCCACATCAGACTATAAGCTGCAGGTCATAACATCAGATATTTACTGTGTTTTCCGCACTATAAGGCGCACCGGATTATAAGGCGCACCCGCAATTAATGACATATTTTAAAACTTTTTCAATCACAATATAGTAATACTCAAAGTAATAACAATAATAACTCAAAAACATAACTCTAAACTCTCAATAGCATAACTCAATGTCAATATGACCAACCTTGTTCAAATGTAAACACACAAAAGAAACAGGTAAAGCTTACTTTATCAGTTCATTCCCCATCTATGAATCCCAATCTCAATATTGATCCATATATCAGGTGCACCTGATTATAAGGCGCACCATCAGCTTTTTTTTTTTAAAAAAATAAGGCTTTTAGGTGTGCCTTATAGTGCGGAAAATACGGTATACTAAAAGTTGGTATATGGAAGTTGCGTACCTTTTTTTAAAAACTTTTTTTGTTAATTGCTCGCTTACAGCAAGATCCGATCTTTAGCAGCCTGAACTTGCCTGCATGCTCAGCACCATCATATTATAGAAAATGGATGGATATTTTCATCATGACATCGACAGAATACTGCAGAGTTAAATCAAAACAAAAATCAAACTTAAAATCAGTACTTCTAGTGTTTTCTTCTGTCTCCCTTTCATACTTGCAAGTAAAATCATTTGATGAAAAAATATGCATTGTCATAAGATATGTATTAAATGCAAATGAAATTGTGATCTTCTGTTTCATATTCATCTTTTGATGTCAAATGTTTCCAGTCTGTAGTCAAAATTAAATTAATTGGCCCTGCCATTCCATTACAGTTTTGTTATTCCATTACCCTTGCACAGCAGCCATTAATAGCTTTATTATGATGAGTAACAGTAAAAGACCAAAGAGGGAAATCCAGAGACAGACATGGAAGATAATTTTGTCAGAGAAAACATTCTTTACTGATCGCCGAAGATGACAATAGTTGCCCTGCGTGTCACTTGTTTTACAAATGAGGAAACCACTGTACAAACAAGATATGATGCTCCGCTGCACTGACTCATCTGACTCACCTTCCTTGCTTTTATCAGACAACACTTTCCCATGGCTGTACTGAAAGCCATGTGCACTGTAAGCAACCACTGTTTAAAGGGATACTTAACCCATTTCGCCACAATATACAGCAGACTAGACAATAAGTAATGACCAACTGACCACAGGAAAAAAAATGGTGCAAAACAGCATAGTTAGGGAAATCTTATTATGAGAATTAAAGCTACGTTTGCATTTTCTAAAGTTCCATTTCAAGTGGATAAAGTTTATTTTGAGATTCATTAGGCCTCTTAATATTTTGCATGACTTTCATTATTTTAAAGTCTCAGCACATGGACACTACAATTTTGCTAAAAATGCAATATGTAATAAAGTCTCACCATTCTCACATACTAGTTATTTCTGTTGGGTGTATTAAATTGGTACAGTATTTCTATTGATGTGTGAATGTCCTACAGAGTGAGTGGTCCTTGAATGTATCGCCAATCAACTGTGAGAATGCCTACAGTGTTGCTCTCTTTTGATTCTCCATTCAGCAATCAATCGTTTTTCAAGCACTTTTTTTCTTGATAAAACTGACGATCAATCAATTATCAACTGATAATCAACATAGCTCAAAGTCCCATGTCAGAAACTTGCAGCCAGTGAAGCCTAGTTTGCTAAGGTCTGCCTAAATTTCCTATCATTCTTAGACATGAGTGCAGGAAGTAGTTCTAGTTACAGTATGCCAATGACAAAGTTAAAGTCAAACACGTTAAATTCTTTTTTTTTTGGTTTGTCAGCTAAACGTGTGATACTAAACACATGCTTGTGATACTGACATTACCTTGGCCAAAACAATTGATTTACCGACTGGAGATTAAGGACACGCTAAAACTGGGACTGTCCTGGTTAAACCAGGACCTCTGAACACTCCACCATTACCATTATCCTCTCAAGTGACATTTTCTAAACTGTTTTTTTTTTTTTTTTTAAATCAACCATCTGGTTTGTCAGGTTAAGAAATGTGGCTTTTTTTTTTTCTTTTTGCTGCCCCACGGTCTGTAAGTATTAGAAATACAATCAAAGAAAACTCCAGACTGCAAAATGAAGGCGCAAGGACCCAAGAAGGCAGCGGCAAACCATAGTCTTGGAGGTGATTAAGGTCAGAGAGTAAATAAAAATGTCTTCATCAGTGTGTTATAAAAGGTCCACTGCTGAAGCTGAAAGAAATAAGTAGTGAACATCATGGAAAAATAACAGGGTTCGGTGGTTCCTCATGCCCAGTCACATTATAGTGCCTCATTGTTGAGGAATTAAGTTTGAATTTGCAACCAGCAGATCCTTGTTTCTTTGACCATGATATCATTTTACTGGTCCGTTATGTCACATTCAGTTTCTGTCAAAGAAATTCGTGTAACATTCAAATATAATTTAACGACATTCTCATTGTGTTGTCGATCTGCCAATAAAAATATTGTAGGTTTTGCCCAACAGGCATGTCTGCACACGTGAATAAATATTGTGAAATTGTTAGCTGGTGTGCATGTGGGTATTTTTGATGTAGTTAGCTCTTGACATAGATAAAGAAGATTGGAGAACATGTGAAGGTTTAGGATTGCGCCCCTCTAAATGCAACTTCCCAAATGACCTTAAGCGTTTGTTTTTAGGGATGTGTGTGTGTGTGTGTGTGTGTGTGTGTGTGTGTGTGCGTGTGTGTGTCTATGTGTGCACTCGTGTTTCAGAGAGCCAGAGAAAGCGACGCCACAGAGGCCAGGCTGTAATGGGCCAGCTCAGTTTGTTTGCACAGCCACCCTGCAGACCCTGCAGGACTATAGATTCAATCAGAGAGGATGTGGTTTCACTTAACGCTTCAGTCTTTGCTATAGATATGAGTGGCTTTTGGGCTGAGGCGGCCCAAAAGTAGCTAACGTGTGCTTGTGTGTATGTTTTTCTTCTTTGTTATCTTGCATTCTTCTTACCTGCATGTATGATATGCAGTCACGAGAGATCTTGATGCGTTCATTTGGCTCTATGCTTCCCCACATTTAAGATGAATGTAAGTCAGTACACGGCCCTGTTTAATTTTCCTTAAGTGTCTCCTTAAACTTGGAAATCCGTGCTGTGGTTGCACATATTTCACAAATTGTAAAACTCAGTCTCAGTGAATTCTGATATAACTAATCATAGTGCTCCTCTGTGGTCCTAGCACACTTTCTTGTGCCTGAAACACACAATAGATAAGTATATTTGTCAATTATTTTCATAATATTGAGTCACCTGGTTATCCATCCATGTTCTTTACCATTTGTACTCATTAGTGCCATGAGTGAGCATTATAGGTGAAATAAAGTTATTTATGTCTACTCTTCAGGTTAATTTTGGTGTCATCCCAACTAAATATTTTCAGAATGTTGGAGGCTAGTACTCTTGAAAAACCACATATACAGGTAGCAAATATAAAAATTGGAACAACTGAGCTCAGATCTGAATTTGTGACCTCCTACCTATTTAAGCTCAAGAGAATGCCAAAAGTGTGTGAAGCAGTAATTAGAGTAAATGATGTTTTTTTGTTTTGTTTTTTTTTTGTTTGTTTTTTGTAGAAACTAGAAAAAAGTGTTTTCAATTATTTCACCTTTTCTAAGTACATATCTTCACATGTCCATCCTGAGCTTTGATGGCTTTAGTGAGAATCTACATAAATGCTAGTCATGAAAATAAAGAACATGCTTTGAATGAGAAGGTGTCCAAATTTTGTCTTCTACTAGATTGTTAAAACATATACAACATATACAAATCTAAATCATTTGGGGCAAGTCACAATGTAAGTGAAGTCACAGTAACGTTGTGTCATAGCTCAAAATGATGGATCTCAGAAAAGTGTCGGAGCACAAATTAGTGAAGCTCAGCGAGGAAGAGAAAGGAGGGGTAACTTCTAAAGAAAGCGCACCCCCAAAAGCCATCCCGCAAGAATTTATTTGCACATAACTTAAACCACTGCTCCTTCAGCGTAACTTTAATGAGAAATTACAGTAAAACGGATAATTTAGTTAGTTTCTAGGGTGCCTTACTCAGTACAGAAAAGTGTTTTGAGTGAATTTCTGTCATCCTTATCAATCATTTCACAGCATTTTGACAGCGTTTGTTCCCTTTATGTTGACCTTCACATTTCTCACGGCTTAATCAATTAATCAAAATACATACACAGGATAACAAAGTTCATTGTTATGACCCAAATGTAGGAAAGCAGGGAGGGATGGCAGGAGTGCATTCAAAAAAAGAGTTTCATTTTGAAAGGACAAAAAGGCAAACAAAGCGCTGGGAGAAATCATGAACTAAATGATCAAAGTAAAACAAATGGCATTCAGAGTAAGACTCCATACATGGGAATGAGCTAAGTACAAAACGAAACAAGACATGACTCAAGGAAAATGTGAGTAACAGCAACAAAAACAGAAGAGGCAAACATAATTAACCAACCAAAACAAAAAGAAAGCAGGGAACTAACCACAAGCAAATTAAGAAGAAAACAAGGAGCACCTGGACAAGACATGCATGCCACAGACTGGGTTGACAAGTACAGGTGGAAACAAAAAAAACTTAATGAGCAGGAAAATGCATGAACCACAAAAAAAGAGACAAAACCAAACACAATCCAAACAACAAAAGCACAATGTTGTTTATGTCATTCATAACCCTAATAATATTGGTGGCTTAATGGCTTTGAAATATGCTCTCCCACAAACGAGATCCGGATAAGCAGAGAAAAACGAATGATGAATGAATTTCTCTCCCACAAAACTTTCCACAAACAAATCAAATGCACATTGTTACACACACTTTGCGCTCTGAAAAAATTGCCTTCATAACATTTAGGGTCCTCCGCTAATAATCCATACCACCTATGTTTTATGGCAGTAATTGAGTACAAACCTAAGTAAATATGAAGGTGAAAAGTTAAAGACAAAGATAGCACACAAGAGCAATAGTCTTAGTTTATGGACAGAGATGCTGTAACATACAGACAATACTGAGTACTTTGTTTTGCTAGTTCACTAAATGGTTGAAGAAGTTGGGAAAAGATTACAAGTAAAGACATGTCAATGGTCCGGTTCTCTTTGGTTCAATCATTTCCCAGTCTTAAACTCCCATGCCATAAGAGAACTATTACAAGTTCGTGTTACTTTTCCATTTCGGCTCAGATGAAAATCACTCTGGCATCAGCAGCGATCGTTTGACGAAAGGAAATGTGGTTGCTTTGTGTTCAACGGTTTGTAGCTTGCACATGCAGCTGCTTGCATGTGCTTCTTTTTAAAGGAGACATTTTGATGAACAGACCAAGTGATTGTCTTCCAACTCTCCCATGGTGTGCTTCCTCCCGCTGGCCAAGCCTCCATGCTTCTTCTTAAGTTACAGTTGTCTATCTTTAACATCTGCAAGGAGAATTAGACCCCTGAAAAGATTTGCAATCTTTCAGATTGGACAAAGAGCCCCACTGCCTTTCATAGGAAAAAAAAAAAAAAAAAAAAAAAAAAAAAAAATATATATATATATATATATATATATATATATATATATATATATATATATATATATATATATATATATATATATATATATATATATATTTATTTATACAGTATATATATATATATATATATATATATATATATATATATATATATATATATATATATATATATATATATATATATTTATTTGCTATTTATTTATTTGCTAGCTTTTGCCCTCAGGAGATATTCAAGTTGGAAATCTAGAGCGAAGGCCATTTTGGTTCTTCAATGGAGGCCACTGAGTAATGCCTGGACAGGAAAACGGGGCCATTGGGGCTCGTTGACAGGTGTCACCGATTCCCTTCTCCACTCATCCGTAGAGAAACCGGAGCCCTCCAGCTGACATCACAGTATCTTCCCATTTATACAACTGACCAAAGATTTGTTGGGAATAGCTGAAGAATGATAATTGACCCCCCCATGGTCATGTTACACAGGAAACTTTTACAGATGGGGGGGTGCCAAATACTTGGTGCACAAATTAACAACAGCAGTTTTGTACGGGGTGCTTTGGCTGAACAAAGTTAGAGGTGTTAAATTAGCAGTAAAATAGTTCAAGTTAAATGGGATATACGGTTTGGAAATGGAATCTAACCACAGTGAAACCCTGTACCACTTAAATCTTCAAAGTTACGGGTTCAAACAACAGTGTTCATTAACCACACAACCCACATACTCAAATGCTGTTCTCACATAACAACTTGCGCGGTGATTAAAGTGATCAAGTCACTGTCTTTCATGAGAAGACCTCTTGTCACAGGCATTCTCAAACCTACCACAGATGGAGAGAGCAGTGGCTCCGTTGGGAAAAAATGTCAAATGTGTGCGTCACACAGAGACAAACAAGGGGATTTACTAAAGACAAGTGAAACCAAACAGGCTTAGTGTCCATTGCGTGAAGCACCTTCATTGAGAGCATTAGGAATGACGCTGGTGCAGCAGACAAAATATTGCTCTGGAGACGAGTCGAGTATTTGTTCTCCAAACACAATATGTACTGTAGATTAACAGCTAGATGGCTAACTTTTAGCATTGCAAAAGGTGATTTGGTCAGCGTTACAACTTGTTCTGCGTAATTTCACATGGAATTTATTTTGTAATGTAGAAAATGACAGACAGTAGGGTCAACACTCAGAAGAGGAGCAATGTGGTGGCCAATTGTCATGGCAACCAGTTCAGGGGTTGTCCTGCCTACTGCCCCGATATTTGGGATAGGCTCCAGGATGCCATAGTGATAACAACCGGTTAAGAAAATGGGTGGATGGAACAGCACTATTTCTCCCGATGGCTTAAACTAAATGTTGCAGCTACCCCTAAGGACTAGTCTCAAATACAGCAAAAGGTAAATGGTTTAACCACATCTGTTAGTCTGCCTAACAACAATAAATGACTGAAGACACGTTTATTTTGTTGTATATACATAATGTATCTACTGTACATTAAACAATGTAAAAAAAATGCTGGTTGAAATGATCATTTTAATTATCATGATAATTTAATCAATTAATTACAGATCTTAATTACTAAAACTCTCAATTATTTTGATCTCCTGAGAGCACTTGTTTTACTATTGTTAGACCACCCACTGAACTCGAAGCACAAGCAGTCATACAAATAAGGCTGGACTTAAACCACTGGTGAGGATCAATTTGAAGTTTGAACATGAGACTTGCTGTGTCAACATGCTTCAAGGGGGTCACTGATATAGAAGACTTGTCCTTAATTCCTTTGTTGCAAGAGCAAACATGAAGCCAGACAATGATCTGCACTTGAATAACATTTTGTGATAAAATAGCTGACTGTGGGCTTAAACCTTGGACAGATAACGACACAATTTAACTGAAGATAAAATGGGACCAGACTGGAGAAATGGAATGTCTGTTTTGCAACAAGTAAATTGTTAATTTTACTTTTATTCTTCTTCCGTTGGACTGGATCGCAATATAGGTTCACCCTTGTGCAAGAAAAACCCTCTCACCATTGGCAAATTTTTTAGTCATTCATTAACTTAGTCATGCAAACATTGGCTATAATATTTTACTATTACTTCAAATAGCATCAGTGATTGCTTGTCTTATGGTGATTCAGTGTGACATACACATAATTATGTAAATATTATGACAACAAAATCCCAGAGTTCCAAAAAAAAAAAAAAAAAAACAGAATTCATGACAGTTGAACTACAAATTTCAAGCAATCAAATGCGACCTCATATAGAGCATGGGTGATCCTTTGGGAAGTAGAAGTGTATCCCATACTGAAATATGAACAGGAAAAAAAGTTACGTTAGCTCATGGAGATCTGGTGAGTCCATTGCACTGCCAACTTTTTCCATAATTATTATTACTCATAAATGGAGGACAAATTAGGTACTATCACATTGCCTATGCTAGTTTTTCAAGGTCACGTTTCTGTGCGTAAGGTAGCGATCTGGAATGGAGGGTTGAACTTGCACTGCAAATTTTCTGACGTGGTGATCTTAAGCAAAATTGTCCTCACTGGCTGACTTTGGTTGGAAGAAGAGCACTTAAAAAATGGCAAGATGATATTTCATGTCTGTTTTCGTCTGTACCAGAGGGTGATACAAGCATGGACTCTAACTTATCTCCCATTTTGAAGGTCAGCTGCAATTAAAAATAAAACATACTATATTTTTTTTCTTCCTATAACATAATCCTGCTCCCATCAACTCTTTAACCTATACCGACCCACTCCCGTGATCGAAAGTAAAGTCAAATCCTATCACACGGTATCCCGTGACTTGTTGGATTCCAGAAAAATGTCAGATAACTAAACATGAATAGAAACCTATCGAACTGAACCAAACCGACCATCACATTTTAAAATCGTTACATCCTTGCATCGTTCCGTACCCCATTTATCAGCAAACATTGAATTCTCTTTTGTAGTGAGATGTACGCCACTAGAACCTTTGCTTATTGTGTGGTTTGCAAACTATTCTGTTTCGCACATCATCTCTTAATAAGTGGACCTCACACTGAATTCTTAGAAAAACAAACATTGAGACGAACCCCTATAAATTACACTAAAATGTTCAAAAGGGCTGTCCAAATTGTGAGATGAAGAATAACACTCAAGTGGCTTATGGTAGCTATACTGTAGCTCTGAGAACATGTGCTAGCTTAAATAACAGTGCAAATGTACAAGCACATCCACGGCGCAGCTGGTGGAAAGCTGTACACCTCAAACGCTGATAGACCCCCATTACTTTAATATGAAAATTACAACCACATGAAATTTCTCCCATGGTTGAAACATACGGCAGCTGGCAACCGCACTGTATGGCAGCCTGTCGATCCAGTTGTGTTTTTTTTTCTCTCCCCTCCTCCCGCAACTTTCGATCAGACACTTCAAGGTCTGCCAACCATAACACAGTTGGCACAGCGTCTGCCCCCTGATCAGTGCCGTGCACGCTAGTGTTTTTTCTCTTCTTTTTTCTTGTTTTTTCCATCATCTGTTTATTTAGCTTCTTCATCTCTTTTCCGAATGGAAATTTTGAGGTTGACTGGTGTTGCCTGTTCCGAGCGAGCAGTTGTGCACACAAAAGGGTACAATGAGGGATGGGCAGAGGCTTGTAGCGAGACAGTGAGAAGTCACACGGGGAATTCGATGTTAACCAGCATGGAGGTGGGGGGGGGGGGGGGGGGGGGTGAAAAAGCTTCCACATGTTCTCTATTTCAGTTGGGGCTCAGTTCAAATGGAGCGAGGCAAGTGCTGGCTCAAACTTTAGCTAACACAGGTACTGACAAATACACTAACAGACATATTCTCTATTAACTACCGTCATGCTTGTCTATCAACATATTATGGTCTATAAAGCAATGTAGTGCAGACAACTTTACTTTTCCACTTTGGACACTGCATAGTATATTCTAGATTTGTTTTTAAGGCCTTGCGACATAATCCTTTTTTTTTTTAAATGAATACTGAATATTATTTGTATTCTGTTATATACACTACTCCTTTTGTTACTGTTGTTTTTCCTTCCTTCTTCAATTATTTGTTATTGAGGGACAAAAATATTTCAGGAACAAAATGTAAATCCACCCAATTATACCCATTAGGCTTATTTTCATGGTCTCCCGGCGATAAGATACACAGCTAATATAAAGCATACATAACACCAATAGAAAGCAATAAAATCAAGATACAGACGCAAAGCTCAAATTGTACTCTCTGCAGGTATTGATGTTGACAGATTTGGTTGTCAATTAACTATTTCTTTTATTTACATCTAAAGGAACTGTATGAACTGGATTCTCGTAAAAACAAACAAAGTCAAAAACTATATCCAAATTGAAAACCCAGAAATAAATTTACTACAACATTTTTGGATAAAAGGCTTGGGCGATGACGACAACAATGATCCAACAAAAACTGAAACGAAAGAGAAAATTATGAACACCTGGACAAGACACAGGTGGTGAAGGGAGCCGATTGGCTGACACAAAAGAAAAAGGTTGACGATAAGGGACAAGGGGGCCAGAAAACATGAACAAAATCCAATCAACACAAACCAAGAACATTAAAGAGGAACAAGACAAATGACAAATGATCAACTCACCAGGAAACCCTGCAGAAGCTTGATAATTATCCTGATCATTCGAATCGGGTGCATCGGAGAAGGGTTACACCAAAAACGGTAGGTACCCTCGAGGACTAGAGTTGGTGGTTTGTGAAAATTTACTGACTTTAGATTGCTAAAACATTTTTCAGATTTTAAAGGCTCCCCAAGTTTGGTACAGTATAACCTTGCAGCACACCTCATTTCCTTCTTAAAATACACATTTGGTGATACAGTTTACATGACTAAACAGTTCCACTAATGAGTAGGAATGCAAATGACAGTTCCAAATTAAAATAAATGTATGTATTGTACCATTGCTCCAATTGTCATACAAATGTTTAGTTTCTGACTGCTGTAAGGAGATGCCGTCATGGAAACAGACATATTGCAGATAAACACAGGAGGCGAAGCCCTCCTCAGTTTGTTCTTCTCTAAACATGAAAGTACTTTCATGCTTGTGGAATGCGGCAACGTGTATATTTCAGCGTCTATGTGTATGAGTTTGTATATGACTGTCTAAAGAACACAGTGTCTGTTTAGCCTCACCCATGCACATGTCAGCACTATTGCACAACCTTGACAAATCAGTTATATCACTGCATTATATTCCAGAGCAATTTGGAGGAAAAATCTGTGGGAACAACTACATATAGTACACACATGCATGCGTACATACGTACATACATACATACATACATACATACATACATACATACATACATACATACATACATGTATACAAATTTTAGTTGCAGTATTTCTATTGATGCACAAATGATAAATATATAAAATATGTATCAAATTAAACAATTAGTGCCAAACAGTACCGTCAAAATACAATTGTTTTATGTCAAAGTGATTGTGGTTGCCAACTAGTTATGCTACAGTAAAATGGTTCAAAATAATAATAATAATAATAATAATAATAATAATAATAATAATAATAATAATAATAATAATAATAATAATAATAATAATTTGTCTCAAACAAATAATGAAACTACAACTGAAGGTTGTTTTGGGCTATTGTGCATAAGATTAAGAAATAGGAACTGCTTTCAAATGTCAACGTTTCCATGTCAATGAAGGTTATGAGCATGTGCCTACTAAACTGTGAAATTACTGCACAAAAAACATGATAACAACCTTGGTTGAATATATGAATAAATGCTGTTCTTTGCAAAGCGACGTCAGAGCAAAAATTGTCTGATTTCAACCTTTAGTCTGCCCTTGTAACATGTCTGTCTTATTCATTTCACCACTTGTAGACAAGCTAACTCATAGTTTTAGACAAGCTAACTTTTGCAGACTCTCTTTGAAAGTATTTTGCATATTTGCCTCTTTCAAGCCGTGGAATGAGAACATTTCCTAGGACAGCCAACAATGACTGAGCATGCTGTGGTCTCCGAGTGCATCATGACCAGCCACAATTTTGCCAACTTGAGAGAAAAACAATTCTTACCAACTACCAGCCATTGAAAACAAACTAAAAAAACTTGAAAAACGATATCATAGGAATTTACATCCCTATTTCTCTCTGTTGAAATCTTAAAATCTCTGAAGCTGTTCAAGCTGTTCAAGTCTTCAATGAGTGAAATAATAGTGAAAATTGAGGACTTTGACTCGCGATTGACAAAGTTCTTTTTGACTCCATCTCCACAAATGTCAAAAATGAATATGACTCGTGCCTTGCCCAAAAATATAAAACCCACATTTCCCCACTAACCTTTGTAATCCAATTTTTTTTATTTTTCTGCATAATTCATTCAAAACACGTGGCAGAATATTACCAGTTTGCCTGCTCCTTTTGAGGCTCCAAGCAACTTCATTTTATTGAATAAATCTGCATCCAAAATACACAGTTAAGAATGAGCTGAGGTACAATAGGTTTTCTCAACCGTTAAAATTTGCTTGACAGTTGAAACAATGTGCAAAACACGAACGTCTAGTCTAGACATGCTGTACTGTAACAAGCTCGCATGTGACTGTGATTATGCACCTAATCTCAGAGAAATGTCAAAGGATCACCATTAAATCACTTGAACTATAGTCTGGGTACTCATAAACATGTACTGTACAAGTACAGAGTGTAGATTGAGCGTGGCCTCCCAGGAAAAGGTATGGAACAATGGTTTACTGGGTCATCTGTCGATCAGAACCATCATCACTCCCCAGGCTCTCACATTCTGTCCAAACACATGCACACCCATTTAGATTGACCAAATCATCCCTTGTGGGAAGTTACCGGCAGAGCACATCTGGCTGAAATTCTGTTTTTAATGTTAAGGAAACTTCCATAAGAACACACGATTCCATCCAGCAGAGCTCTTTCAACACCTCATCATCAACACCAGAGCCACCAAAACAGTCACCCTTCCCTTGAGGATTAATTTGAGCGTTGCTGCAGCAAGTGCATGCACTCAAAAATGGCGGGCCAAGCAGCACCGTGATAGAACCAAACACTTGGATGTTTTATCTGTCTAAGTTTGGCAGTTGTGCGGTCTGGCTCTGATGTTTGTTAACATTGCTATGGAAATGTTGGACACAACAGTTATTATCATAACGGGAGTCATGATGAGGGAATTTCCACTGAATGAGTGCATGTGTGTTTGAGTGTGCATGTTCGTGTGAGTCTCAAAGAAAACGCAAGCTGAGATCGGAGAGATATGTGTGCCGATAGGGGCGGTTTGGACACCAGCATTACACGTCTTTGTACAGCCAAGTCATCTTCATCTGACCCCTTATTCCTATAGACGGAATTATTTTTTCAGTTTTTTTCAGCTTTTCACTCTGTGATCTATCAGGTTACGTAAAGCAGATCTAATGTGAAACATGCATGATGCGGTTCTGTTTTTAGTTGAGCCCAGACTCAAGTATTAATAGATATCAGAGGTGTTTATGTGAGTTCTGATATAAAGGATCGTCTTTACTAGTCTATCCTATCTATCATTTCTCAAGTACTTGTCATATATATATATATATATATATATATATATATATATATATATATATATATATATATATATATATATATATATATATATATATATATATATATATATAATTGAATATAATGGTAGTCTGATATATTTACTGTGCTGGTTTGTTTCACTTAATGTGCAGTAATGCAACTTATTACACAGTTCTACTCAACTCAATGGACTCTTTATTTGGATGTTAAAAAAAAAAAAATAGACCCATTCTTCGAAATAGACACTAGATTATTAAGTGCAATATCAACGAACGGGGTATAAGTGAAATTATCTTTATGAAGCGCTGTAACATACGTCCATCCATTAGCTACTGCTTTGTATAATCTAATTGTATGTTTATTTGACAAATTTAATGTTATTATTAGTGAGGTAGAGATTTTAAAAATGTGAGATTTTAAAAATGTGATTAATTTAGGTCTGTGTTGACTTAAAAAAATTAAAAAATGAACTTTCTCTGTCAATCTGGTGACCAGAGGTTTTGTTATTACTTTGGGTGTGAAATGGTTTCTTGGTTAACACTTCTGATGTTGGAAACATATCGATACACATCACATGCCCGATTCCAATAATCCAATCTGCTCTTTTTTTATTTGGTCCCAGCCTCTATTGGAAGCTGGCTGTGCCATTTATTTCAAGGTCCTACAGCTGATTTTGTCCCACATTATAACATCAGAGACACGTCGGCAGAAATGCCCAGTTCATGTTTAGTTTGATTACAGGGTTAGTCTAGTGGGACAACATTTCCCATGAATCTCTGACGTGGAAGCAGGAAGTAGTTTTAGTTCCGGTATAACGAAAACATGGATGCCTCTTCGCAGTTAGCAATTAGTAGATGAGAGTCAGTACGCAAATTTGAACGTGAAAGTCATTTGTAAATAGGAATTTAACAATTTTGAGGACGGTGAACTGAAAAAAAATGTCATCCATAAGAATCTTAAAGTGTGAACCTACTATAATCTGTATAATGTGATTATTGGAAAAAATGGGAGAATTTCAAGTACACTTTAAGGTCAGAAACATATGGTAATATATCGTAAAAGATCTTACGCCTACGTTACGTGTCATTTAAGATCAGACTGCTTACACCCCACTGTTCCACTTTTTCATCCTATTCAAATGATAAAGTGATATGCATGGAGGGGAAAAACATTAGATGGTTAGATATTCTATTGATCCCATAAGAGTAATTGTCAGGTTAAAAATGCAGTGCATACATTCAGTACATACTTACTATCAATTTTCCATATGTTTGGACTCGTACTTTTGTGGATTTTGGCATTGTAAATTATGAAGGATTGTAAACTCGAGTACAATTTCATGCATCACTTCCACAGTTTCTCTGCCTCTCTGAGCTCTGAAAGGACCTTTGAAATCCTACTGGCAATATTTGGAGTAACATTTTTTATGTATTTAGTATCTGCATTTTGTTTATTATCTTCTTTTTGTTGACTTAGCCTTCAGTTGGAGTTGTAGCTATGGTTTAAACCTAGTAATGAAAGTTAAAAGAGTTATGCTTGTAGGGAAAAGAGAGATATATCTTTATTGGTATTTGTATTGTCTTTTTAAAAGGTAGAACTGTATCATGGATATAACTTGAGGTTGACCTGACTGAGGACAATTGTTGTATAAAATGGACGGATGCTTTTGTGCTACATGATATTTTGCACTATCATCCTCATATGTATATAGTTTCTTCCACTCCATCTACTCCTTATGTTCAGAAGGTGGGTCTATTCCTTTATTACTGCCTCATTATTACTGCCCCTATTGTTTCACTTCTGTTTCTTTTATTTCCTACTTTATTATTGTGTGGACTGCAACTGTCCTTGAAGTGATCAGAATAAGATTTTTGCTGTAGCTAAGAATGTTATTATATTGATTGATACCAAGTCAATACTGGTGCCATTATCATCAATATTGATACTTGTAAGTTAATCAAATATTATGGGATTTGAAATATTCCTAAAACATAAAATGTTTGACTCAATTATTGTTTCATTCAAAGTCAAACATAGTAGTAATCTTCATTTTTTAGCCCCTGTCTCTCTTCCGGACTGAAAGACTCATGAGCCTCTGAAGCTGCCCCAGTCCAGAATCTTTCTCCTAACTTGTTTTGATTCCATGTGTTGTGGTTGCACCGATGAACTTATTTATTATTGTTTTAATTTTGCTGCTGGCCTCGCACTCTGGTCAGCGCACACTAGATGAAAAATGTCACGACTGGCAGGTTATGTAACTTCAATGAATTCGTAGACATTATAGTATAGTATTCTATCCTTATAGATTGTGCTACAATACCCAGATGGTGTTTAGAAAAGATAACAATGAAAGTAATTGACCCTTGATGTATAATGACATTCACTTTAAAATTTAAAGACAATGGGCCTGGAAAAACAATAAATATTCTTTTAAAGTGAATCATGTAATCAATTCTTATTGCATAAAACAATTTTATTCACCCAAGAAAGTGCATCAAACAGCCCAAAAAGTGAATGTAAGGATAAACCAAAAGAAATAAACCCAAAGGATCGATTCTAGTTTTTTGGTATCAATGCAATACAGAGTCTTACTTGGGTATTGATTCTATCAATAGTCAGTCACTGCACAGCCCCAGTATCTTATGCGCATGAAAGCATCATATACCATTTTGTCAGCCTCATTAATAGTAATATACCCCACTATTGGACACACTGAAATAACAAACAAGTATGTGAGCACACAATGCATCTTTTCCATCTTATTTGTCCTTTTAGTGCACTGTTATGTAGGTAAAAGTCTTTATCTGCTTCCTGGGAGAAATAATCATGCGTCTGACCTCAAGTTCATGATTTTCAAAATTGCTTTGTTTTTTCAGGATCAATGACAACATTGAGTGAAGGAAATTTGACCACGCCCTCTTGAACACTGGATTTTTGATTTCTCTACCTCTATGTGTCACCTGTACCTGCCTACTATGTATTATCTTTCATGAAAGTTAGGAATGTTGTCATCCATTGAGCATCCCTCAATTAACTGGGACATATTCCCTGATCATCATTGAGCACTTAAACCAGGTGTGCTCATTGTGTCGATCGTGGTCAACTGAAGATAGTATTGGTAGATCGAATGAGTAGCATGCACTCTACTTTGTGATCTCACCTTTTAATGGAAATTTAGTTGACTAATATCTTTAGAGCTGATTCCAAGGAAAAAGTAACAATTTATTGTACATATTTTGCATGCTAATGTGATCATGATTACAATCACCAAAACCCTCCTGTACTCAAACATGCAAACACATAAACACAACTCACAATTCAACCACATTTTGCAAACAGAGGGGAAAGAAAGAAGGGCTAGTTGGATATGAACTGTGATTAATGAGTCAAATAAAAAACGCAGCCAAACAAAGCATTTACTTGGCATCTAAGTGCCGCTTTGAAGAGTGCTCCACTTTTTTCTTCCTCTTGTGGGCACTCTGCAAGCAAACACACACGAAGCAAAGCGCACGCTCACAAAACCCAACACGCATAGCTCCACAGACATGCAAACACACTTCTCCACACCAAATACACTTTTCCATCTGCGGACTGCCTTTCACGCTGGCTGAGGACCTATAAATCAACAGTTGGAAGAAAGAGGGACCCTGGGCTTGTGTTTAAGCGTGGTATAAAGTGGCAATGTGTGCAGATGTGATGTGTGTCTATGTGTTTGTGAATGATTTAAAGTGAACAGGAGGGCCCCTTGGAAGAAACCAAGGGCAGACGTTTATTAATCGCTTTTTGCAGGCCTCTTTTGGAACCATTCTGCTAGAGTGCAGTCAAATACACCCAAGCACATGCACACACTACGGGCTAACAACCTGCCTCTCTATCGCAATTGAGGGAAACAAGAGCCATGTGGAACTAACCATTCCTAAAAGAAACGTTTTCTGTACTGTTTCATGTATCCATTACAATAATGTGGAAAGAGAAAAGTGAGTGATTTGCGTGTATGGCAGGATGTTCCCATACTATGGAGTGTCAGGCAGCTGGCTGGCTTGTGGCCAAGCTAAACCTGTGGCCAATAGAAGAAGAGCAGCCCAGCACTGAGATCTCGGTCCCTATTATACAAATCACTGGGCAAGAGCGAAGGAAACCTGATGAGAAGTCTTTCCTGTCTGAAATTGATAGATCTGGGAAAAAAGGATAGGCTGTCTCGAAACGGTTCACTGTCTGTAAAAAAGCAAGCCACGCTTCCAAAAAAAAAAAAAAGAGCCTGTTTTTATTCTTATACTTGTTACTGTCCCCTTGTCAGGCAGATTACCCTCCCCCATCCCACGCGAAAAGAGGTCGAGGTGAACTAGCGCACATCCTCTTTGGAAGCCATTTTCCATCTCTGCTTGGAATCTTTGCTTGTCTTATGATGAGAGCAGTGATGTCACACACTGGCACACTAATGCTGTGTCAGGAAAGAAGGGGAAAGTCAAGGGAAAGGGTTGCTGAAGGGAGCGGGAAGAAGAGAGTGAATTGCTGAAACGTCAGTATTTTTTTTCTTCCCACCACACTGTAAATTAGTATGCCGGTTCCTTGATGGAAAACATTTGGGGGGCAGCACTGAGGGGGCCTCCGAGACCCTGGAAATGCGAGAGCCGTGCTCTGTCAAGGTGGGGGAGGTTCTGGTTTTGGTGTTCTTTCAGTTGAAAGGGCTGAGGTCCCAATAGACGAAGCAGAGCCTGAGAGAGAGCAGATGAGCCCGGCTGCTTCTAATAAAGTCTCTACAAGCTCCATATTTTATGGAAAAATTCAGAGGCGGTATAAACAGCCTGGCTTTGCACTGCTGGAGATAATTAGGTCAGAATAGTCCAATTTCCACTGTCTAATGTTGACTGTTTCTTGAAGTGGGACATGCTGCAATCTTCAAAATACTCCAAGTGTATTTTTCAACAATCCATCACACAGTGAGAGGCTGGTTACAATCAATTTGGAAAAAAAAACGGTGGACATTTCGCGTTACGTGCAAAAAAACCCTACCACCTTTTTCAGTCTTTCACACTTGGCAAGTCCTCATTCATCTTGTCATTAACTGAACGGTAGGGAGTGCAGAATGGTTCAAATATCAATGAAAGCCATACGAAAGTTGTGTCATCCGAAAAGGGTTAATATAGATCTTTTACAGTTATTTAAGCATTCATTTTGGTTTGTCATGGTTCCCTCACTCAATCCCTTTTCAGTGAATGCGCATATGGGACACACTTGCCGGCCCCAATGCTATTGCTGCAATCATTAGTATTTTCAGTGGTGTTTAATACTAGTATTTTGGAGCACAGTTGATTGTCCAGTTTCAGGTTAACCTGGGTGCAGTTCTGCTTTGACCCAAAAGAAAAAAATAATAATTAATCATACAATACCATCACATATTATGAACCTAAAAGTATTTAGTATCCACAACCGACAATACCGACAACAGTATTTACTTGGTACAGGGAAACCAAAATCTTAAGTATCGCACAGCTCGACTGAATGGTAATGTTAGTCATGAATTTAAACCTTAAAAAAATGACACAAACAGTCCAATTGAACTTATATTTTATTTTCTCGTTTTTTTATTTTTTTTGTTTTGTTGTTTTCACCATTACATTCTTGTGTAATATCTTTTTTTTTCATTGTTAAAGTTGTTTTCCAGCACGTGTGAAAGTTTAAAGAATAGTGATATAATTTGTTTATTGGGAATCGAACTTCAAACTTCAATTTCAAAACTTTATGACGAGGTGGCATGGTCCATGGAAATAACACATTCCATTTTGGCGAATAATGACAAAGTCGAGATACTGAGTACACCATATTGTCAAAACAATGGAAGAATAAACAACAGGACCGCATGTCTCTCGCAATGTCGTACGTCATCCAGCATGAACCAAGAGGTTTCCTGCTAATTAATGCCAGATGGAAAAACATGTTTATGGCTATTTTCTCATTTTTGTAAACAGTTTCCACACAACTGTCTGTTTGTGCTTTGATGAAAAACCTCAGTTGATGCTGGTATATACAGGAATAAGTCATTCAAATTATTAGCAGGCAAAGCTAGTGATAAAGTAGCTAATATTTCAATAAACACAATTCAATAACCATCAAAGTAGTCAAATAGTTAGTTACTGGCACACATATTCGAGCTAAAAGAAAATAAATAGTATTAACCTCAACAGAACCTCTCATGTGTGCAATAGAAAGAATATTTTCCCTACAACATTGTTCGAGTTGTATGACATTATGATCTCAAAATATAACTTTGGACAGTAAAAGGATAGGATGATGATAATGAGTCTCAGTTGTATTGGTCTTGTTACAAAAAAGTTCAAGGGTTGCATATCTCTCTATTATACACACCTAAATTTAAGCCTTTCCTAGTGGCCAAGCCCAACAAAGATTCAGGAAAATGGACCCCTGCTTTGGTCTGCTGTGCTGGGCCGCTGCAGTTAGTGTGAAAAACAACAGGAAACACATGTGGAAGGCTCCATACAGGGAGGAATAGAAATGCAATGGAGCAGCCAGGAACCAGGCTGAGACCCACCGTGACATGGCCTATTCCCACTGACACTTCCTTATCCGCTACATGAGGGCAAAGGTCGGGCCAGTGGGATGCACCAGGCTGCTATCTGTGCTGAGCTCAGCTGCAGGAAGTGGCCTGGTACAGAATGAAGGATGGAAACAGAAAGAGGAAGGAATGATCGCTCCAAATGGAAAGGGGTGTCTGTGGTATTGTCATACTTGCATAACCAATGTACGCAGTGGATAGTTAGGTTTCAGAAAGCGCTAACTGATTGAAGGAAAATATTAAAACACTAACCTTCGGTATTGCGGAATTCTAAATTTACGAGATCCGATTTGATTCCAGCTCTCAGCTTTGGTCACAGTTTTAGGGAGAAAATGGGATGACTGTGGCCATTAGGTGGCTGACTGGTCCACTTTTTTTCTCACGCTGCAGCCGAATGGAAACCCACAGGCATCGTGTGTCATCACATTTTTTCAGCTGCCAGAAAAAAAAAAGTTTCTGCAAGGAGACGTCAAAAACAACCCAAAGATCAGAGACATGTATTCTACTGTATATACATCTTATCTCATTTATGGTCACAGTAGAGGTCTCTCCACAGGCATAAATATCGTTGGCGCAGTGCATCGAGGCCCAGAGACTGCATAGGGGCCTTAAAACAAAAAAACAACAAAAAGAAAAAAATATCCAGAATCATTATGTAGATCGAATAGCTTGGAGCTTGATTTTAGTGCTGTGTTTGGTGGTCTCAGTGGCTTTTCAAGGGTCTGGTTAGGAGCCTTTCCCAATGGCAGGCAAGGTATAGCCTGGACTAATTATGACCCAATCACAGTGCACATTGAAAACAAAGAACTTTTTTTATCATGTGGAAGACAGCAGAGAAACACAAGCAGAGGAAGATCATGCAAACTATATGCAGGAGATGGTAAATGTGATCCACTAAACTGCATTTGCTTGTTTCTTTTGAGAGGAATTGAACTATGATTTCATTGTTTTCCATCTGCTTTCTGCCATCATAAATAACCTCAAAGGCGAAACAATTTCAAGTGAATATACAGTATGGCAGTTCCAAGAGGCATTCATCTACGGTATGAAGTAATATTCTCCTTACATAACAGCCTCGAGTTGGATTCAGTTCACGTCACAGTTTATTTAACTTAATTTCTCTAACTAGGAACAGCATTACATTACATAAGAAAAAGGAAGGGAATGACGGGAAGAAGGTGGGTTACAAATTATGTTAGAAAATGCATGCTAAACATCCAGCAATACGTCTTACCATGGCCATCCTGCGTCAAATACCTTTAATAAAGGAAAATAACTTCAAATTGCCAACACATGGGCTGGATTCAAGAAATTAAATTGATTTTGTCATTATCTTGTCAAATATTTTACATATTATACCATTTACCACATTTCTCAAAGTACAAGTCGACTTTGCTTATGAGTCGACCCCCCCACCCCCTTTTTTTTTTTTTCCTAAATTTCAATTTGGATGATTTTTACAAAAATGCGAGTATAAGTCTTCCCCTGACTTTAGTGGTTACATAGATTATGACTGTCCAATCATACCACATGGTGTGTACGAAATTATGGTACTATTAGATGAGTTTCTTCATTGTATATGAAACAACATACTGTTGCAGTTATGGGGGGGGTGGAAACGAGACAAGTGCAAGGCAATGTGTGCATAGACACAAATGTTGAAAATAATGTTGCAAAAAAGAAAAGATTTGAAACGTCAATGCTTTATTTTTTTGGCACAAGCTGAAAATATATTTGTCGAAAAGCCCTAAAAGTCACCATCCTTATCTGACATAGCGCCTCTGATTTAACTCACAGATATCCTCTCCTTCCTGCTCGTCATTTGCACAAACATCTTCGTTATTCTTCCACGGGTTGTTATCTTCTGACCCGTCCAATTTGTTTGACGCACATGTCTTTGGACATGATTTGATGATCATCTTACTTGGCATTTTCTTTACCCAAGCGACAACTGTTGTGAGATCAGAGCTTGGAAGTTTGCGCTTCGCTGTTTCTCCCCCTACCTGTCGACACCCATGCCAGCTTGTTCAAGCACACGTCCAAGGGCTGAGGGAGACAAGTCAAGCCATCTTTTCCTTTTCTTATTGTGTCAAAGTCCACCAGAAAAATTATCCACACAGCTTCGTTGTTGACAACAAAGAGGCAATAAGGTGGTGCTTGAAGAAAGTGCATTTTTCGACGTTCTGCGCAAAAGCTCTAAAACGGATGCATGCTATATCGAATCTGAGGTATATATAATCATTTGAACCCTTTTCAATTACATGTTACTTATTTCGCTTTTGACTTAATGTTATTCAGACACAGATATGTGGAAGACATTGGTCTGTTTTGAGTTATGTCATCGCCCCCAATATGGGGTTGAAAATGAGGAAAACACCTTGACTTGTACTCTGAAAAATACAGTAATTTCTGTCATATAGTTTACACAGTTTCAGAGAGAAACTGTCTTGATCAATATCATGATGATGAATAAGATTTTTGCTGACACGAAACTAAAAACCTAGCATTCCTAAGACCTTCCCACGACTGCATCTATCAGAATGCTTTTGCAGATATTTGGCAGCACAAAGCTTGTGGTCAGGACATCCAAAATAAATTTGCAGTTCCATTTATGTGAGACAAAAACCCAAGAACCAGTCTGATGAGTTATTCAGAAGGATTTTTAATAAGATGCTGGAGAAATCACCCCCCCCACTGCAGACATAGCAACTGTGGAGTCGTTAAAAGAAAGGTGCACCAAGATTTCCACACAGTTTGGCCTCTTGATCCCTAAAGCGGCATTGCTCAGTCTGACTTGACCACACTTTTAACACAAACAAACAGGTGCCTGGGGGGGGCAGTGTGAGAATGCCCCTTAGTGTGACGACAATGGTGAGAGATGGCTAACACCACGGGCTTTATGTATACTTTTCAATGTCAAAGTTTTTCTCCCACACATCTTGTCTGGTGAACAGCCCTTTGTGTGACATGGCGGCCAATATGTTGGCACATTCGGATGCCGATACAATTACATGGGGATGTTGCGGGTAGATTACGGCATGGCCACTGTCATATTTCAGGATTAGTCACTTTGGTTGGTGGTATCGGTGGGAAGTTTTGACTCTCTCATGATTCAATTGGATTCTGATTTTGGGGGCTATGATCCACGATCGATTTTCGATAGAAAACAATATTTGATTCAAAATTATTTGACTTTTTCAGTCTGTGGTAGTGCAAAGAATTGATGTAGTTCAGTTTTCTTTGCAAAATAGAATGACAAATGGATACATATTTTAATTTTCTTTAAATATATTTATTAGGTTTTATATAATTAATTAAAGATAAACTTCAGTTGATAGTGTATATTCATTTTATTGGACAAAGATGGATAATACAGTCTGGACTAATACTCACTTTAAAAAAAAACCCTCTAATCCAACTGCTTCCATCCTTTTGTTACATTCAAAGGTTTTATTTTATTTCTTTTTCTGTTTGACTCTTGCGCAGATGTTGTTCGGAGCTCCTATCCCCAAGACGATCACTCTTTGGAGATGAGAGGTGATGAGATTGTCCTAAAATTCTGTGATTCGGATGAAGAAGGTCTTCTGGGGAGGTTTAGTGGCGTGTGAGGAAACATGCTTAAACCAAATGCCAGCATGAAAAAAAACGTCATCTTTCTCAACATCTGCAGACACTCTCAGTTTCCATGTTCTGGCCTGATGAGCCACAACACATGTTGAGTCTGAGAGAACTCTTATACAAGCACAAATCCAAGCACACAACGAACAGGCCCTTGTTTGTGCACTCTATAGTCAAGGCATGATATTATTGCCAGAGTACAATCAGGAATCAAACATCTTGCATTGCCAAAAATATAAAAGTCTTCATGCAACTTGTTTTTCTAGACCCTGGAAACCACAGTACTATTTTAATGGCAATGACTGAGAAGCTGCCAGATTGCAGGGCAGCTTCTGGCCACTAACTGCATCCACAGCAATTAGACCCCAAGATTTTGAGGGTCAATACTCACTACTGTACAGTATATTGCACCAGGCTTGAAAACAGCCTTCGTTCACAGCTCCCATGAATGTGAATCTGAGCAGAGATGTCCGGAATGTATTACTTTAATATGGCCATGTGTTTTTCATAACAAACAATTCAGCATTAGTATTTCCACACCAGTAATTAGATTAAAGTTATGTATCTAATTAATTGTGCATGACTATTTTTGTCATTTTAAAGCCAGTAAAAACATAGGCTTTGAACAGCCATTTCCTCCAAAAATCTGACTTTGGCAGTAAAGTTATTAGAATGATGATATGATCAACTCAGTTACTCTTTAAAATTTTATAGATAAAGAAAGGATTGTGTGTGGCCATGAACAGCGCAACCCCCACCTTTTTGCACTCCTCACTCACAGTGTATATTCGGAATGACTTGCAAAAATATGTATACAGTGTTGATTTGTTGCATATGAATCAATTTGAATGCAAAGAAAAAGGGAATGTTTTTATTAATTTTCTTTATGCAGCCAAAAGAATGTGAAAACCACTCCTTGTTGTGCTAATGCTGTGAACTTGTTACTATTTATATTTATTACGAATATATGAAAAATGTTTGGTTTTCGGCGGGTACGGTGGTGTACAGATTAGCACATCCTATTCACAGTTCACATTCGGCCTTCCCGGGTTCGATTTTGGCTCCGGCTTTCCTGTGTGGAGTTTGCGTGTCCTCCCCGGGCCCAGATGGGTTTTCTCAGGGTTCTCCAGTTTCCTCCCAAACTCCTCAAAACATGAATGATTGGTGAAACGGGCATTTAAATGGCTCGTTGGTGTGTTTGTGAGTGTGAGTGGTTGTCTCTGGTGCCCTGCGATTGGTTGGCGACCAGTTCAGGGTGTGCCCCGGCTACTGCCGAGACACCAGCGACCTCAGAGAGGATAAGTGGCTATCAAAAATGTTCTTCTATAAAATAGAGGTAAGATGTATCAGGCGTGATGACTGTGGGAATGTCTCTCCAGAGATCAGAACAACTGCATTAAGAATAGTGAGAGGACCACCAAGGACAGCTGTTGGGTACACATGGGCAAGCTTATGAGCCTGGGAACTGAAGCTCTTACTCAAGGACACACACACACACACAGACATCACATCCAGACCCATGAGCAGCTCAGACACCGAGCTTTATCTGGGAACGCATGTGGTGGGCAGTCAGTGGAGGCCCTCATAACTCCAAACTGCCCACAGCGGTAGAGTCAAGTGTCAGTTGTGTCACCACTGCCATTCACTTAACTCTGAAACCAAACCTGCTCTCTGGGGAGCGCTGGGCAACCGCTGCATGGGCGCGTGCGTGCTCTTGCGTGCGTGCATGTCTGTGTGTAAAAATGAAAAAGTGTTGTGGTATCCCCAACGTTGCAGAGGCGAGGGGTAAAATACACAGCAGGCCTGATTTCACGACACAGTTTGACGCTTAAATTGAGTTACACTGACCAGAACACATTTACCACAGATTCACACACAAACATAGACACACATACACACACGCACATACTTGAAGTCAGAAGACATAATATATACAAACCAACGTAGCATAATGACTAGCCTAGTTGTTTTTCCCTTCCTTCTCTCTGCTGAAAATCATATTTTAAACTCAGAGAACTCAAAAGAACACATTCAATTATGATCAGCAGAACATGTTGAAATCAATTCAAACCACAAAAAAAATGTCGCAGATGAGGTTGCAGACAACAAAATGATCATTCATCATAAGTGTGAAAAATGAGTTGAAATTGTGAACACTGACAAAACCAAAAAGTACGGCCTCTTCAGTCTTTAATCTGTTTAAATCTACTCACTCACTCCTCAAGTAGACACGCCAGTTTATATTGTGTCATACATAAATCAAAGTGAATATGTTTAGTTATTGGTAAAATAATGAATCCTTGACAGAACATGAAGAACATCTGTTTTAAACCATGAAGAAAAGTATCCCTGCCTCCATTGTCCTCATTAGCGTCAGGTGTGACCTGGAGTTCATCACAGCTGTCTTTGGGTCAAAGCTTGGATTCACTGCGGACTAGCCACTAGACAATCGCAGGACACACAACATGCATGCCATTTACCCTCACATTCACACCTCAGTCAAAGTTATCAGTTAACCTAACATAAATATTTCAGAAACAGAGAACATGAAGAAACGTAAAGGATGTTGCGTGAGGAAAAGGTTTTGGGATTCAGAAAGAGACTAGATACAGATGCGAAAAAGTTGAGAGTCTTTATACATACAAATCAATGTAAGCACAGCAAGCATTTAAAACAATTGAGAACAGGACTGAAAACCAGACTCGGAAACTAGACCAAGAAAGAAACAAGAAAGACAGCTGGACATGGGAGCTTGAGAGCCTGAATTTCTGACAACATGTCATTGAGAACCTTGGGCTTAAATGCTCTGACGTCAAATCCTATAAGACAATAAAGCAAAGAACCATGGCAGCTGATACATGAACAAAACACATCCATCCATCCAGGCTTGCTGGTGCCTATCCCACCTGACTGAGCAGAGTCAAACAACCATTCACACACCAAATCACACCTAAGGATAATTTAGCATGTCCAATATGCCTGCCCTGCCATGTTTTCCTAGTGTGGGTGGAAGTGTAAGCGCAACTTTTCCACCATGCTGACAATATATTTGTTTCCATAACTGTTTCTAAAAATGTTGATGAAAATTATCATGACAAAATTAACAATATGAACTTTGACAGGAGGATTTGAACTACAGAACATTTTAGCTCCACTGTGCCATCAAAACAACTCCATCATCCACCACACACTTATTGTGTTTTATGTCTTGCATATAAAAGACTGACACAAAGGAAGAAGTGTGCTCTCCATTTATAATCGGCAATGGCTGAGCCATAAGCTAGCAACTGCAACACAGCAAAAACAACAGTTGCAGAACAAATCAGTGAGCTACTGTCAAAGTTCATGGAAGGGAATATTGGGAAAATTCATGGAAGAGGATATGAAGCTTTTAATTTTGCACGGTTCTCTGAGTCATGATGGCGCTCACGTTTTTCAGTATACCTTGCATTGTAAAACATAAACAAGCTCACATGTTATAGCAGTTTACATTCATTCTGTCATGCAACAGCATGAAACTCTGTTACAGCTCCCAGTGGATGAAGTCTGTTTATTAGTGGCTTGATGTCCACTGGGTAGTTTTAAACCTGGCAGCACTGCCTTGTTTTCCCAGCGCCGTGCAAAAAAAAAAAAAAAAAATACACACACACACACACACACACACACACACACACACACACACACACGTACATCCAATGACCTTTCCACCTCTCTGCTTGGCACCAGATTCTCACTGGCCTCAATTTGGCCTCCGTACTGGAGGCATGAATCCCAGCCTGTTACACTTAACTGTAATCTTGGTAAAGTTATTGGGAATTCAATAAAAATAACAGCCACAGCTTTTTTTTTTTCACTACAATTATAGGGTTGAGTGTGGGGCAGATTTAGGAGGAATGAGGGAGTGTAAAGCGTGTGGGTCTTGAGAATAAATGGGGAATGTAAAGGCTGAGTCTCTTGTTTTGACCATAAAATGACCGCTAATGGACTTAGCTAACGTGCATGTATCATTTGTGAGGGATTAAGGGTCAACCTCAGAATTGTGCTCGAAATCCAAGAATCTCGCAGTGCAATCATTTGTTTAATTCCTTACGGTGGTTCTCACTGAGATTAATAGCCCCTGAAGGAGACTCGTGTTTATTGTTTAACTGAACCTTTTGTTCACATACTGTATGGGTAAATTTGTGATTTTTCTGAGTGCAGCCTTCATCCATCAAAAATGAACCAAACATGACTTCATTACTTAAGTGCATGTATGAACAGCAATAAATCTGTGGTGGTGAAATGATAGCTGAGATTCTCAGAGTCACATATGATGTAAATAAAGAAGAAATTATAATGAAGATTAGATGGTGATTGTGTTGTCAACTTTACTTTTGTTAGGTGTATTTATTTAATCATTTGAAGTGTCTCAACCAATTACTTCAGAGTAAGTGTTGCAGTTTCCCATGGATGCAGATGTTATTTTAGGCTATTATTACCTATTGTTGGTTTAATGGAAACCAGATTGTTGCTCAATCTGATTCATTTGTAAGTCGGTCAGACATTGTTCTGGAAAATGATTGCACAATTATTGCACAATCTATGATTGCAGTGTGAAAACAACAGTCTTTTAAATGTGCACTTTTTTGAACAACAACAGTATATATACGGAAGTCCCCCATCAGAGCAACCAGCTGTTTCTTATTTCAACTCATCACCCTCCTCTATCATGTCACACCCACCACCCAAGTATGATGTTCATCGATATTCATCAAGACATGCATTAAACAATATGGCTCACTGGTAATTTATTTGTTATCCTAGCTATAAATTAACAATGTGTCAGATATTGACACAACACGCAATGCTTACATGCATCTGGCACCTAAATTATCCATATAGCTAACATGAAGTTTGTTTAGATTTCCCCCTTACACCATCAGCATTAGAAAAACATAGAACAAAGTGTTTGATGTATCTGCTGATTTCTATTTATGTGTTTTTCGGTTTTGCCCAAAAAGAATGTTTTGAAGTCGAAGTTTCATGCAATATATACATTCAAGAGTTAAGTACGTATATCAAAAACAAACCGTAAATGAAATCACTGCTTCTTAACAGAAAACCTCCTTTGTCAGCCATCTGGATGTGTCGAGCCATTTTGGTTAACCACCCAATGTTCCATGTTGGATGAGGCACAGTCACAATGCTTTTCTCTGAAGTGAAGTCAAAGCTGAGCTGGAGTAGGATCAATCTTACCACCACCCTGGGGTAAGCAGTATAGATGTATGAATGGTACTGTTTAAACAAAGTTAATGTCTTTTATTTTCCATTGATACGGTACTTGTATGCTATGCTCTAATTGTTCAAGAATTGTTTCTATGACGGTTTTAGAGCAGAATCAGTATTGATCTATTGATCTCCATTCAAAATGTTGCTTTGAAAAGCAACCTACGTTCGGTCATGCTTGTTGTTTCGTCATAGTACACCGGTTCCATCTATTTTGGAGACAGCCAAAGGTCAAATCTTAGATGAGTATGGCAATATTTTGTATTCTTTAGACCAATGGTTCTCAAACTTTTTTCATTGGCATACCCCTTGTGATTTTTTTTTTTTTCAGTCCAGCAGTCATTTTTCTTGGGAATCAATATCTAAGAATGACATGCTATCATGGTTTCTGATTGATGTATTGAACTTTGGAATATTTATATTAGATAATATATAATGTTATATATATATATATATATATATATATATATATATATATATATATATATATATATATATATATATATATATATATATATATATATATATATATATATATACTGTATATATATATATATATATATATATATATATATATATATATATATATATATATATATATATATATATATATATATATATATATATAGGAAAAAAGTTATAAAACAAAAATATATTTGTTATTAGTAAAGTTATTAGTAAATTTAAGTCAATTTAATTTTAAATCAAGTTTTCAAGTGATAGAAGGAAGATGTTGGGTTGGATGTTACAGTATGAGTGGAACCATTCTGTTTTGGGGGAGTTTTTGGGATGCGTATATTGAATAGCCTTTGTTTTATGAAGTTATTTCAAAGTACTTTTGAATGAACTGTACATTTTAAATCATTTAAAGGTCTCACATACCCTCTGGAGTGCCTGCTTTAGAGGCTCAATTTTAATAATGATTTGCTTTTATAAATTCAGCTGTCAATGATGTTGAATGTTGAATTTATATGCATAAAGAAATGTGAATACTTGTATGTAACTTGTTGAAGTACAAAAATCTAAGCTTATGCAAGAGAAAGATTTCTGGCTGGAGCTTAAGTGTACAGCTTTTAAAGAGAGTGATGCAAGTGAGTAAGCTCATGCTCAAACATGAAACACTGTACTCTTGTGAAAATCACACCAAGTAAGTGAAAGTTCCAAACCACTGACAGTTTGCATCTGCTCCAAACCAGTTCCTCTGCTAATGATATTTTACCCACTTTTCGCTCCATGATCACTCATGCTTGCACACGCTTGGTGTCACATGCACAAACAAAACCACAAAAAACATCTTTGTTCTTGACCTATCTGGAGTGGGTTAAAGATAAACAAGCATTCTTTTATGGGAGATGAAAGAGAACTGGGAAGAAAAAAAAAAGCAGTGAGGAGTTTATGGTGGGGAAGGGTGATAAAATCTTAGCCTAATTGTAAACTTTGGATAGAGCCTGTTATCACACCAAAGCCACTGTGAAATGAGTCACGAGTATTAATTAATTGAGACAAAAGAAAATCAGATTGTGTCAAAGCTGTATTGTTTGCACTTCTGTTTAGAAATCTTTGACACATTCACTTTCATTTGGTCACATCCTTTCTCATTGACAATATCAATGCCACTCTCCTGTAAATGCCAATGTTGTTCACAAATAGCACCTCTAAAAAGAATTATTATTATTATTACTGTCGCAGATGTGCTAACCACTACTAGTGTACATCCCGCACCTGGAATTTAACTTTTAATTGATAATTAATGAGAGTTTGCTGTCATGTCTGAAACCAATATTTGGAATAATTTGTTGAGTTTATACCACAGACGACTAGCACAGTTTTGTGCTGTTCCTCCTCTTGTTCATTTGGCCGTGTAAGTTTTTATTCTGGATATTTGAAAAGGAAAAGCTATGGGTTGGCATTAAGATGAATATTTTGCAGTATTTCCATATCATTCTGTGTTTCATTCTGAATATCTTTCAAATACTATATTTTGTTTGGAGTAAAATTAGGTGTCGTGGTTTCTGTTTCCATTCGAATCCCAAGCCCATTAATCACACAGTTTCAAAAGAAGCAAACTGGAAACTGCTCAAAGGTATCAGCACAGCCTGTGTGTGAGTGCATGCATACGTGCGTATACAAGCTCGTGTGTGTTTGGGGGTGACTGTAAGAGAATTAATTATGATAAGACTGAACACGTTTCAGAGTTTGTTTGCATTAAGTTGTGGCTGTGCTGCTTGAAATCCAGACCAGCTGAGAGTTATCAGTGCATGACAGCGTGTGAGCTTGCATGCGTTCGGTCGAGTGACCAGACGTCCTCTCCATTGTTTATTTACGTACAAAAAGCATCCATCTGTAATTTTTCTTCTAGGAATGTTTTTTTCTGCTGTGCTGTGACCTTCTGGACTTTGATTACCGCCTTCCTTGCAATGTCTGACACTGGCGGCGGTGTCTTTGGGTGGCTGGTTCATTATTTTCATTTATTTATTTATTTGAAAAGGACCAACATCAACACAATATAAATGTGTCTTTGTTTGCTAAGTTAAACTTTTTTTTTTTTTTATCAGAAGTCCCTTGGGCAGATCTGTGAGTCAGTCAAAAATGAGAGGCATAAAAATCGCACGTGAATTAACAAAAATACACAATCATATTACAGAAACAATCTTCAATGAGAGCAAATTTGGTCACTGTTCGAATTTTTATATTTGTCTCCAATTTAGGTTGAATGAGGGAGAGCATTCCAGTTTATCATCCTAATAGCAGAAACAAAACTGTTCAAAAGTAGTTTGAAACATTGTTAGCTCACAATCCCCACGCAAAGAGACTCTAGTGTTTAGTCTAAAAAAATCTCACAATAAGACCAGATAAGAGTGGTGAAACACAGATGTCCACTCATTTAAAAGATATTTTTAAATGATATTTTAAAATACGGTGTCCCTGCCTTGTGTTTTCTTTTCACTTTACAACGTGGACCGCGATGTTTTTTTGTCCCCTCTTCACGACATTTTTTTCACCTTATGACATCAAAACAAGTTCTCTTCTCAAATATGGTGTGTGTTACTGCCAGGTGCACCTCGCTCATACGTCACTCATGCGTCACTGTTTACATCACTACAAATGCTGGTCTGCCATTGGTCAGCGTCACAACTCGCTAAGATACTGGTCTGCTATTGGTCAGCGTCACAAGCGTTACTAAGATGCAGGTCTGCTATTGGTCAGCGTCATGGTTTCAAATTGGCAACATACTAAAGATTTGAATTCGTATGAGTGCTTACAATATCGTATTTATTGTGCAGGTTAGTGCTTAAATCAAACTTGAATTGGTTAGCCATAGGTCCCAAGATTGGCAGTGATGTTAAAGGGAGATGTAAGAAGAATATTAGTATGGAAACGAAGCTGGAGATAGTTAAGAAATACAAAGAAGGCTAGGCTAGGCTGCCCTCGCTTAGGAATATGGCCATGACAAGCTTGTCATGTCACTCAAAGGTAAATATATCATTTATACATATTTTTTTATCAATAGAGTTAGTTAATTGTATACATGTATATTGTGTATAAGTAGCACTTACTATACTATTTTGTTATAATTTTTTAATCTGTATATTCAATTTTAATGTTTTTACCTGGGGTTTTACACGCATTAGCTAATTAACATTGGTTTCTATTGCCCACCAGACAACGATTTTGCCTTACGATCCCAACTGAAGAATGGGTTAATTTTGTAAAGCAGGGATCCACTGCTGCTCTGTTGTGTATGAACGCAATGGCCTTCATTGCATGCATACACAACAGAGCCGCACATTGTGGTACCTCTTCTAAAATAAAACAAAACCCATTTAGATTTGAATTAACTTTACTGCAAACACCCACCTGACACTGACCCCGACACTTTATTTGATAAACCTCAAGAATTGGTTCTCATGCTAAGTGAACTTCAAAGGTACTGTTTGAGGAGCTCTTATTGAAAGAAAAGCACATTGAGACTATTTTTTCAAGTTAAATGGTATCGTTAAAGCAATGTATAATACTTCATTTATATACAGTACATTGTGAACAATAAACGGGACCATGAGGCACTCCTTATGTGACTACACTTGACGTCACTCACCTTAACACTGTTCTCTACCTTCCAGGATTAGTAGAGCTCAAACTCAATTAGAGTTCCGGGTGACATTTTCAATTGCTGCAATTTTCCTCTAAAAATGCAGTGGTCCAGCTGTATAGAAAGCTTTCTTCATGTCTAAAACACAGAACTCACTACATTACCTTTAAGCATGCATTCATTGCATGGATCACATGCCAATCATTATAGAAGAGGCAGTGGCTTTTCCTGATTGCACTCAGTGTGTGCATGTGTAATTCATTCCTGCTGCAACCTGATCGGCAGTGGAAGTGGTACAGCCACAGGACATGGGCAAACTGAATTACAGCTGGATTTCACAGAAATTAGCTCAATTACCCATTTCATAAAGCTAAATGTCAGCCAGGTTTTTGTCAACACATTGCAAATGATTGCATTCATATTAGAATGAGCCAGCAGCAAACATCTAAATTGGCTGCAAAGCTGTTGTGTTTTTTCCATTGCCATACTTTCCCCAACTTTACATGCTCTGATGCTTTTCATCTTCTTAGATAGTGGTTGCTGTCTGTTTTAAAAGCATCAACCAATTGTTCCCTGTAGAATGAGAGACCATGATGTATAACAGATGTAAATGTATGTGTGTGCTTTTTAGGTTGCCAACAAACTTTCCGCTAATCGGGTGTTGGATGCGCCAACGTGCCTATCAGTGGAAGACAACTGAAATCTTACAGCAGGTTTCATATCATCAATCACCATAACAACCACACAGCTGAAGTATATATTGATGTGATTTGGACATACATCCATGCGTGTGTGTGCAGCTCTAATTGTGGTTCCCCTCCATTTGCTTAAAAAGGGCCTCAACAAGCCAGTCGTCTGGCAATCCAATAAAGGACTCCAACAATGATTGTAGTCCTGTCTAAAGATTCCAAAATGTTACCTCAGATCTCCAGAGCTCCAATTACCAAAAAAAAAAAAAAAAAAAATACGGCTGACAGGCAGACTAGGAAGCCAGCATTAACTTATAGAAAGTGACTTATAGAAATAAATAAATAAATGTGTGTGTGTGTGTGTGAATATATATATATATATATATATATATATATATATATATATATATATATATATATATATATATATATATATATATATATATATATATATATATATGTGTGTGTGTGTGTGTGTGTGTGTGTGTGTGTGTGTGTGTGTGTGTGTGTGCCTGTGTGTGTGTGTGAATTGTGCCTCGGGATAACTGAATTCCTCCAAACCACATAAGTTAGGGTTGCTATGATTAAATAAAAATAATAAAATACGTGGCTTTATTTGCATGTGACAACACACAAAAAAATGCAAAGTAGAAATGAACAAAATCACTATTTTGATTTCAAAATGCTCAATGATTTTTCATCCTGTTAAGACAAATTACAAAATTCTTTATTTCACTTCATTGAGAAGATGAAAGAATACATGTGTCAGTCATGTACTACTTGTTTTAGTAAAGCTCGAAATAAAGTTTCAAAGTGTCAAGATACGGGTGTCATTAGTACATTAAGAGAACTATTGCAGTTGAATCCGTTTTTAGTTTTTAGACAATAAATTGACAGGTACCTGTGTAATTGTCTCAGGAAATCGTCTCTACTTGAAGATTAGGTGTTTCTCCAATCATGCCCTTCTCCAATCTCTGCATAATGACTGTGTGCAAAAAAAGTGCAAAAAAAAAAAAAAAAAACTCATGACATTTACATGTCTGTTTTAAGTTTTACAATCACACTTAGACACACTTAGACAGTAACTGGACTCAGAGGGGTGAAAAGTACAGCTATTTTCTGAGCATCTGGCATACATTAGCTCATACAGTATGCATACAGGTCTACATGCCTGGATGTGCACTGATTCACCGTGATGCAAGCTGTTCCTAATGTAAATAAAGGAAACAGCAATGTGAGGCCAATTATACAAACAAAGTAAAAGGAATGACAGGCAGCATCACAGAATACTGAATGAACAATTCACGTAATATATCCATAACATGACTGAACAACATATTCGGGATCCATGAAGAACTGCTTATAGAGGGAAAAACCTTTGTTTTTGCCATGTGGAGTGTAACTGCAATGAAATAAAATAAGGATTGGCATCTTTTATTTATTTATTTTTTTACTACAGGCATTTCGATGAACTTGGTTATACATTTTTCTGTTTTAGACTAACTTATAACTTGTATAAATGCTGTAAAAAATAAATAAATACAAAGTAGTTAACTGTTGAATGTTGATTTGTGTTGCTTTTTTCTTTCTTATTATTAAAAAGGAGTTTCCGTTATGCTTATTCAATATTTATGGATAATAATTTTACTTATAGTCAGCGCTATGAGTAGGGGGTGTGAAATGTTTTCTCTTTCCTATGGAGGCTTCTCCCAAAAATAATTGACAGTCACTGAGTTAGATCTTTCCAAAACCTACTTCATAGTTACCGCGTTGCATAATTCAAAAGTATCTGATTTTTATACACACCTGGTATAGCAGATATGCAAACATTTTGTGGCAAGTTCCAATGCTGGAATTTTTCCAAAGGGGTAATTCACTGCTATTGATGGCTATAGATATCAAGTATTCATTTTTACTGGGCTGGCTCATTCAGTGCCTCTGACAGCAATATAAGTTAAAAATCCATTTTAACTGGGCTGGTGAATGAGTTAAAGGGATGAGCACTCACTGCATTCTTGCTCTTCTTCTGTCAAAGTAAAATAAGTGAGATTTAAAAAACATTTGGGAAAAAAAGCAAGGTGGTCCTGGAAAAGTGCAAGAGAAAAGAAGACAGGATCATTTATCTTTTCTGTCCAAGTTATACGACAGGAGTAAATTTACAATACATAAAATTTATGTTCATGAGTACTGGCAGGTAAATTCAACTAACGCACCAAGGGAAACTTAAAAATAATCATAAAAATGACAACAGATACAAAGCAGAACTCGCCTGGCACCAACAGGTAATGTAGAGTTCAGACTATTCCCAAAAAAGTGAAAGAAATGTTCCCCATGCAAACTTTCAAATGATTTTCTTCATCTCAATCTCAAACTTATTGTATTGTTCCGAGCAATTCCAAACTATCAGGCTTACAAAAAGAAATCCCTCAAATTATTGGCAAAAAATGATTCGACTAGGAGTTTTTACGGTGTTCAAATGTTCAAATGGTAAAATGATCCCTTCTGCAGTGAGTCTCTAGCTCCCCTAGTGAATGTTCAGGGGCGACTCCCAAACGGTCCAAATCTGTTTGTCATGTTCTTATCTGACATCCATTAAAGCGTAATGGAGAGCAGATGCCCTGGAGATGGATAGCTTACCATAACACCCACCCACACATACACGTACGCACGGCTAAAACACACATCTGTAGCATCGATAGAACTAGGTCTAATTACATAACACTTGCCTCGCTCACCATGGAACACTAGAAACCATGCCAGTCTTTCCTAAATCAAGAGATTCTGGTGTGATACACACAAGCAAATAAGAACTGACCGTATGCACACTCAGACGCAATCAAATGGATGTGTCTAAAAAACACTTTTATGCAGATTGGAGAAGGAAAATTTGGGAATTCACATGCTTATTCATAGATTACGTTCAGATTCTGTGATGCAGTGAGAATGAAAGTGAGTAAAAATGTGAACGAGAGAGAAACACCTGTGGACACAGGGCCATTGGCCAGGAATAACTCATGAAAAAAGGGAGTGTGGGGGACGGGGGGGGGATTGTTTCGTCACTGGAACTAAATCACCAGACTGCCAAGAAAAACAGTCATCAAAAGGGGGAGCAAAAGAGAAACAGAAAGGAATGAAGAGTCAAATGGGTGAATAGAAAGAAGTTCAAGGACATAGAAAACAAAGATAAGGAAAGCAGTATGAAATTATAGTTTGCAGTCAGTACGGAGTTGAAGGCTGCCAGAATGAAATCAACTTCCCTTGTGTCGATAATATGGTACCAGATTGGAGGTGGTTGTAAAAATCTGGCTAGAGGGTTGAAGCAGAAACCCGTAGACATGGAAACCAACATTATTGTGAGTACACTTTGGCCTCCAATGTCATCTTGGTTATTTTTTTTCTTTCTGGGGTTCCAGCTGTCCTGATCTTATGCGGCAAACACATTAGCACATGAACATGCAGTTACATGTATAGTAGAAACAGAAATGCAATGCACCATCCTTACCTTCTTTAAATATATATATATATATATATATATATATATATATATATATATATATATATATATATATATATATATATATATATATATATATATATATATATATATATATATATTGTACCTACAAATGATTTTTAGGTCATTTAGGTCATACAACTATACCAGTTAAAGTAGGCACAAACCAGTGAGTTAACCTGGACAGAGAGGGGCTGATGATGTCATGAAAATTTGACTGTTTATGGGTAATTTGCTCGCTAATTCTGAGTTTAATAAATTAAGGCTATGTTCAGACTACCAGTCCAAATCTGATTTTTAAGACCATCCAGACTGAAACCGGACAGCTTGTTGCTACTCTGAACAGTTACAAAACTGATTTTTGACCACATTCACACATGCAGATAGTTTCACATCCGATCTCGACAAGATGCCTCTCAGTCTGCACAGTTCCAAACACACACATAGGATTTGACACTCTTTGATGTCTCATTACATGATGCAACGCACATGCATTGAGGAGCGGAAGCCATGCGACAGTACTGCGCTTGTTTTCATTAAATATATGGACGCACTTTGAGGTGCTTACAATGAACACTCTCAGAGTACATAATACACACATAGAAAACCTCCTTCCAAAAAAAAAAGCAACAATACATATGTGAGCAAATTGGAGGGGAGTGGGATGGGCGGGGGTTGTAAACATTTTATGATTTATTTGACAACCAAACTCAGAACAGCAACGTGAACTCAGGTTGAAGGAGCGCAGAATACAATTTCTTATGTGGGTAACTGCGTTAGCACATCATTGGTGCCACACTATCCACTTCGCATGAGGACACGGTGCTCCAGTGTGTCGAATCGTGCAGATGGAAGCAGTTTAAGCATGAGCTACTGATTGAAAAATAATGTCATTAATAGGAGCAGAGAGTACTCTGCCTCTCCAAACACAACCACTCTCAAAAGTAGTGCACGAGCATCAGAATGAATTTTTCAAACTCAACCTCTTTGTTGTTGCTGCTGTCACATTTTTACGGTGTCAAACCTACTACATGTGCCGGACGATGCCCTGTTATTGATGTTGTTGCTACAACAACTCATCAGCTTGTTCAATAATGTGACCTAGTCTGAACAGGGCCGATTTGATTTGGACACTTGCTTAAACAAGTGTGCACAGTCAGCCCGAAAAATTGTATCTGAGGAGGTGTCTGATTTGAATCAGATGATCTGCATGAGTACTCTAAATGAATATGATATGATAGGATTTGTCAGCATGTTTTTCATAGATTGCTTCCCTAGATTTTGGGGCTTTTAGCCAGCCCAACTCACTGCTTGTACCAATCACAGATAAATAGGGTATGGAATCAGGAAGGGCATTGTCTATAAATCTTCTGATCTTTTGATGGCCAAATTGGCTAAATATCGATATTCACTGAAACGCATTATCACTTAGATTTTCAATTTTCATTTCAATTTTCAAAGTGTTTGGATTCAGATGATGAAAACCAAATGATGAAAACCTGATTAAATACAGTGGAACTTTTTTTTTCACGGTATATGAAAAGGGCAGAAGATTTACCCCTTGAGAAATGCCGGCATCCACATTTTGCATTGACAAAGGAAGCCATATTTAATGACTATTGCTTGTGGAGAATGAAAGCATGTGTAAAGCAGGCACAAGCTCACACAGACAGTTAACACTTCTTTTGTAGTTTCACTCATTGAATTGAGATGGGACATTTGTGTCAGCTAGTAAACACAAACTCAACATTGATTGTACCTGTACATGCTGTACCTTCCCATCATTAATTTTTCCAAGAAAAGGTTACTGGTTGTCAACTGACATTTACAGGCATGATCAGGCATGTGTTTGGCAGAAAAAAAAATGTCTAGAAGACCTATAATAGCCTGCTCTGCTGTGATTTCCCAATGTGTCAACTTCAGTCTTTTTTCTTTTTTTTATGTGTAATTTGTTTTGAGAACAACACAGAGAGGAATGGTTAGCACATCTGACTCACAGTTGAAACTTTCCCTGTTCAATTATCAACGCTGGCATTCCTGTGTGGAGTTTGCAAGTTCTCATCATCTTTGCGAAGGTTTTTTCTTTGCCACTTTGGCTTCCTGCCGCATTCCAAAAACATGCATGTTAGATTAATTAAAGACTCGCAATTACACATAGGTGTCAATGTGCATTAAATAGATGTTTGTCTCCATTCTAAAATGTGCCTGAAAGTTGGCTGGCATCCAGTTGTAGGTGTGGCCAGCCTAAGGCCAAAAGTCATATCAGATAGGCTCCAGTTCAGCTGTGAGAGTAATTAAGAAAAGCAGAATAGAAAATAGGTGGGTAGAATTGTTGGCATGTAGAAGTGTTGATGTTACCTCATCTCTTAATTCAGTGATTTTCAAACGGGGTACGGCAATGTGATGGCACTTCATGAGAGTGCATGAGAATTTAACATAAATTATGTCATTGAAGTTAATGTCGTTTAATGCCATGATAAGGAAAGTAGGTCTTTGCTTTCAGATTAAGCGCAAATTGATTTGAACATGAAGCAAAGAGTCTTCTTTGAAAAATAGTGTATATATCTTTCTACAGATGTGCACAGCACTCTGTTTTTAGTATTTTTTTTAATCCCAGGATGCTTTGTGGCAGTTAGGGCTGAAAAAAAATATGTCACCAGGTGTACATCACTGAAAAAAGACTGCGACCCAACGTTTTGAAGAATGTATGCAAAATTTTCTGGTCAGTGATAACTGTATGAGATTAGAGGCACTGAATGGTCTTATACATGTATAATTGTTCTTTTTTTTCCTTTTTTTTAGGTAATTTGGCAAAACAAAAGAGTTCAAGATATATGTGAAACTATATAACAGTGTTTTGTGCACCATGGGATCATAACTACACTGCCATGTTACCTGTCGAAAGACGGCATCTCATGACGCAAGGGCATACATATAAAATCTCAATTAATCATGAGACGACGTCAGCATAGTTCAAGAAAACCATTGTGGTTAAAGGCATATTGTTCCTGTTATTGTTTTGATACGGTTGTGCGAAAGTCAAACATTATTTCTTCCTCTTAGAAAACGACCGGGTTCAGAGTGCCCCTTTCCTCCTTTTACCAATCTACCACAGCAAGCAGTCTTTCATGCCTTTGTAGACATGGCACAGTTGAAAAACAATAAAGCACTAAAATCCACATTTAACTTCCCCTGACAATCAGCACTGTATTGTAGGACACAGCGGGAGCAGACACTGAATTTGAGAAAACTTGACTGGCAGCCTTCACACTCACATACAACAGTTCACAGTTGAGAAAGCAAAGACAAAGGCAGTCGTGATAAAGTGTACAATGCGCTGACCTTTTGCATACTATGTTATCGGCACCCTTTTTTGCTGTCTTTATAAGTACTAAAAACATTCCTACTTTGAAATCCCTCTGCAGCCACTCATGTGGAGCTAAAGTAATATGTCACTGTTCAACTTGAGATTAAGTTCTTGTGCTAGTTCAGGGTTGTATGCGTATGATCAGTCAATAGACCCATAGCTCATTTACCCTGGGTGAGAAAAGGACTTTCCGCTCAAGCACATTTTTTAAAAAATTATCCTCTCTATCATTTCTCCCAAGCGTCACCTCCAGATATAGTCTCAGCGGCTAGATGAAGCAAAGCCCCTCTCAATTTATCTTTTATTTCTATGTTTTTGGCCCATTTAGCATGTCTTTAGTTGTTGATGTTTTCTTGATGTTTTCTTGGAGAATACCAAAGCATCATACCTTTTTACCTCTTGTTTATGATGCTTCACCTATAACTATGAGGAGCTCCTGCTTTGCCTCCTGACAATGAAAACGACCTCCTGGAGAATAATGGCTAAAAGGGAGAAATTTAGTGGCTGTTATAATACTGCATTTGTTTGTTTACATTCAGCTGTCAGCGGCTGCACTGACATGAGTGACGTCATCCACACTGTGATCGCGAGATTACAATTTTAGCATCTCGGCGCCCTCATACGGGTTTGGAAACTTTAATCACGTTCCTCTCTAATCTACAAAATGGCTTCATAAAAAAATTGTCTCTTCTGTTTCCTTTTGATAATCTGACCACGATTTCATACAATTTCAATTCATCCATCTATTTTCTCTGGCTGCATATCCTCATTAGGGCCACTGCTGTGTGTGCCTATTCCAACTGTCTTCCGGCACTGCTGAGATGGTTGCCAGCCATTCGCTGGGCACACAGAGACGAACGACCACTCATATCCACAAACACACCTTGGGGGAATTTGGAGTGTCCTATTCACCTGCAGTACATTGCATGTTTTGGGATTGTGAGAGGAAACCGAAGAACGCAGAAAAAAACCACGAAGGCACAGGGAGAACAAGCAAATTCCACACAGTAAGGCCAAAGCTGGAATTGAACCTGGAACTTCTGAACTCTGAGATGAACATGTAACCACTCTTCCACCTTTCACCGCCTTCATACAACTTGAGACCCGTGATTTCCAAACATACAGCTGAATTATAGAAAAAGGATTTAAAATGCTGATAATTTTGGTGAAGCCAGCAAGTGGCTCCAAGTCAACGACTGGATCATTGAAAACCACTGAAATTACATTGCTGAATAAATAATATGTTGCAATGATTTTGTTTCTGGCATTTCAAACATTTTCACAAGAGTGGAAAACATGTTTTCCCCATGGACTCATATTTTGTTACGCAAGTAACAAAATATGTAAAGTGGTGTTTGTTTGCGGCTGTCTATTTGAGGATGCAAACTCGGTCATCAGTTATGTTTAATATTGCTATTGCTAAATTCATTTTTTTGCTTGCACCCCTCCCAAAAATGAAAATTTGTCTCACAAAAAGAACGGCGTGGCACTTAAGTGCAATCCCAGTTCACAACCAGTTAGATCAGCTTCTACATCTCTTTGCATGAGTAAATGTGTGCCCTGTTTTGTATGTTCAAACCTTAATTCAGTCAAGTCCTGTTTGTCTTTACCAGAGGTGGGGAGTCTGTCACCTCTGACGAAAAAAATCATCAGTTCGACTTTGACAGACACCGTTTTGCCGATGAATGCTGAATCACGAGAAACCTAAAAAAAACCACACACAAAAAACATAAAATGCCCTCTTCTAGCTGTTACACATACTAGAAAATATCAATGCAGTATATTCCTATTCAATGCAGTCCGCAAATTCATTTTATTTTAGTCAACATTAATAATAATTTTGGTTGTGTTGCTTTTATCAGATTACCCCATTGAATGTTTTATAACACACTGATTCCATATGGCCCTGCTTGGATATGCTCAGATAAAAATCAGGTCTCTTCCAAATGTTGATACAATCTGATATGTGTTTTGGATATCTGCCAGTTTGACAGTGTGTTGGTGGAGAGAGCTGGTATATCCTATCAATGCAAGCTTCATGGTAGTCAGCCTTGTAAATAAAAGTTATATAACATTGGTATGCTTATTTATTATTATCTTATTATCGAGGGATAGCATGGCTTGTAGTTTCCAACAGAGCACCAACTGATCTCACGATGCAAAATTTATTCTACATTCAATTGTGATTGGTATACACGAGAGGCAGAGCAGTGAATAGCACTTCTACTCTTCTAGTACAATACACTTTTATTTCGATTTTATTAGCACTTGCACAACTACAGACTATAAAACATAAAAAAACATTAATAATTTATCTACCATCTATTATATTTATCTACACATATTTTTTATTTATAAAGTCTATATTAAAGGTAGATTGTCCTTCAATGCCCCACCACCTATTCGCTTATCTCTTGGGATTGCTCTCCTTCGAAACGATCAGAATACAGTCTCATGTCATAAGGGTAAACATTGTGCTTAAGCACTGGGTAGAGAACATTTTGTTAACATTTAAGTGGCAGTCCACACACTCGTGAAGATGTTTGTCTTTTAAAATACTGTACATTGCGCACAGTTTTGTATTCCTTCTTTCCCAACTTCAGTGTGCATCACTACATTTGGTCTGTTATATGTATATTACCCCGTTAATTGTTAGGTTATTCATGGTTTGCTCAGCTGGGAGATCCAGGGTGTTCAACATGTGCATTTGAGACAGTCAAATCCAGTAATCCTATTGATGCAAAACACACCTAACCCTGTCATTAGTTGTTATATCCAGCATCCACCACAAACATCAAAGTGGCCTTTTGTTGTATGTGTTTATGCAGTGACTCACCTCCACAAGCAACTTATATTAATTAAAGAAGACAACTCCAATCCAAATCAGGCCTTTTTCAAGCCGAGCATCCTTCATTAGGCATTTGTGTTGAAGCTTGATATAAAAAACTCATTGGCAGTCAAAAACTTCCTGCAGTTATCTACAGCTGTTGAATTCACACACGCTGGATTTGGGTTTACATGCAAGCCTTAGATATTTGTGCAGCTAAATTGGAGTATAAGAAAAAGCCCCAGAAAGTAAAAATTCTGGTTGGAAACGGTGGTGTGGAAACGAGATTGTTATGGTAAGCTTTCAGTCCTTGAAGTCCTTGTTAAAAACAGCCCAATTTAATGCCTCAGCATGATCTTTGAGAACATCCCCTCTCCTTTCATGGAAAATAAATTGTTAATGGTTTGGCTTGCCTGTGAAATGAAATTATGGTAAATTTTCTAAGGGCAATCCCAAATATCCACCATTAAACGTTGGAGCAGAAATGCACTTAATGTTTAAGTCCAAAAGCGTGATAAAACCAAACATAATATTAACTACTATAAAAATAGAACAAATTATACAGATATCAATTGAGTGTGGGCTTTTTTTCTAAAATAAAATATGCTTCACTTGTCAAAAACACAAGAACATGTGATCCGTCCAGGGTTACTCCAAGTCAATTACACTTTTGGCATGTCAACCTAACAGTTAAAAAGCAATAACTGTTGTGAATCGGTTTCACAGACTTAATGGCAAACTGAAATGTTGCTGAAGAGCAGAGAAATACTGGAACTCCTTACTTGTGAACTTAAACACAGTTTTGTAAAAGTATATGACATGTATGAATTCAATTCACAGCACAGCATACATAGAACAAAATCCTATCAACTAGGTAACCTCCAAGTATTGGTGAGTTCTGCTGTAGCAGCGGAATCCCACTATGAAAACAATATTCAAAAACAATCCTCCTCCACTGAGTGATTGACTAGCTGCATACCAGAATGATAGGCCCGGTTCCAAAAAAAAAAACTGCAAAACCCGTCCTGTGATCACCCGCTCGAGACTTTCATCTCCTGCTACAAGAGTGCTGAGAGATGAACAGATTGGTGGATGGGGGTTGGAATTCCTCAAGCCCATTCACTCATAAACACACCTGAGATCAGATCATCACCCGCAAAGGTAGACAGACATGCAGACACGTCAATCAGACACTTTTATTAGACTTTCCCACACACACCCCTGCAATGTACATACAAAATGCAAGTGTCTGAATTGCTATTATAATGAAAGCTGATGATATTTGAAACAAAAGTGACACAAGCGTTGTACTGTGTCAATACAGAGGCAGTTCAGATGTTAAACTGTTAGCGGTATTTATCAAATGTATTCTGGTGGTCATCTTTTGTTTTCATTGCATTTCATAAATACCTTTAATAATGCAGTATACTTACGTACCACTGCATACAACAACAATATAACGCCATGTACTGTATTTACAGCAGATGTGATATCGTGCCACAAGCAATAATTTGCATGGCTTCACTTAAAACAACTTCAAATTATTTCAATTTATTCCCAACCATCTCCTCACATTTTATGGTATTTCCCTTGGTTGCAATGTTTTGTGGGTTTTTTTGTAATGTGCTGCCATGTCGTCTATCTGTCAGGAAATAAATAAAACTGTGAATAATTCATTAAGATATGTAATTAACTGGTCTAATAAATCTCATTTTAATCATACCCAAAAACTTTGAGAAAAACTTCATCCTAAGTTGTTGTGGCTTTTTGAGAGACGGATCAAAAGATTGATATACAACAACAACAACAAAAAAACATAATTTCAATCATTTATTTGCTTCACCTGGTGAATTCATAACCATTTACCTTCTGGCTGCAACCTTTAGTTTTGACCTTTAAGTGGAATTGTGCTGTTTTGTGAAGCGCCAAATAAATAGAAAATAACATTAATGTGACATGCCCGAAAACAACATTCATGTAACACGTCCGTCACTGACTTTCTCAAATTCAGGTGTTCTTAAATTTAATTTGCCAAAAAGCTCTGCTTTGCTACATTAGCATCCTTGTTGCGACTGTTAGCAGAGCTGTAGTCACACCTGGATGCTTTGCATTCATGTGGTAGCCTAATCTTACTGCTATGGTAAGAAAACACATCTTCCTTGTCCCTTAAATTGCCCTCCCAGATTATGCCAAACTAAATCACAGTCAATCAGTTTTGACTTCAGAATGTGATTGACTTTGTCTTTTCTAACCCCAACAACTCAAGAACAAGAGGCATGACGCACAAAATCAAATCTAACGAATATACAGGTTACTAATGTGGTTTCTATGTATAATAATAATACTGTACAGTATATTATTATTAATAGTAATAATTACTACATGTTGATATTGAGAAGTTGATTAAGTTGGGCATGTTGCCACAGAAGGCCCAGGTACCAAGTATACAGCGTGCCAATGATATTCAGTCAGATGAATGGTTCTATAAAGGCATTGTGCATTTAACTTGTATTGAAACTTTCTCCACTTTAGCGGGCATAACAAAGTCTCAAATGTTCTTTTCATGCTGGACAAGCAGGTATACAAGCAGATACTTCTGCACTGATTCACAGGGCAGGACTCCATCCCTCTGCCGGCATGTCTGTGGGCAGCCTGGGCGCTTTGGTGGTCAAGGCAGACAGAATTTGACAGGCATGGAAATACAGGCCCCTTATTAACACGGATGATTCAGCCTCTTTTCACGGGGTCATGCCGTGTATGTATGCATGTGCGTGAATAACACTTAGGTTGTGACCGCCACTTCAACAGTGCCAGCAACGAATAATATTATTGCTCTTACCAGTACTGTGATTGTGTTTTCCTAAATTAGTGTGTGTGTATTTGAAAAGGTTTGAATTTAAACTGACTGTAAATGACAAGAGGTGTCAGAAGAGTGTGTTTTCCTGATACTATTGGATCAATGGCATGTCCACAAAGACAATAAGTAAACATTTCCAGACAAAGATCAGATATCAGAAAGTTTTCTTTGTTGTTGTTGTTGTTGTTTTTTGTTGTTGTTTTTTTTTGGGGGGGGGGGTTGCTATCGCTGAAAGTCCTGCTTCTGATGCATTAAAAAGCCTTTGGGATGAACTACAGCACAAATTGTAAGCCACCACTCTTGACCCACATCTTTGACCTCTGATTCACCTGATTTACTGAGATCCAAAATAGTGAGCCCTAAATTGCATTCTCTATTTGAAACAGAGTGCATGTTGCATGCGTTTCATACAGCATGTGATCTTGTAAGAGGGTGCCTGAAAGCCGTCACTAAAGGGTTACGTACGGACTGCAAAAGTCAGCAATGGATTCTGTATTAGAGTTGATAGTTGAAGCATACTACATCAGCACACCATTCTCTGATTATATTTTCATCTTTTTATGGTGAGTTCAAGTAGGGCTTGTCCTGTGATGACTAAACCATTTATATTTGCAAGGCTACACATATTAGCACATTTGGCACACATAATCCAGGTTGCACCTGGTTAGTAGATCAGATTTCACAAATCTTTCCACGTCCAATTAAGTTTCCGCTCAGAGCTTTGTCAACGAAGTGCTTGATGTTCTTTTGAAAGAACATTACCCTAATACTCAATTTAAGCTCCCTGTTCAAAGAAGAGATATTATGGAAAAAAATGCTTTTATGCATATAGATGGTTCAGGGATGTCCCCAGCTCATTGAGTGTGAAATTAAACAACCAAGTAAATATCATCTTTGTGAGTGGATTTTTCTACATATATCCTGAAAAATTAGGCATTCAACTTGGCAACATCCAAATTGCTGACACATCATCAATTTTTGAGTTTCCGCCGTGTAATATATTATTTACTGTGTCATTCTAAAGGGAATTAAGTGCATAATTATAAGCATTGTACGTTATATTATAGGTTATAGTATATCAGCATCTCAATTATCATTTTCGGAGACACTGCCTGTTTTAATGAAAACGCATCACTTATACAATATGTGTGTGAAGTTAATTTCTTGTATATGTCAATTGGATGTGTATTTGTAACAAAATAGAAATACTGTAAATACTGTTTCTTACCTATTCTGAGTGTGAGATGTGCATTTGTGTGATAATTCTCACATCGTTTAATTCTAATATTAATTGTAGTGGTTATCGAGTATGCCTGCAGGCGTTCTGTCAAGATTACTTATTGGTCTAACCCCTTTGATTAAGCAACCCAAGGAATGATTGCTGCCGCCTTGAGAAACCTGAAGCCATTTAGACAAACACACACATGCACAAAGAATGGCCACCTGAAGCATTTTAGAATATTGGAATAGTTGCCCCATCCTCCCTCTTCTCTTCTTCCCCTCCACCCAAACCTATTAAAACTTGCTCCAGGAGGAAACTCCCACTTCCTCGACATTCCTCAAGGATTTTCCATATAGAGAATAGTAAATAAACCTTTAAACAAAGAGTAAGTGTGGAGGGGAGGGCGAAGCAGTGCATGAACAAGTCAATGTTATTTCCTTCTTGTAGTAAATCAAAAGCTGCTTTCACACTGACTTCCTGGTAAATTGTCGAGTTGGGGGTAGGGTTCTTTTGTAAGTCGGCTGAGGTGTTTACAGTCAGCGGCAATGGTGGCGGGAGTAGCTGAAGGAACAAAGGGCTGTGCAAAGACCTGGAAAACCCTCTTCGTCTTCCCCCAGCTTCCTAGACACACGCATTTCCTGGCACAAGATGAGTAAGCAGAGGGAGGAAGGCCTCTTTATCAGCCTTCCTCATTGGGATGTCTGTTTTTCACTGACTCGTGTCAGTATGTCAGCTTTGTGTCAACTAATGCCCAAACTGATGTGACTTTGCCTGTGTGATTTTGCCTCTATAAATACAGTTCTGAAAGGCAGGTGTGAAAGCCTAAGCCTCTAGTGAGATTTGCCATATTTTTAAAATGTCAAAAATTAAAAACGATCATGACCTCTCATCTATTCAGTAGTGCAATTTTTGTAGTCTCTGAATGATCTAATGCAGGATCTAATGGTTCACAAACTTTTTTGGTGTACTCCTGTGATTTTTTTTGGGTTAGGGTTAGGGTTAGGGTTAAGTGCCTCCTACACAGAGTATTTCTGGATGAATAACAAAGACAAAACAAAGTGGTGTACCATTACTGTCTGACTTATTCAACTATCTTCAGCAACTCCAGAAGATACACTGTTTAACATCATCTGTTTAATTTCTGGATTGTCTGCCAGAAAATTGTACTACTAATCACAATGTATATCCATATTAAAACCTTTTTAAAATCTAATGTGCCCGCCACAGTGCCTTCACGCATCTCTAGGGGTACTTGTACCCCCATTTGAGAACCACAGATTTAAGGGATGACATCCAGCCAAACAAAACTTCATTCAGCTCTGTATTTTCTGGTGTCTGGTTCATTTCATCGCACAGTGACAATTTGTTGTGGTGTCTTCCAATGTCATTTGAAGTGTGCTGCCCCAATATTTTGATGCAATGTTTCACAGTTTGAGCATAGACTTCCAGCTGGCATATGCACAGGACAGGCTAAATGAAACAAAATATTGCTTTTATGTGGTTGTGGGCTTCCCCAAAATTATCAAAGTAATATATTTCTTTTCTGTAACTTAGTAATATGTTTGTTTTTTCTTCCACTAACACTTCCAACTTCACTTCAAACTTCATTTGGCGCCTGCAGTGTTCTCCCAAATGTTCCATCATGAAAAGCATCAGTCCTACTGTACCTAAAGACCAAAACTCTCCACCACTTTTTCACTAGTTGCCAACAGCACCCACAATCTATTAACCATGACTAAACCTAAACGCTTGCTGTTTATGATCTTCTTTCATGCCGCAACTTGATTCTTTTTTTTGAACTCATAAATATTACAAAATAAAAATCCTTCTTAGATGATATTCAAATTTGTATGCTGATAGTTTGACCAAGGGTGGCAGACTGCCACCCTTAATTCCAGTTTACACTGGCCTTCCTGTGTGGAGTTTGCATGTTCTCCCCGTGCTCATGTGGGTCCCTTCCCGCTCTCCAAAAACATGCAATATTAGGGTTATGGTTAATTGTGACTGTGAGTGTGAGTGATTGTTTGCCTCGTATGCCCTGCAATTGCTTGGCAACCGGTCCAGGATGTCCCCCAGATACTGCCCGAAGACGTCTGGGATAGGCACCTGAAAATCAGTGACCCTAGTGAGGATAAGCTGCTAAAGTAAATGAATGGATAGTTTGACGACTGTATGAAAAAGAATATGTCCATTGGTATTATTATTGGGGCAGAAATTGCTTGACTATGTTCCAGAATGCACAGTGACAGCACATTTAAGGCATCTGTTTGTTTAAATATTGGCGAAACCTTACAAAAATGACTATGAAGAAAAAAAAATACATCACAAATTTATATCATTTATTTAGGTGGTAGGTGGTAACACAAACATACCGCTGTTGACTGTTTATTTGGGCAAACATTTCCCACAGGCACACTGGCAAGCACATAAACTTAACACAACATTGGCAAAAGCAAGCTTATATTTAAGTCGGCTTCCTTTTGCCAATGTCACTCCACTCACTCTTGACAATTTCAGCGGCTGTGTGAACTCGACATCCACCTACAATCCACACACACTAAACCCCTGTTCCAACCTTAGACCACTGCAACAGAAAATATCTCCTGGATGTATGACTGAAAACTCATTAATCATTATTCAGACTCCCATGCTTCCATCTCCAGGCCCTATGAAATGTAAGTTCTGACCGTTTCTTTTTCCTCAATCCCTCTGGCAGGGGCTGGTCTGGAGCTTTGGATCCTGCCCTGGCTTGCTCACAGGAATGTGCTATTGAGAAAGCACCGCACCGCAAAGCCTCCCAGTCATTCCAACCCATAATCAGATCCAGCTTGTCATCCCCCATCCCATCTCGTTCTTTCTTTCTTCCTCACTCCCCATCTCAGAAAAAAAAAAATACGTCAAGCACACAAACACCCGTACCGAGAACAGGAACCCAGACACCCCCACAGAATCAGACACCAATTTGTAGAGATGTAAGCTTGGGCAAACATAGCTCAGCAGCGACTTGTAAAAGGAGTTGTACTGGAGAAAACCAAAAGTACAGTGCAAAGAAAGACAAGTACAATTCATCCCAACGACTTCATGTATGAACTAATCTGGTCTATATGCTTACTATTGTACCATGAACAGAGCAATAGGTAATAACGAGCAACCAAGCATGTCATGACTCATGTGTTTTATTTAGGCAACAAGACTGGTGTTTGATGAATCATTTTGAAAGTTGCCCCCCCCCGGGGCAATTGCTGTGTCGAAATGTTGTATGGGAACGTACAAGTCTTTTTTTTTTTTTTTTTTACCCCCATCCTTACATCGCAGAGTATCACCATTTCAAACCCCATTTTGCCAGCCACATCACAAACCGCCATTTTCAAATATAAATTTCTTTTGATGACATTCGACTTGTTGGAGTTGTCATTTTGATTTATATTTTCAAAGAGCAAAACAATTCTCATGTTATGTTATACCACAAAGAATTCAAGTGATGACCACCATAGAGAACAGTTGCTATTGTGTTAGAGATTGTCTGCAATATACTGTGGTGGTTTTAGTAATCCATTTTAAACCTTGTGCCGAATGAACATAAGTCTTTTTTGGGATGTCTAAAACATACTGCAATCCATTCTTTAAATAGCCACATAGTCTTTTCATTTTTATGGCATTCCTGTCCAGTTCTATCATCCTGACTGTCATATTGTCTTTGGCTGTCTTTTTATTTAATGTTTACCAAAAAGATGTCAGTCATTATAGCACCACTCTGAAGTTATTCAGACTAGTGTGTGAAATGTTTACTATATTGAGCACCACGAATTACACCTAACAATTCAGATAGCTTAAAAAGTTACATATAATTACTTTCAAAGACCGATACTAGTTATATACTATAAGTTTTTTTCTTTTTTTTATGATACAAATCTGCTTCCTGTCAGCTTCTGTGTAACTATACTGGACCCACTCTCCAAGGAAGAGGTAAGAAACATCTATGGCATACTGTGAAAGTAAACTTCAAAACGAACATACCAAATAATACAGTATATGGACCTCTCAATGCAAAGGCCTTAACACTTTTTAATTTGAAGTGTTCTCAGCTGTGGTTGCTTCAAGCTAGCTTTACTCCTCCTCACAACATTTTTTTTAACACACGTCTTTACTAACATCGTCACATTTCCAAATTTCTCAAAAAATCTGATTAATTCGCTGATTAAGAACTCTAAGAAACTGCTGTCATTGTTTGATACGGCACAAATCTCCAGCATAGCACTAGCCTCTAACCAGTCATTAACATGCATTCATATGTAGTTAAACATTTTAAACACAAGCTAAATAAAGGTCAATGCATGAAATGGTGGTAACAGAAAATTTTCAAACAATCTTTCAATCTATAAAAACTGGCAAGTCTATAAAATCTATAAAAATCTATAAAAACTGGCAAGTGCCAAGAAAACATACTAACAGAATTGCTTTGATATTTTACTCCATTACGATAAATGGCCTATTAAGTTAAATAGGTTTACAATACCAATACCAAATCGTATAAAAAAGATTCCATCTTACACTAATAGTTTGCGTGTCAGTCCATCGAAATAAAGAAAAGAGTTGTAGTTGTGGTCCACTCACTGTTTTGGTGGTAAAAGGCACTTTCTTTACAATTTCAAACTTAAACTTAAACTAAATGTAAATTTTAAAAAAGGGATGGTTTAAGTTTAATGTCTGCATTTAACATTTTGTCCTGCAAAGAAGACTGAGGTAGACCATGGCAATTCTTTGCACATACTGTATATAGATTGAAGCACAAATCATTGTTCATCATCAAATGTTGAATTTAATATCATTTTGAATTGAATATGTTTTCTGAATCAAAAATCATGAATCCAAAAATCTGAATTGAATGGAACTGTGAGACAGAAAGAGTTTCCCACTGCTATAAACTACAACTACTTATTGTTTAAATATTTCAGTAAACTCATAAATATGTCACGACCAGTTATGCATATCTCGCAAGAATAAGCAACCTCATCATTTTTACATTTCTAACCACCAATCTTTTCATCTTGTTCCACCTGGCTGGCTATGAAATCTGCTGATCTTTCTTCTTCGTCTCTCCAACGAGAAACCTTCTCTCTCCTACTCCATCTTCTCATCGAGGCGGGATGGGAACTATGTCTTTAAGCCCCCTTTTCTCTCATCTTGTATCAGGAAACTGTGACTGCAGGGCCGTTAAGCTGGTTTTCAATAAAGTCTTGGATCTCGTGCCTCTATGAGAAACCGCAGCTTCGATTACACAAAATGAAGCACCGCACAACCCTGGGCAAGTGAAAGGTGTTTTCAATAATTACTTATTATATGTGTTTAGCGAATCAGAAACATCTGTGCTGAATCTGACTGAAAGAGCCCCAAAACATTCCTAAAATAGGAGTGACGCACGCAGGCTCTAGTCCCTCTCTCTCTCTCTCTCTCTCTCTCTCTCTCTCTCTCTCTCTCTCGCTCTCTTTCTCTCTCTCTCTCTCTCTCTCTCTCTCTCTCGCTCTCTCTTGCTCTCTCTCTCCCTCTCCCTCACACACACACACACACACACACACTGCACCATTGTCAGGACGGGTCTATTTACAGGCTGTTTTTTTAGCTGGCCACAGCTGCGGAAATGAATATCAAATGTAGTTCTACCCCCATAAATCAAAACCTTTTGCCATGTTCTGAATTTCTCCCCCCCGTTTAAAGTCAATTCACATGGGTAGTGTGCATTACACTCACGCCCAATGGCTTAATTCTTTTCTCTGAAATAGTCACAGAGGAGTTTTAAGGAGCTGAAGGTCAAGAAGACATTGAGCTTCATCAAAGCTTATGTTGAATGTACAGACATTTCACAGAGCTTCAGGAGTTATGAATGCTGGCAGAGAGGGGTTGAAGTGGGGATTTTTTTTTTTTTTTTCAGAACATATGTTGGGTATAAGGAGGAGTTATGATTGAAGATGAAGCTGACAATTGTTGGAGGCCTGTTATGAGGGATGTGAATCAACTGCGTTTTTTTCTACTTTAGACCAGACTCCAGTCCTTAAGGGTGCCTTTCCATCATGTTTTTTGTGTAACCTTCTTCCAATGCACATGCACCTGATCAAATGATCAGAATCATTATCAGGCTTCTGCAGAGCTTCCGGTTGATCTGACCGTATGAATCACCAAAACAAGCAGGATAGGTGCCCTAAAGAACCAGAGTTGGCGACCGCTGCTTTCGACAATGATGCTGATGTGAGAACTCTCATTTTTATATGGTCATATAAGAAGGCATAAGCTACATTCATTGACTAAAGGGACATTCATCTGAGTATTAAAAGAAGTAAACACCTTTTTAGTGCAGTTTCAGCATTCGCACCAGAGTCAAATGGCAGGTCGATTGTCATTAACAGCTGATTTAAGAGGGCACATTGTTATGATAAAAATTACGTAAATCAGTTTTTGTTTTTTGTTTTTTTGCTGCTTCTTCCCTATTTGGCAAATATGTATTTATTTATTAATTTTCCTCCAAACTATAACAACAATGGTTTGTTACATGTGAAACAAAATTATTTGGGGCAATGGTTCCACTACTAATAGAAAGACAGCAAGGGCATGGGGTAACAGTAAATTGCATATATCAGCAGCCCAAAGATGCGAAATTGTGGTCTTGTTGACAACTGTGGGCTTTGCTATGAATGTGATTGAAAATTTCTCATCTAGTACTACTAACAACTGGTTAATTGTGAAAGATGTCAATTAGTGCACATTTTTACTTCACAAGAAAAAAACTGTATTTGTTTGACTCTGGGTTGTCAAAATAACAGATCAATTACTGGACAGTCATAGTTAAAGCAATATCATTTTTCCTATTTCTAACGTTCTGCTGTATGTATGGTAATTAGGTGTGTTTATTTTCTTGTGCTTGAGTTGTTGGAGGTTGGAAAACAAAAGTCAATCACACCTTGAAGTGAATGCTGACTGGCTCGTATTATGTTTGAAATAACTTGACAGATTACTTTTGTAGGGGGAAGAAAATTCAAGAGGATGAGAGAGTTGGTGGTCCAATGGATGGTAAATCTAGCAAACAAAAATAACTCCCCAATCGCACCTTTGATAAAGTTAAAGTAATATGCATTCTTTGGAAGACAGAGCTTTTTTACCACAGAAGCAGCTCAATTTCAGTCAACCACATAAATGCAAAGCACCCAGCTGCGACTGCAGCAAACAATAACAGAAAGACCATACCAAAGCTCTTTCCCAAACTAAACTCCAAGACACCCCACGTTTGAGCAAGTAGCTAGGCTGAACAATATTGCATATTGTATTTGAACTTTTTTTTTTTGGTCCAACGCCAATCCTCCTCAAGATCGAAACTAAATGTTGCAGCCAGCACAGTTTATAATTGTATCTGTTACTGTTCAAGGAAAGAGTCCACAGTTGTAGACCTATACAGTGGTGGTCCAAACAACCGTTAGACTGCTCAAGGATGGCATTCCGGGTCTGTCTGTAAAATCAAACTCCAGAAAAACATGTAATTTACGTAAATGGTCAATTGGATTAAAACCAGCAGTTTAACTTTGGATAATGTATTTGATCCACTATGCTAATCACAACACCGTGTAAGTGTGTGCATGCAGGTGGAGGAGGGTGCACTCAAAGCGCCGGAGGTCGTGGACTCGGCTTTATCTCTGCTTTTGTGGGATTAGTGGGGATCCAATGCTGTCCAAACCTTATCCTGACCTACCAGTCAGGCCAAACCAACACGCACACTCCAGATCACGCTGTGGGACAATGGACATGGCTGTCTGTTAATTTAACAGGTCTGGGTGTCTGGTAAAGAGGGATTGGGGTTGCTTGCTCTGATGTCCAAATGGAAGGGAGGGTGAGGGAAGGAAGAAAGCATCGCCAAAGTGGGATGAGTGGTGTATTGAAGTAGGCCAGGGTGATGAGGAGGGTCACATAAGGCCGTGATGGGATGGTGCATGTTTGGGACAGTGGAATTTAGGCATGCGGCAAGTGACATCCCTCTAATGCCAAACCTAATCTCCAGCAAAGGCACTGAGTGCAGACACACACACCGAAGTCTGCCTTTTACATATACATTTGTAGTAATAGAATACTCAGTGTTTAGTCCTCACAGTTCCTACTTAATTATTTAATTGGGACTTTTTTTTTATCCTGGTCTGGAAAGCAAATATGTGTTCAAAACAGCTAAACACCATTGTAAAAAGAGCAACTTTCCCCCATGATTTTGACATTTTAAAACTGTGCTTTCCATAATAAGCAGTAGACAGTAGGAAAAAAAGAATAACAGTAGAAAAAAATGTTTGCTGTTATGCACCCAGCCTAACTGGTTGGGATCCATTTTTTTCTTTTCATATAAAAGGTCACAACAAGCAACAATTCACGTCAACACTGAGGTATTAAAAGCTGTTGCCAACTGGCACTTTGGATGTTTAATTGCGGTTTGCAGTGTTCAAGTGTAGATTCCAGCAAGAATAAATGCTGCATGAGGTTGCAATCCTTTACATAGACCCATGCTTATAATTCACATTAAGTGTCGTAAATAGCTTCAAGTGTGGAGTACTGTGTCACCAAATAAATACCACATTGCACCTTATGACTGCAATTAGTGAATAGTATTCCTCAAGTTCAGAGATTTGAAGTGAGTACTTTGCAAGATTTATTATATGTTTAGGGTTTTAGCTTGTCCAATATGTGCTTACTGCAACTTTGCTTATTTGCTCGTGGACATTCTTATTTGAACACGCTCACAAAATTGCATACAGTAGGAAATGACAGTCTGCTGTGTTGTGAAGCTCCAAAGAAATATTTCCTGTAGCTCAAGAACTTTAGCTCTTCTGGACAAAAATATTGAATGGCAACAATAACAACCCTCTCCACTGGAAGGAGTGATGTCAACTTCTCCCCTTCTTTCTACCCACAAGCTGAACTTGCATCCCCTGGGTTGCTCACATAAGACACTGGCTACGCTTTGCTTCCTAAGCCTTCCTCCAACCAGCAGCTCAATGGTCACATTCATACCCCATAGAGGCAAAGCACTATTAATAAAACCGCAAGGACTTGCTGAGTGACACCTTGCCAATTTACACTTCATTCAGATCCAACAGGTGTTATCATAATCATTCTACTGGAAGGTGTCATAAAAACATATTAGTGTAAAAATATAGAAAGGAAAAACAGCTTTAAAAGGTACTTTATTTTAAAATCAAGGAGGGTTGCTGTCTTGTAGTTTTGATCCAGGGTCAGATGAGAGTCTCGCAAGTTTAACAGCATCGACAATAAGCCCCATGTCTGACTAGATGTCCCTATTGGTTTCCTTGTACATGAAGGACAGTAGAATGGTGGTAAACAAAGGGACAGTATAAGTGGGACAGTTATGTCGCCAATTGATATTGAAGTTGTTCCAGTTCTTTGGATATGTATGAATGAAATCCGTTCACATACACCACACTTGTTTCCAGAAGTCAGAGTCACTCTGCCTTTGCCTCGATCAAATCCACCATAATGGCATTAAAATACCTGTGCCAAAACTTGAACGAAGTTGAAAGGTTAAGATGATTTTCTGACACCAAAATGTCTGTTATGTCGAGCACATTTTAGATATAAAGCCACTGTAATTCTAGCATTCCCACGTGCGCCATCCATAATAATAGAGTCATAAGTCACCAATAACAACATTGCAGGAAATATTTCTATATAAGGTTGGGTATGTGTAGCACTTTGCAAGTAGCTGGGCCTTTTAGCTGAACAACAGAAGAAAACAACTGTGACTTTTTCAACCATTTTCCCCATAATTCAACTATAAAACTGCAATACTTTCACTTTAATTTACATGTAGAATAAAAGAGACAACATGATCAGAAAAGTTGTGGTTAGTATTCACATGCAGATTATATGTCATTCATCATTGTATTAGCCTCACTCAAATACATGAAATTCTTGATTTTTTTTTTCTTTCCTGCAGATCAAATTCTTGGATACCGCAGACCCTGAAGCACCTGTAAGTTCACTTGCCTCTCCATCTGTAACCGCATGCGACGATGGGGGAACTGCAGAATTTTCCCAGGCTCAGAGAGGGTGAATATAAAGGCCTGTCTGTTCGCTGTATGCCTACATCTACTGCGCCATCTCTTTGAACTGGGCAGCCATGTCAGCAGCTTCTTGCCCTCAGTCACCACACCGCCCTTCATGTATGCCCACGAGGAACGATAGGCTGGGCGACAACAGATCTACACAACTAATAAGTTATCATGTACATTTACTGGATGGCTTGCAAAAAAAAATATTTTTTGACTCACATGGATCTGGCAAAAAGGGTCCCTATAGTACCAAATATGTCCTCCTACTGGCCATCAAAAACAAACAAGAACCAGTACTGCGGAGTAAAATATGATGGGTGTATGAAAGATTTTAATAAAATTGTTTGGGAGATGTTTGGGAAACCCTGAACTCAGCCGCTTGGCATTATGTTTATTCTGTTTATTCTGTTATTATGTTTATTCATTATGTTGTTTCTGTTTATTTGACCTGGATGGATGGATGGATGGATGGATGGATGGATGGATGGATGGATGGATGGATGGATGGATGGATGGATGGATGGATGGATTTGAAGTAACAAAGCACCTTGTTAGTAACCTATGTGTGTTTGCACTTTTGTTTTATTTTAAAATGCAAGAATCAACCTTTGCGGTATTGCGTACAAGTACGTGAACGCTTATGCACAGACTATTTGTGCTCATCTGAAAAGACAGCCCTGAAAGAGACTGCAACACACATTTGGTATTAACATATGAAAAGTCTTCTGTCTTCCATTCTGTCTGCCTCTCTGATGAGCTGAAGTCAGTACAGCCAAGAATGCAGTTTGGCTTCAACTCAGAGGAAGAATTCTTGCCTGACATCAAGATCCCTCACTTTTCCTCTTCCAAAGAGCAATGCACATTCATAAATCAAACAATCTCTGAAGTATTCCCTCCATTATTTGTGACATCAATTTGGTCGAGCTGGCACATTGAAGAGGATGTGGTTGTTCAACCAGGTCCTGTGAGGCTTGATTTCAGGTTTGGTGGTGGAGTTGGTGGACAGAATTATGATTAATACACGTCATAAACCTTGAAAGAATGGGATTTTTTTTGTTTGTTTACCTTTCCTAAGTACTTCTTATGACTTCAACCTAAATGATGAGTTTACGATTGGGAATCCTAAATTAATGTGAGTTCAAATTGGCTGGCATTTTCTCAAAGAATGTGTTTTGAATGCCTGCAGACGAGGTTTTATGTCGATTCACATTTGAATTTCAAGTCTTGGTTCAAGTCATTAGCTGTACTGTGTAGAGGAACAATAAGACATATTTGGCAGCACACAAAGAATCGTACAACCTTAAGATTAGTTAAATTGACAGAGACCGAGCTAAATTTGTTGGAGCAAAGCAACACATTTTTCAATCACTCACTGAGTGGATGAAAAAAAAAAAAGTCTATAGATTTTTTTTCCTTCAATGATACACAAATAATTCAAGAGGTGCTATGATTGATTGTGAACAATGAGTCTACAGTTGGCTGCAACATTATGTTTTTGGTAACCATCAACCGCTAAAAAAATGTACTCTTCAGACACTAAAGAACTTAAGTTGAAGAGCACAAATTGATGAAGCGTAAACAATCAGAGCAGCGGATGTGAGCTGGCCTGTCTGCTGTAGTGTCTGTGAGCACTTCCGTTGTCAGTTTGGTGAAAAGCAAAGCATATGTGTCTAGAATTTCAGCCCGTTTCATTGGTTTCAGGATATGAAATCCACCCCTTTCGGCATTGGCTGGCTGCTTGTTCTTATCAGACCAGACTTTCCCCAACTTCCACCAATTATCTACAGTCCCACATCCTTTGGCTGACAGCCCCTCAACAGCACACGATGGCATAATGATGCAGCTATACATGTCGTTACTCGTCGGAAGGGTCACATTTCAGGTTCATACTGCAAAATTGGAGCGAGTAAGATAGCCACGTCATAATTTCTGTAGTTTGTCCAACATGAGTTCAATATTGCTTTTACTGCTGCTGCTTTCAAGTCCTTGCTTGAAAGAAACAGCTGTCATAATGCAGAGTCAACTAAAACTTGCAGGGTAAATAGAATAAAACTATAAATATCAATCATCTCTTCAAAACATTTGGATTCCAACTTACTTAAATATCCAGTACCATAGCTGTATATAGAGAGGCTTGTGAGACACATTTTCCGCTATTAAAAATGTGTAAAATCGTGCTGTATTTTGAATAGAAACACTGTAAAGAGCAAATACATGTCCATTACATATTAACTCTGTAAGTTTCTAATAGTGTGATATTTGACCAGAGAGACCATAAACGTGATGTGCTGCAAATCCACTGGAAGAAATAGAGGGTGCGTTTATAATACATTAATATGGCGCAAAACAGAAAACAGACAATAAACTTTGCAGCCATCTTTCTTACATGTACACACATGTCATTGTACTTATTTGAAAAGCAATTACCACTCAATTTATTTGCATTATTTCATTCAATTAAGAATGTTTATACTGTAGTAACATTTTTGACTAAGGCCAGTAAGACGCAATAACAAAGCTGATGACATAAACTTATGTGCTGCCAAATGACATGAATATTTTTGACAAACATTCTGAATGTATTTGCCACTATATAAGTAACTAGTGGACACTACTGAACCTCAAAGCGAGACGTTTTGAAAAATGTTTCTCTGAGAAGAAAGATGCCAGCAAAGATAGTCTGTATTGATCATTTTGTTTCATCGTTGTATTTTATAGGAGGCTCATTCTATTCAAGGATACCTGTGGTATTATGAGAAAATGCATGTAATCAAACCATAAAGGTTACTAATAAAAATACTAATACCAATGTTTATTTACCTCATTTTCAAACATATAAATCTAATATCAGCCAAATGCAAAACATCAAAAGTATAGTTTGCTGCTCTATTTGAGCGCATGCACCCCCAGCAAGTGGCATTATGGGTTAAAAAAAAAAAAAACGAAAAAAGAAAGATGCTGTTTTCAGCCTGCAAGTACGTTTGAACATATTTTTAAGTACATTCAAACAAATTTGAAGATACAACAAACAGAAAAGTCAAATTCAGTACGATGGGGTCCTTGTATGGATAACATGTGAATGTTCCTTTATTCAAACGTAATATGAGTCTAAATAATGGACCAGTCTAAATAAACTGAAAAATGATGTCATGGGTGCCAAAACAGCAGCCATCTGGGCCAGTAGGAAGGAAGTCGAGGTACCCCTTCCAATGTCAAAACTGTTGTATGTAGTCTATGCCATTTTTGCTGTCAACATCCTAATGTCAATCTCCAGCCAGCAAACAGGCACATTCATACATACATACATACATGCATACATTGTTGATGTTCAGCCAAGTGGAATGACATCATTTCCTTTTGGCTACTAGATAAATGCTGTAATGCCAAAGTTTCTCTTGGCTTGAGTGTCCATTGGAAGGAGGAAAAAAATGACAAAACAATAATGATGATGATTATACCTTTACAGCTGGGACTTGGGCGCTGTCATATTGCTACACTATGAGCAAATTCATTGGTAATCATAGACAGATGTTTAATAAAACTTTGGACACATGCTCTGTGGTTTGTGGCCTATTGTAGGAAGGTTCCGATATAAGTCTTAAAAAGTACTCAAATGTAACATAAAGCATCACGTGTGTTATATTTTGAGTTATTAGCCAACCTGTGAAAGTTTTCTGAAAATGTATATGTTCAGCACAAGAAAATGGAAGCAACACAGACATAAGGGTTGAAACTCCCTAGACACACAATCATTGTGTTGTCGGCCAGATCGACCCATATGACATTGAACATTTTTCATAAATCCTAGCCTTCCAATTCCGATTTCTTTCTCATGAGAACAGTATGACTCAAATGTGAATTCACATCATTATCATCACAATGTATTCAACTCATCACAAATAGCTTTTGCACAAATGGTTACATGAGCTCATGGCAGAATCTGGGAATTTTTTGTTTTAAATATTTGTTAAATAGGCAAATTCCCACAAAACAAGACTTGCGAATTTTGTGCATTAACCCTGAATAGGACACTCATTAAAATTTGAGGGAATTACAGCAAATTACATAGGTATTTACTGCCTCATGGGAGAATCCTAAAAGAGAAACCAATAAGGTGAGAAGTATCATAAGATGAGTTGTAAAAATATTAACATTCTCAAATGATCCAGGCCTGTTCCCCAATTCTTGACAAAAATCAGCCGGGTAAGGCTCCAGCTTTCCTGGGACCCTCGGCAGGAAAAGTAGTACTGGATGGATGTGGATGGATGGATGGATGGATGGATGGATGGATGGATGGATGGATGGATGGATGGATGGATGGATGGATGGATGGTAACCATGATGTATTGTTCTTCAAATTGTGAAAAATAATGTTCAGAAAAATATTACTCTATATATTTGTTTAATCTCCTCATGGCCTTCAGATACAGCATCGGAAGAGCATATTAATTCTTGAAAGGCTATAAACCACTACATATGTAAATGGTTTGGGTTATTATTTTCAACATTGTAACTGTTACATTATAGGTTCTGTTATTTTAAATAGTACTTTTGTTTCCTTGTAAAATCAGCATGTCTATGGTTATTGCAGCAAGTGAATTTACAATACTTTCCTTATATTTTTTTATAACTATGTGATCTAATAGTACTAGAGTCTACAAACATACAAAAATATCGACAAACATTTAAAGTTCTATAGTCTATATAGTCAGAAGCAGCTTCTTTTTTCATTGTACTGTAAGTCCCCCTGGATAATAGTTGCGAGTTGAATGTGAGATATATGGATATAAAAAATAAGAGGACACATGGACAGATATTTAAGATACAATTGCCGGGCCAACTGTTTTCATTCAAAAACTGCAGACAGCCAATCCTGTCCAAGCAGTCAATTCAGTTTGCTCCAAGACGATAAAGACGGGCGAGACAAACTGTGGACAACAGCGATTCCTGCTGATCAACCTGCAAAGTAGCAGGCAATGAATATATAGTGCGAAAGAGAGAAAGGCGCGTCTTACTTTACTCCAGGTCTATGCAAATACTTATTAAAATAAAAATAATAACATTTGCATGGAAAAGGTGCATTTCATTAGGATGATAGGATAATATTTAGTAAGAGCAATAAGACCATCAGAATGTGCAAGTGCAAGACAACATGAGAACTCACTGACCCTCAACTTTTTTTGCAAACACGTATTTATTAACGCCAACGATTGTAAATGGAATTCATTGGATTAACGCTGGTTCAAGTGAAGAACAGATTCTCTTAAAATTAGCGAAATCCGTTGGGATTTACAGTATATGTAATAAAATAAACCACGCGTTGACGTTAAATAGATTATTAACGCCTCTTGAATGAACAGATCATCCCTGACGGGGACTAAAATTAAAATCGCAATGAATGAAACAATCAACATCATGCAACTTTGAATGATTCAATATTGGTCCAAATACAAATCGGAAACTCACACAGTGATCACCTCCTTTATCACTTGTAAAATGAAATGAGTCCAAAACATTTCAACATTTTACCACTTTAATAAATCAACTCGCAGTCAGGGATTTGTTTTTTACATTAAATTTGCTGTTGAAATAATCTTGTAAAAATAGTCAAATGCTGCTCCCTACTGTCGGCGAAACCATAACACTGCTTTTGAGTGTTTCCATTATTCCAAAACGTTTCCTGCGACAGCCTTCACGGCTATGATTACGAAGTAACTTGAAGCTAATTAAAGATTCAATTTAAACATTCATGAAAAAGAATGGCCAAGAAAACAGACTTTACAGCTGTGCAAAATTCTGCTCCAGGTGAGGCTCGAACTCACAACCTCGGCATTGCTCTACAATGTACTGTCATATAAGTACCGCGCGCTAACCGATTGCGCCACTGGAGCTCGGCTAAAACCGCTAGCAGATACGTTTATAACTAATAACACAGATGGCCACCTGTGCTTTAATGGTGTTGTGTTTTGCTACGCCATGAACGCGGTGAAACAGACCAAATGCCGACCTAATAGGGTCGGCAGCGTTTAAAAAACAAAGATCTTTACGTTTTTGTCGTTAACGTGTGTCTAACCGGAACTATCGTTGGGCTGTGACGTAGTTTGTTTCACATAACGTTTGTTTCCGGGTTCAAACTGCGTTTGACAGGCTTTTGTTTTTTTGATGCGTTACAGCCAGGACTACGTTGCATTATGTTTTACCAAATGTATTTTTTTATAAAGTCCAATTGTACACTCAAAACGCGTAGTTTTGTATTGCATTACTAAACGAATCGATTACGTTAAATTATGAATTACCAAATTTATTTTTTATTTTTATTTTTTAATGAAGTCCAATTATGTGCACTTAAAACGCAAATAGGTAGTTTCGCATCGCAGTACTAAAAGATTCGAGATCACTATATTTTGGGCATGCACCTATAAATCTATCACCGAAAAAAAATAAAAGCGCGATCCCACAAATACCAGGGGGAGAATCGGTTAACAAATAGGCTTTTTAACATTAAATAGGAATGTGGAAAACAAAGGGGGGGGGGGGGGGGGGGGGGTATTTGTTTCCTTCCCAAACTACACCGCGTCAATAACACACCAATTAAAAGTAGGAGCAAAAAAAAGAAAGATGTTCTTTCCTCCGTTAGGTACGTGTTTTAGCTTGCTTCTTGAACGTCACATAGCAACGTTCCATGTGATTTGTGATGACGTAACGAATAAAAGTTTCAATTTTAAAATACAAATTATAGATCAACAAATGGCTGACTGTGATTCAGGACAATGGTTTGAAAATACAACGTTCACACTAGTATAGAACATATTACGATCGAGAAAATATTTTACTTGACTTCCCATTGAATGAATCAAGGACAGATTTAAATACAATTATCAACATTTTAATGATTCAAGGACACTTAATGTTTTAATTATGCATTTATGGTTGATATTTTATAGTATACAGAGATGTAATAAAGTAAAAAAAAAAAAAGAATTGGACGTTAAAATGCAAAGACATAAACATATAGTTTCCACAGAGGTGACTATTGTGACTCGTTATGCAATGTCACACAAGTTTGACATAATGGTGACACAAAGGCCATATAGTACTAGGCAGGGATCTGAGAACAAAAGTCCGATCTGGTGGCTTCCTTGGGTTCCTCGTTACAGTTGGATGTGAGAATGGAGCAGGCAGCACAACTGCAGTTTAAAGCCACAGGGTACTTGACTATGGGGTCCACACCTGGGAGGCAGTCAGACAGCTCAAACAGTTGGTGGCGCACACCCTCATACATACACACTTGAGGCTCTTCACTGGGGAAGCCATAAAAGTTTGGGTACTGCATGGATGAGACCAAATACAACATTGTCACTTTATGCAGTTGTCATTGGATAGAAACATTTGAGAACATTACCTCAGTGGCACAGTATCCAGAACAAATGGTTGTCTCTACAAGGTGACATGAGAAACATCCTTCCTTCTCCAGGCTGACATTTTGTTTGGTCAGGTGACATCCTGGCAGCCCATTAGATGCTAAACATGATGGCAACACAATTACACAATAACGTAACAATACTTGCACAGCACCACCGAGAGCTATTTTAGGTGTACTGAGTACGTAATTTATCTGCATCTATTTAACTTATTTCCATTTTTAAACCATAAGTATATTTGTTTTAAGGTAATTACTGAATAAAAATCAAACCCCTGTGTGAGCAATTAAACATATACTGTGTAATGTTAATTTGAGACTGAATCCCAGGCCAGTAAATGATGAAAAAGTTGGACCCACCAAGAAAAAAAATAACAGGTAAGTAGTAAGTACTCTTGGTCTACCGAACACAATGACACAATACAATACAACATACTACGTAAATCCACATGACACACAACAAGACAACACCTGCTGGGTGCATCCACCAACCATAGGCAGCTAAAATCAAGGTCAGCATCTGAAGTGCCATTTTCCACAGACCTACAACAGCAAACAAGATCACATTGTGGAAACACAATACAACACAATAATCCATCCACACTCCACAATGTATCCTAATCAAGGCCACAGGTGAACAGGAGCCATATGGCAGCTAACTTTGAGTAAGAAGTGGGACCACCCAGGATTGACGGACACTAAATTTGACAGTAAATTTGATAATCACACTTAACCTGTCGCACGATGCTTACTGAAAAGTTTCACTGAAAGTCAGTGATGGCTATGTAGAAAAAAAAAAAAATCTTTTCCAAGCATTATGATCACGTAGATATACTGTAATTGACATGCATTTGCACAAAGCATGAAATAAGCATGGCTTACCTGTGTGTGTCCTGTGCATTTGGTAGTAACTTCATTTTTATAAGCTCTGGGGGTCCAAAGCACCTGCCTTTTTGCCTTGGCTTGTTGCCCTTTTGATGTGTTTTGTGTGTGTGTGTGTGTTTGTGTGTGTGTGTGTGTGTGTGTGTGTGTGTGTGCTTGACTGCAAGCGCGCACATGCATATGTGTGCGCATGCACGTATGTATACAGACACAAGACTATTTTTTCATCGGAAAAGGGAGCCAGAATCGTGATATTCAAATGGGAGTATGTGTGCACCTCAGGGTATGTGAAGGCGCTTTTGAATGTATGTGAAATTTTAACAGGTATCAACAAATCCAATTTAGTGCTTTTCGATGCCGGGACAGGAATAGTACATCTTTTCATATTGAGAAAAATGTATTTGCAACAAGAAGCACCTTATTTTTAATGACAAATCACACTGATGATGTTACACGATCCATTGTCTGGAGTTGCTGACTAAAATACACCTACTTTAGAAATATTTCTACAAATAGTTGCAAAATGTAATAAATCAAACAGGTGGCATAGCACTGTTTTCATTTATTTTATTTTTTATTCAAATTTTGCACTGGTGAGAGAATACTTGATTGAAAAAAAGTTTCACAGAGGGTACATCAATGAAATAAGGTTGACAACCACTTTTCTAGAATACTGTAAGTTTGAGCAACGTATTAACAGTTCAAGGGGTATTTGGTATTAGATATGCAAGTAAAACAAAGTGCTTGGGGAGCTGCTTTTGGGATGATGGTAAGTGTATTACCATCACTTATTTTATCATTTAAAAAAAAACACAGACTTACCATACTTGACTGTATAGCAATTGACCTCTAGACAGGGCATCATCTCTATTAATTAAATACATAATGTACTGAATGTTTAATTTCACTCTGTGAGGAAGAGATGGTTGGAGGGGTGTGTGTGTGTGTGTGTGTGGGGGGGGGGGGGGGGTGCCTTTCTAGAAAACTGTTATAAAAAAATGAATTCACTGTTAGGGGACTCCAAACTCATGCATATTGTCAATGTGTATTTTGAGCAGCTGTCATATCATTAAAAAAAATCTTCTTTTTCAGAAATCAGGGTTCCGGTGTGTTCATACTTTACGATTATAATGTATTTCTCTTCTGCCATGGTTCCTAATTTAAATAACGCTTTTCAGAAAGAAGCACTCATTATCATGAGAACAAGAAAGGTCAGTCTACTCTTGAGTGTGATTTATTTACCTGATAGTCTCTGCGCAGATGGAAACATAGATTTGCTTTCATTGATTAGAAAACGATTTCCTTCTTTGGGATTTAATGTGGATTACAGTAATGGGATGGGTGGAGTATGTGTAATCACTTAATTCCTTTTCTTTCATGCATCAGTTGATATGTTTTTCCACTTTCCGTCTCACAGTTGTGTCTCCGTTTGACTCCTTCTCCACTGTCTTCCATTTTGTCATCCAACACTAGATCTTTTCCATCCATAGATAAATCCTTTTAGCCCCCATTTTGTGGGGCCACAGAAAAAGCTTGACCCCCTCTGTGGCTTCACTTAGTACTCTCACTTTTTTACTACAAAGCCACATTGCTTTAACACATGCTCAGTGTACAGTAGTTTGGCATTATCTTGCTGAAATAAATAAAGAAGACCCAGAAAATACATTACTTGGAGGGCAGTGTGGAGGGCCATTTCCAGCCATTTTCTAGAGCCGCTTATCCTCACAAGGGTCGCAGGCTTGCTGGTGCCTATCCCAGCTGGCTTTGGGCAGTAGGCAGAAGACACACCCTGAACTGGTTGGCAGCCAATTGCCAGCACAAAAATAACAAACAACCACTCACGCACCCAATCACACCTAGGGACAATTTAGTATGTCCAATTCACCTGCCATTCATGTTTTTGGAATGTGGGAGGAAGCTGGAGTGCCAGGAGAGAATCCGTGCAGGCTCGGGGAGAAATGCAAATCCCACACAGAAAGGCCTGAGCCAGGTGGATTTGAACTTGGGTCCTTTTAACTGTGAGGCCTCCCTGTAGTGCTATTCGCTGTGCCACCATGCCACCGAATGTGTGTACTTTTTTGCATGTGCCAGTGGGAGCTTTAGGGGCATTACAGTAAATGCAGCAATACCCACTCCTCCTCTGACTGTCGGTAGCTATAAAAGACATGGCAACCTCTCCGTAGGAGTACCACCTTCCAGGTAATATAATTTAATGACAACTAGACCTACGATTATATTTAAAACATACTGTTGGTTGATAAGAAAACATTTATTTGCAAGGTTTTAAAATTTATAATAATTTAATTTATTCTTTATTAATGAAAAACGGCCTAAATCTTACATATTGTCACTCAAAGTACTTTCCACAGTAAAGTACATGTGCATTGCGGCAAGACGAAGAAACCACACGTTGCTGTTATATTGTACATCTTTACTCTTCGCATGCCATCACAAAACTGTACAACATTGTCCAAATCATCAAATACAAAGCCACAAGGTTCAAAGGTCAAAAGTTCATTTCAACTTGCCTATTGGGTGAGAGACATAGTCCTAATGCCTGCCACAGCAAATAAATTATAATTGGCACATTGATTATTTTATTTCCTATTAAATATGAATTTTATGGTTACCGATCATTCTAACCAGGAAGTAAAATGGCCATAGATGATGTGGCATCTTGCAGCTCGAGCGATGGGCCACGCCCCATGAAGCCATCCATCATCCTGACCGCTCGTCCTCACAGGCTCGCGGCTGATTAAGACTATTCCAATAGCATGAATGAATGGGCCAAAAAAAGGCATTTTACTGACATCAAAATGCAAAGCAGTGTCGATACCCCGCTTTCACAAACACGCGTTCCTTCTGTCAAATCAGTCCACGTAAGAAACTAGTATTCATATCAATAGTTCTGCCCGGGGATGAATTTGTTACTACTGATGCTAATTGATGATTGATGATGGCTGTGTGCTCCCAAACATACATTTTGGCCACCTCAGCATTTCTACAGTAAAACGTTGTAGCTAAAAAAAAAAAATGGAACACTGCTGTTTACTTGGCCGACTTGGTGCAAAATCTCTCCTCCTCAGCCCCGGAATAAAAAAACAAAAACTAATAGACGTGGATAAGGTCGCCCTGTATTTTCTCTTGCACAGGTGGTGCAGGCAGTTGCGAATTGCACCTGTCTCACTCTTGCAGTTATAGACGAACTTCATCATCAACATCATTGAAGGAAAATAATACTTTGGGGAGTGTTTAGGTTGACAAATAAACATTGGAACATGATTGAAAGCTCTAAAAGGTTGACTTTTCATGTTATGCCTGTATGTTATTAAATGTTATGCATTTAAAGGTCTTTTGTTGTCACCCCCCCCAAAAAAAAAACAAAAAAAAAAACCATACATTTAAAACGGTTAAAACATTTAACCCTGTTTTGACGCCCACGGAATAGTTTGGCTCTGTTATTGTGTCAGGTAGCGTAAACAACAACGATGCTGAGCGGCGGGCCTCGTGGTCACGTGATCTACTAGCCCAACCGACGTTACAGCGCGCTGCATTGCAAGCCGACGTAATCCCCACAAACGCCTGCAGAGTTGTAGTTTCCAATAAAAGGTCCCTTACAGCGCTCGAGCGCGTGTTTAGCAAATAGCCTTGAGGAATTCGTATTACTTTTGGAAAATTTAGTTTTGCAAGATCGTGATCCCTTCATTGATCTCAAACGGAAATGATAACTTCTAAGGAGTGATCCTGGTTCAATGGGAAGGTTTTGAAGTGTTCTCTTTGAAGTGACCATTGTTGTAATCAGGTCGGGGCTGTTATTATTTCTTCTTGCTGACCTTCTTAGTTATCCACAGCTTCGCAGCAGGAATAGAGCACGTCTAATCTGAGTGTCATGAAAGAAATGTCAAGGTAAGTTACATTAGTAAGTGTTTATCCCAGCAGTGAGCAAATTTATTGCGTTTAAGAGCAATAAAGAATAGGCTAAAAGCTAGCATTAGCATAGCTAACTGTCATAACAAGGCCTGTAGCCACCGATTGTTGGCTAGGCCGTTACGTGCTTGTTTGCCTTACTATTGTTCAAGTGTGGCCACACGGTGAAGCGATTTTACTTGAAACTGTGCTCGGACTAAATGTCAACCACGAGAGTCAATTTGAATGTAATTAACAAATCATTTCCACCGTAACAGGAAGCTAACGTTTACGGTGAAGCTAAATTAGCCCGCTCGCGTCTCCAACCTGTTAGCAAGCTCTACGCTAATGCTCGCTCGCTTCTTAAAAGCGAATGCAACATTGTAACGTTGGCGTTTTATACATCTATGGAACGCGTGATGTTGGCATGTATTGTTAAGGAAAGTACACAATCGGTTCTTGGCGTTAATAGTTGCGTCGCCGTAAATTGTTCTGCAACTTGGCGAAACTGCCAATGACCAACATGTTTTTAAAGAACGGGTAACCTGCGCGCATATCATGCTTTGCTAGTTCATGGGAGTGCTAGTAAATGTATTGATTCTGCTCACTTCTAAGTGTCATGTAGGCTTCATAAAAAGTTTTGTGATTATAGGTTCATAGCAATTCTAAATGACACATTTGTATCGGCAGGACTTGTATCAAATTTTCAAGTACGTCGGCACGTATGAAAAGTACATCTTGGAATTAAATGAGACATTCTTAACATTCGCTGTCAGTGTTTATTATTAATAGTGAAAATTAATATTCTTTGTTTCCTGATACTTTGAAGTAATATGCATGGAGGGCAGCAGCCTCAAAAACACTACGGCATTACATCTGCAATTAGCCTTGCACCCCCAAGAGACATAGACCACCAGTATACAAAGAAGCTATGCGATGCTATGAAACCATTTGGAGTTTTTGAAGATGAAGAGGAATTAAATCATAGGTAAGTGTGTTTGTGATTTATTTCCATTTCGTTTTTATTAGTGGTTGTGTTATAACTACAGCTTGTTTTTGTGGTGGTTTAATTAATTTAAGTACAGTGGGTGGGGATAATTGGATCTAAAATATTTTATACAATGTTGCTCTGTCTTAATTCTTTTTCTTCTTTTTTTCCAGACTTGCTGTTCTGGGAAAATTGAATAACTTTGTAAAAGAATGGATTGCAGAAATCAGTGAATTAAAGGTAGGTTAGATGACTAAAGAAGTGACGTGACCAGGCATAATAGATCCGTTAGTTTGTGCAATGTGTGTGGTTTTGCAACTATTTTTTTTATGACTTGCCAACGTTTTGCGGATGTTATTCGTTGTGTGATGGGGTTCTATAGCTTGATCCGACAGCACGGGCGCTTTCAGCCGATCAAAATGCCAGCACATGATCTTTCACAAGAAAAGTGGCAAAATAAATGAAAGAAACATATGATAAATTAACAGAATTATGGCATGACCAGTAGTTTTTGTTTGCTGTGTTCTCTCTTTGTTATCCACCAACAGAGAAATAAGATTACGGAGGCCAGGGCAAGCAGAATTTTTCCATGACCATGCACTATGTTTGGGGTTCAATAAAAGAATACTTGTATACTATAATAGGTGACATAACTCATTCACTCCCAAGTTTTTTTGCGGGAGCAACCCCCTTCACTCCCAGCCATTTTACTGGATATTGAATATTCTTGCAAGGCCCACAGAACATTATATTCCATTGCTATATAATCATGACACCCACCCAAAAAACATTAGACTGTCTTTTATCAGCAGAAAAAGAGTCAAAAAAGTTTTTGCTGTTTTAGCAATCGGCATTTGAAAGTATCTAAGTTTTGTCAAAATTTGCATTTCAGTTGAAACATAAAACGCAGAAAAATCTCACTTCGATTTGACTGAAATGACTTTTTTTCTGTGACATCTCATACATACAAATATTGTTTTCCTTCTACTAAATAGCATAAACAATACTACAATAGGGGTTTTTGATAGCAAAATTATTTATTTGTACGTAACACAAAACTTTTGCTCTGACTTGCAGCCACAGCCCCCTCCACATCTGAATTTTCCTCCTCCACCGAATGAGCCTGTAATTTATGGGAAAATGCGCAATTACCACAACATGTTGTTATAGTTGCTACGGTGTGGCTTTTTCCCATCACACACATTACATTTTCAACTTTGTTGTAAATGATTGGTCTTTGATTGTTCGAGCTAGCACTTAACCTCCTCGTTCGGGATCATCCGAGGACGTCTCTCAGCTGCTGTTGGTGGTATTGCTAGATTGTTCTGGTTTTCAACAATCAAACTAGTACAACAGATCAGGATCCGTCTCCCCTCTGTCATCCTCTTCGTCGGCATCAGGGTCTTTATTGCAAATTTTTTAAAACACATTTTTACACGAGCTTGGTAGTGAATGAGTGAAAATCATTTTTCTGATAAGAATATAATCTTTTTGTTGCCTCATTCGGGACCAGCTGCATGTATGTGTGGGAGGGTCAATGCACGTGTGGGATGGTCAATCACCAGCTGTAATTTCCGATGCACTTAAGTCTAGTTCATTGGCTTCGTTTGGTTTAATGGTAGGCTTAAGAAACGCCAAGAAACTCTTTGAAATTAAATCCTGTGGTTTTTCCAACAGAACCTTCCACCCTCAGCTATAAGCAGTGTCGGAGGGAAGATATTTACATTTGGTTCATACCGTCTTGGAGTGCATACAAAAGGTATGTCAAGTCACGCACATTTTAATGCGCACAGTCGTCACTTTTTTCTCTGTCTGTTTTGGAGAGTAAACATGTATGTGGTCATCATTAGCTCTTTATGAATAGACAAATGCACTACTGGTTGCTTATTTTAAGCAACACCGACAAAAGAAAATGCGTTAAAAAGCCATTGGCATTTGTAATAACCAAGTGAATAATGATTCAGCCTATATAATTGAGGATGTCAAAGATTTTTCTTAATTAAAAAAAACACTGATCACCCTACCATTTGAAATAAGTTGCAGATCAAATAATACTGCAGTTTACTGATTCATTTAAGTACTACTGGTTAACAACATTATCTTATTGTAAGGTTCAAATAAAAACTATTTTTCATCATTTACATTGCCCATCCCTTTTTAATTCACTTGTCATAATTTCTTTAAACATTTGTTGTTCTAACAATTGCTGTGTTTTATATTTTGTTTAAGAAATTGGTGTGTTTCAATGTGGGAAAATGTTTAAAATAGCCAAATATTTAACATAATTGTGTAGTTTTACTTTAAATAACATAGTCGGGCCAGGAAATTTGGTTTATCATACCATCAGAATGTGATATTGGCCCATGGCTATTACATCATATTAACACATAAATCATAACTGGCACTAATCAAAGAATGGTGCTCTTTGCAGGAGCTGATATTGATGCCTTGTGTGTGGCTCCTCGTCATGTAGAAAGGAGTGACTTTTTTCAGTCATTCTTTGAGAAATGCAAACAACATGAAGAGATCAAGGACCTGAGGGTAAGTTCTGTATCTGTAGTTCTGTATTTTCTCATCGTGTTAGAAATGTAATGTCAGTGGGCCCAAATTCCACTACTTCATAACATCATTTAGGCTAACCCTCTTGTTTGTTCGTTATATATTTCGCTGCATCATTTATCCATTCATCCATCGAGTTGCCTAGCCACTTATTGTCACAGGGGTCTATGCCAGTTGTCCTCAGGCAGTAGGCAGCCTACACCCTAAACTGGCTGCCAGCCAGTCAAAGGAGGGTTACCGGACAGGACTCGCATGGGCATGGGGAGAGCATTTAGACTCCATGCAGGAGGGCAGTAGCCTAACCACAAGACCCCTGATCATTTTTCAATATAGGACCATAATTTAGAAAGGAGGAAACTACAACCTTTGATAAACAATATGTTGTGACTGGTGTAAATTTTTCAAATTCACAGGGAAAAAACATGTCCCTGAAGTTTATATTTTAACAAAACTGTAAGAGCAGCCTCCTTTGCTGCATATAGGATATGCCTAAAGTTAATTTTAAAGTGTATCTTTAATGTTTTGTTTGTAATCTTGGCTTTCTTGTCATATTTTTGAAGGCTGTCGAGGATGCGTTTGTTCCTGTTATAAAATTCAAATTTGATGGAATAGAGGTAAGTTATTCAAAGACTAGCAAAAACCATATTAGGACAAAACTGTGTTGCTTATGGAATATTGAATGGTTTTGTGCAATGCGTGAATACCTTTTCATGTTTTTACTCTTCTCCTTTTCTTACAAGATTGACCTGCTTTTCGCCAGACTGGCGTTACAATCCATTCCCGACAACCTAGACCTCAGAGGGGATTCCATTCTAAGAAATCTAGACATCCGTTGCATTCGAAGTCTTAATGGTAAACCGTATGAATATGCATCGATGACATTTGCCTTACATACATACATACATACATACATACATACAAAGTTAACATATCACTGTATTTCTTTGCTCCTCCGTAAATCTCTCTTTATTCCTCTTTCTCTCCGTTTTCTCTCTGAATGTGATTACAGGCTGTCGAGTGACTGATGAAATTTTGTACTTAGTGCCAAACAAAGAAAACTTCAGGCTGACGTTGAGAGCCATCAAACTTTGGGCAAAGCGTAAGTATTGATTGTCTGGTTGATTGTGTCATACTTAGTTGTATGCCATTTTTTTGCCCTATGTACTCCATTGGATGCCGTATAAACATGTTAGCATAGAGTTTCTGTTTATTGTAGAGCTGACCACTTGACTGTGGTATTGTTCATAATTTTAATTTACAATTGGTACAACAGGTCGCGGGATCTATTCCAACATGTTGGGCTTTCTGGGTGGAGTGTCTTGGGCCATGCTTGTGGCAAGGACTTGCCAACTATACCCTAATGCTGTTGCTGCCACACTCGTCCACAAATTCTTCCTGGTATTCTCCAAATGGTGAGATTATTGTTGTTTACCTTTGAATACAGTTGTTTCATAAAACACAACTGAACCAAAAGTACCAGTCCTTTTCTCTCTCTCTCTCTCTCGCTCTCTCTCTGTCTCTATGTCTCTGTGTCTCTCTGTCTCTGTGTCTGTCTGTCTCTGTCCGATCTCTGTCTGTGTAGCAAACTTTACTTTCTTTGTTTGATGGCAGCATTTTACAGCTACTTATGCAGTTACTTTACTGATTTTACATATACAGCTTAATAAGTATAATGTTTCAATATGAATATACAGTATATGTTTGTTTTGTCGTTGTTGTTTTACAGGGAGTGGCCAAACCCTGTGCTTTTGAAACAACCTGAGGACAGTAATTTGAATCTACCTGTATGGGATCCTAGAGTGAGTATAATCATTGACTGGTGTTGCCACTTGTTATATTGCATTACAATGAAATATGATCTGTGTTTTAAGATTTAAACCTGGAGTATGTAATTTTGTTGGTTATTTAAAATCAAAGAAAAAACACCCAAAGCCACGACTAGAGGAGATAATTATCTGCTTCCCTGACATCTTGCTGTAGTTGTCATTTTTTTGTTTTATGTTAGCATTTGACACAAAATCATGTACATTGAAAAATATCAACAAAATTGGACTGATAAGAAAAGGAAGCATCAAATACATTTAAATTGGTCTGATTACTGGAGAAATGAGAAAATGTAATATGTTGGTTAATTATATGTGTTTTACTAAATAGTGGGTAGGTCAAATGATCGACTGAAGTTGGCTCCACTGTCATGTTCCTATTTAAATCAGATCTGCTTTCTGCCAAAAAAGATACAATTGCGCACTCTGGCCTGGAGATGGTAATATTGCGGCAGTTTTGCACTGGTGCAGGTGATGGTTTACATTTAAACTCAGGTTTTCAACTTGCTCCCAATTTCACTAATTTAGAATCGTTTTGGTTTCATAATTTGCAGTACCCAAAATAAATCAAACTTATATTTACTTTCTTTTTAAATTCATTGTATTGATAGTTTAGTAAGGATGGCTATTCCATTACCCTTCAACATGTGGATTCATTAGCGTACTGTTCTGCGCACATTAGTAAAATGAGGAACTAGATTAGCGAACTGTATACAGTATTTCTTTCTCATTCCCTGGCTACAGAAGGGTACTCTACTAATGACAACAAATATGGGTAATTCTGCAAATTATGGTCAGACATTTGTGTAAATGAAAATTTGAACTGTACTGTCTTGGGCTGTGAAATGACAGCTGTTTTGTTTTTGTCACCAGACAAACATAAAACAAATTGCATATACTATTGTGCTTGATTATAACCCCAACCAACCACCTTTCCTACCCTCCCCAATTCACTTGTTAATTACCTAATTTATTTTTTTAGGTGAACCCATCTGACAGATATCACCTGATGCCCATCATCACCCCAGCCTATCCCCAGCAAAACTCCACGTACAATGTCTCCACATCAACACGCACCATTATGAGCGAGGAGTTTAAATATGGTACGGCCAGTGGAAATTAATCCATAACAAGATGTTATTTTTATTTTGTTTTAATAGATTAGTTGTTTCATCTTGGTTTGGCATTTGTTTTCGATATGACCAGGTCTCAGCGTCACAGATGAGATCCTTCAGGGAAAAGCTGAATGGCCAAAGCTCTTTGAGCCCCCTAATTTTTTCCAGAAATACAAGTAAGTGTTGATTGAGGCCTAGGTTTCTCAATAAAATCACATTGCAGTTGCATTCAAGTAATTCTTCAATTTTCATTGTGGGGAAAATATCAAAATCTGTTTTGCTCTTTGTAATGTGTAAGCCGTTTAAACATAGCAATGAGGCATTTTTCAATTTTTTTGTTTAAACCCTACGTCTTGTAATTTTTTCTGCAGGCATTACATCGTGCTGACAGCCAGTGCATCCACAGAAGAAAATCATTTAGAATGGTGAGTGCCTTTTGAGCATGTCCATAAGTGTTACTATGACATAAAAACTCTAGTGTGCGATTTTACAAATTGAACATGGACATTCTAAGGCTTTGTTCACAATGCAACCTGAAATGGCCCGATTTATTTTTATTTTTTTTCCTCCCCGAGGGGTGCTATGGGACCTATATCTAATCTTTTAATGGCAGTGGGAACAATACGGATCTTTTTTTTTGTGTGTGTTTTGTTTTGTTTCCGTCCAATGTGACCCAGGCCGTGCAGGTATGTTCAGTGCTCTTGTTTGCCTGGGTCCCTGCGTCTTATATGTGTAATTTTTGCCAGGGATGCATACTTTCAAATCAACGTGTGTCCACCGGACGTAACTTTTTTTTTATCGGGGAGTGCTAAAAAAATTGTTTCTCATAAAAATAGGATTAAAATAAAAACATCGATACACTTCCTGTCCGCTTCTGTGTTATTTGTTGTTGTTGTTGTTGTTGTTTTTTAATTGGGGCATCTACATCGTAGACGTGCTGTGCAATGACGTCACCTCGCAGCCCAATCTGGAAAGTCATGTATGGCGGCACAGCGCACAAAAACAAACAATAGAGGAAAATTCAACTGCCCCGTCCTAATTAAAAGCAGTTCTGTTACAGTTCTGCTTTCCTACTAAATCGATCAACAACAGCAGGACCTATTCAGCAAAATAAAATAGAACACAACAAAATAAAACACAAAACAGTAAAAATCCAAATTATTATACACACACATTATTCACATTCGATATAAATAAATATGATCCAATTATGACTGATAATGCTCTTGGTATGCTCAGAGATGAACTGACAAGTTTCATGATTTGCACTTACAATTTAGTTTTTATTTAGTGTTTATTTTTATGTCTTGTTTGTCATAAATGTTCTGAGATTTTTTTTTTTCATATGGACAACGGGTTTCACTTATTTTGTATTATTTGTCTTGATATTTTACTTTTTTGTTTTATTTTATTCTTCTCTCTCCCCTGCAGGATTGGACTTGTTGAGTCAAAGATTCGAGTTTTGGTGGGAAATCTGGAGAGGAATGAGTATATTACTTTAGCACATGTCAATCCCCAGTCATTCCCTGGGTCCAAAGAGAACCGCAATGAGTGAGTTTGTTTTTTTTTTTCTTTTTTTTTTTCTTTATACCTCAGTTTCCCCAGCTCTCTTTCCCAAGTAGCAACAACCTTACAAAGTTATTTCAAGTCACTCACCTTCGTCACTGACACATCTTCAATTTGCCTATTATTCATTCTATTAGTTCCCTATGCGGTCAAATGAAAGAAGCCTCCAAATATGATCCTAGATCCTCAAAGTGCGGAGGAAAGAAGACACAAACTTCATATTCTTTAATTTGTTATTAAAAGGCCCTAATAGAATAAACCTCAGGTAAATTGAATATGTGTCAAAGGGGAGGTTCTGGGGTTTTGTGTGAATTCACATCAGTTACATAATGATCAGTTACACAATTTTGATATCAATAAAAACAACCACTTGCCTCACTAAAATGTAAAGAGTCGGTCAAATGAAGTCTTAATTGTCAACAAATGTCTTGCAGGAATGACTTTGTGTCCATGTGGTTCATTGGGATCATTTTCAAGAAAGTGGAGAATGCGGAGAGCGTAAACATTGATCTTACATATGATATCCAGTCATTCACAGACACTGGTTGGTAGTCTCAATGTATTTATTTGCTTCATCCCCTTGCACTTTTCTTTGATATCCATCACTGTTCACCGTAAATGTGCATGGCAATGACGAAACCTAAAATCACAATGGATGTTGTTATTCAAATCTCACTATAAATAAAAAAAAAAAATGCACTCCCGCGAAAGGTACTCGCCCCACTGATTTTGTCTATGTGCCTTTTTATTCCATTTAAACTCTGCCAGTTATGTCATGCAAGTTTTCTCACTGATGACTCAGACTGCCAGGGACCGAGCCGAAAGTCAAGCAACGTCACACTTGAATGTTTCTAATCATCAAACTAATTTTACCGTCTCATAATGACACCCCATGTAAATAGGACCCCCTGATCCTTTTTTTTTTTTTTTTTTATGAACAAATATGTTGGTAATTAGGTCTGTGTCTAGACAATAAAATTCAACTGTTTTCCCTAAACGCTTTCACATGTTGACTCATCATAACAAAGGGCTTAATTATTAGAAGATTGTCCCCACCCTCGACGTCATTCTGAAAAACTAAACGACTCCTGTTTTTATCACTTGGGTTTTGTGTAATATTAAAATTGGCTTGATGTCCTGAAACATTAAAGTGTGATTTAAAAAAAAAAAAAAAAATCGAACCGAGCCGAAGGGGCAAATATCTTTTCACTACTTTATATGAAACCTAGCCTTATCTGTACGCTTCCGAAAGGATTAGTTTTAAAACATTTTCACTTTCCCAAATAGTTTGAAAACATCAATTAGCCTTCACATGACCTAAATGCTGTCCCTGTTATCGCCAGTGTACAGACAAGCTAACAACATGAACACGCTAAAAGATGGGATGAAGATTGAAGCGACTCATGTGAAAAAGAAGCAGCTTCATCAATACCTTCCTGCTGAGTTAGTGCAGAAGAAGAAGAGAGTGAGCCATTTTTTTAGAGAGAGTCTATTTTTCACTTTTGCTTGCTGACTTATTGCCTCTTTCAGAGCATCGCGGAATTGAATCGCAGCTCAAATGGAGGAAGCTCGAAGAGGATCTCTTTGGACAGCAGTCACCTGGACAGCTCAAGAGACACAGATTCGGGGACTCCTTTCAGCTCCCCCACCAGCAAACCCTCAAAGCCTACCTCTGACGTTGATGACGGGTAAAAACCCTCTTTGGAGTTTATGTAAAATCTCGTTAATTTCTTGACTTCAACATAACTTGTCACTGAAACGTCACTGGTGTACTTTTTTCCTCAGTAGTGTCAGCCCTCCTAAGCAGCTTTTTCTTGAGGTTTCCCCTGCTGCAAGCTCAGCATCGACAGCTAAAGAGCAGGCCTTGTCCGTCCCTGTCTTTGGTTCTAGTGAGTCTTAAGAGTTCTCTTTAAATATACTTTACTTGCGGGTAAAAAAAAAAAAAAAAAGATCAGAGTCCCCGTGTCTAAATAAACCTGTGTGGCTGTGTTCCTCATGCAGAGCCAGCAGACAAAGCAAAGGCCCCCGTTCCTCCAGTAAGTAGCTCTGTCTCCACAGCACCTAGTGGCAGTCCGATCCCCAATGCTGCAAGCAGCCCGAAAGACGACTCGGAAATCCTGGAGGACTCTGTCAATGGAGCTGTCAAGAGACCGCACTCGCCTGTACAAGAAGATATGGCCAAGAGGCACATGGAGGTAAGACGACCTGTGAATGTGTGCTTCCTCAAGATATTTGATGTAAGGAGCTGACCCCTTTTTTTAAATGTTATTTCTTACTTCTGAAGGGAGTTGCACCCAGCGATGATTCTACCTTCAAGGAACCATTTCCACCATCGTCAGACACTCCTCGAGAAAAGGCGAATACGGTAGGGCTTTACTCATGTTTTGCCTTTTATTATTTTCACCGAGCAGACTTACATGTGGTTTTGCCATTTCCCCATTAGACTCCTCTCGCTGAACCAAAGGCTAAGCCCATTCCAACCATAGATACTCCAAGAGCACAGGTGATGCCTGCTTTCTGATGAGTTTAGTTTATAAACAGCAGAGGATTATAGGGTTTAATGTTGTTGTCCCTCCCATCAGAGGCTTCCCAGCATGGAATTGCCTGACGCATCTTCACCACTGCCAGCCAGCAACAGCTGTCGTGTCGTAAAAAATTCCATCAAACTTGCCCTCAACCGCCACAAGTAAGTTTTAGTCTGCTATCCAGGCCCGGCTGTAAAAATACGCGGTGGGTGGGTGGGTAATGTTTGGTTATCCCGCTCCCTTCCTGCTTCACTTATGTCTGCTCTGTTTGTATGATTTGCAGCATCACACCTCCCAAGGCCCCAGTATTTGAGCCCGCCTTGACCCCTGAGGTGCCTCCTGCCAGCCAAGAACGGGGCATGTTCATTCCTGTCATTGGTTCCAGTGAGTTTTTCTTTCATCACTGCTAAACATGAAGATGCAAATATTCATTAATGCCACTTTTGTAATGCCTCACTTTATGTCACCGACATGAGCCCCCTTAGCAGGTATTAGGCCATTAACTGCTTTATTTCAAGGTACCGGGTACTCATGAAGGATGTTGATACCAGCCAGTGATATTTATGGCAAGAAACGGCTTTTATTAAGTTTTCCTTTGTAGTTTGGTAGTTGGTGGTGCACTGTGGCTTTTTGACACAGGTGATACATCAGGTGTGTCGGGAAAATGAAGGGATTTGTTGATGGTTATTTATTGTTTTTTTTGTTTTTGTTTTTTTTACTTTACTTTTACTAACTTATCAAGCATAAATATTTATACTGATATTGAACATCCCAAATTATATATTTTGTTGCCAGTTAAAACATGGGAAGTATTGAAAGATTAATTTACACAGTAGCATAATTCTGTCGCTGTAGGAATAATAGTCAGTCCTTAACTGAGGTAGTTTATACTAAATTTGGCGAGCCCCGGGTAAATCTGGTACTATGCAAATCAACAAGCTTGCTTTTGTGTGTGTGTTTTCCCCCGTAGAACATGTCTCTTCCAAACACTCGAGCCACTCGGTCGGCAGCTCCATCCCCACGCTTGTGAGCCGGGGAGCAGACCCTCTGAACGGCGCGGCCACCAAGCGAGCCCTTTCGCCCTCCCTGGAGGAGCAGGCCAAGAGGCTGAAAGAAACGGAGAAGGCCAGAATCCACATAGCGTGAACTCGCCAGTAGTGTCTGGATTCATGAATGCACACAGGTGGGGGCTTTGTAGACAAGTCAGGTCCGACACACAGGTTGGCTTGACATGTTTAGAGGGGCCAGTTTTGGCTGTCACGTTGAAGGACAGAAGCCTCACCTCCAGATCTCCGGCGGTTACAGAAAAACCAGAAAATAGGCGATTTGGTCAAACGTGAGGTTGTCAGCGCTCAGCAGCCAGAGTGCTTTTTACACAACCAGTCAACTGAGATCTCACATAGCAGCAGTCCTCCCCCCGCCCCTTTTCTTTCTTTTTTTTTTTTTTTTAATGAATGTCTCCCATTTTTCTTCTTACATTTTTGAATTTTGTTTTAAAACAAAAATGCCCAGATTTGTTTATCGACCTTTGCCACACAGCTAATGTTTGGGATGAGAGAAATCAACAGAACAGAAACGTGTACAGTAAATGTTAATGTACATAAAGTCTTTGTCTTTGGGAAAAAAAAAAAGCTAAACTCACTGTCAAGTCTTCTGATGCTTCTATCATAGTTTTATCTAAAGTTGTAAAAAAAAGAAAAAGTTTGAAAAAAAATTTTTTTTTGTGGCTTAAAATTGATTTTGCCCATAATAATATTGATTTTTTTTTTTTTTTTTTTGAGCACAAACACTGTAGTTTAGATAAAGCAGCAATGATGAATTTAGGGTTTGCTTGGATTTGACAAATGCCAACCATAGTTCTTTGGACCACAAGAACCACTGAAAAGGATTCCAGGTTTGTATCTGTCTTTTATGTGTGCGATTGTTGTTTTCCAATAACAGGCCCAGCAGCGCATTTAAAAGTGCTTGTTACAGATGGGAAAATCAAGCCTTTTTTTAAGCAAGGATATTTTTTTTCTAGCTCTGTGAGTAGCCACGTTGTCATTTGCCACAAACTGAACAAAAATCATGAGGGTTTTCTTTCTTTTTTTTTTTTTAACAGTTTGCGTCAACCTGAGTTGATGGTTCACTAAACAAAGCAAAGAGACCGTGTTGCCGCCAAAGCTGCACTGCACTCAGTCAGCATCCCGGCCGGCCATTTGGGCTTTCTCGGAGGGTTACGCGCTCAAGCGCTTCAGAGCGCCCCAATCTCGAGCTACCCTTTGACTTCCCGCCAGAGAAGCAAAGGTTTGTGGTGCTAAGGTGAAAACTGGTTCAAAGCTTTGCAATTTGTTCTGCTAGTTTGAGCGTATGCATGCATGAGGTTGTGTGCGCGCGCATTGCGTACATGCATGCATATATGGTTGTTTTGGAGAAGGACAAAATTCCCTTTGTTTTGGGTAATAACCCTCTGCGCCTCCTGTGGAGGTTTTAAAAGGCATCAGGAGACTCCCCCCAACCCCCTCCATCTGTTTTACAGCCCATCTCACCATCACAATCTGATGTGTGGATTACAGCACATAAAGTGATCACGTGCTGTTGCATTTGGAACCAACAAGGAGCCTTCTTCCACAAAGCAGGTATTGCTTTGATAGGCTCTTTTTCCAACATCAGATTACCTTTCCTCAAAATGTACAGAGAAGTTAACTTTTTTTTCCCCCCAACAAAATATCACGTGCTTCATTAATGGGGGGTTTCTTATAAATTAATTTATATTTGCATATTTGTACCATTTGATCTTTTTTTTTTAATAGCATTCATACTAGGTAGGTATTTTTTGAGCAAAAAAATTACACCAATCTGTTTCAGACAATTGTTTTTGCTGTTGAGAAACATTTAACAAAAAAGGTCATTTAGATGTATGTTTCTAAAATGTATTGAAAGGGTATTTTTGTATGTGTTATGTCATTTAAATGAATCTGTACAACCATTAAACCCCTAAAATCGATACAAGCGTCTCTGTGTGTTTTTTCTTTGTATAACCGTGTTAAACGTTTTGAACATCGTTTTGAAACACAGTTTATTCATATGCAGGTTAATTTCCATCAATTTTATCTATATTTCTTTCCACTAGGAGGCGGTAATGCACACAAAAAAAAGGTTCTAGAATTGATCAAACAAGTAGGCAACTGTAGTGCGGTACTTAATTAGGTCTGATTTCTTACTGTAGTCACACGCTGGCGACATTTTTTTTTTTTAAGAGATTTTTGTTCGAGATTGGCACAGAGGCAGGCCTACAATGAAACTTTAATTGCCCCTCGGGGGAATATGGGCACCACCGTAAAAAAAAAAAAAAAAAAAACGTATTGGGTTGTCTACATTATTAGCCACAATAGGTACTTTTGAGTTTTAAAAATCATAAATGCGTTGTGTCTTCATACGAGTGTTTCTTCATTGCTTTTGGTTTGCTAACCATTAGTCATGTTTGTAAAGAGACCGTCATTGAAAGTTTGCGTTTTGGCTACCGAAATGTTCATTAACGGACATTGTCTCGTTTCAACAAAAAAAATGAGGGGGAAACAATAAGAACGGAATAAATAACAATGCAAAGCTCTTTGTACAGTAATGTTATGCACATTCATGATCGATTTTTCTTTGCGAATGGAAGCGGCATTCTGAACACGAACTTTCTTGTCGTAAAATTTGTGGAGTGACTCGCAAGCACCTGATTGGCCCTTTCTAGCAGGGGATTTCCGTCTGGGCACTTCCTTCACTGGCTCCACTATTCTAGTCCTCTGTCACTCAAACTGAGCAAGTCAGAAGTCTGTGACAAACGTCAACGGTGTGTTTGCATGTTCAGCATGGATGGTGAGTAGCTACCCCCATTTTGTTTATTGTGCAGAAACGACAGTATCAGAGTAATTTACGATGTGTTGAATGAATGCCATTAGTAACTTGTATGTTGATGGTGAATATGATTGGCTCCAGACATTTTTAGATTTTTAAGCCTATTGAACAGTGATCTTCTTTTTTGTAATATCGGGACATTGGCTCGATAATGTTATTTTTGTTTTTCCAATTGTATCGAACAGTGATCTTCTTTTTTTTTGTCCTTTTGGGAAATTGCAAAACAATCTTATTTTCAAAGAGCCAAATATTCGGTAGACCTAAATTCTACAGTACCTTATGACGTGACATTTTGTGATTCTTTTTCATCCAGTTCTTTTGCCCTCCGTGCTTGAAGACGATCCACACCTGAGTAAGTACAATTCAAGAACTAAAAAATTGCAAAAAAGCAAATTCCATCACCAAATGCAGAGAAGTGTACTTTCACTTCCCCATTTTGTGTTGAGGGAAAGAATCAAATCCTTAGTTTTGTTTCAGTGCTGCGTTTGTGATTTTGTGGGACTTGGTGTTCATCTTGAGATTACTACATTATCGCTCGTATCTGCAACATATTTCCATTTGGTACACCTTGCAATTAGGACAAAAATGCGACAGGGCTTGTTTTATACTGACGCAAGTGAGCGAGCGAGTGAGTCTACTTGGGGCACTTGTCACATTGAAGTTCTGTCCACATCAAATGAAACTTCCTGGTCCACTTCTCGTTCCTCACACATGCACAATGGGGGAAGAGTTGTTCGTTAACAAGTTTCAAAAACATTGTATTGTCTAAAAATATTGCACAAAGCAGATTACTGTTTAAATACTGCTGCCCTGCTGCAGTCCCAGAATCCCCTCAGATATGGTAAAGGAGAGCCACATCAAATGTTACTTGGATTAAGCATGCATGCCTGGAGGGTGGGTGCCAGGATGACGTGCTAAAAAAGAGACTTGTGTGGCACCCAAAACTGTTCACATGTGAGTTGAATTCAATAAACGGTCTGTTTAGTATGCATGCCGTGCCACAAAGTATTAATTGTTTTGTGCAATGAGTGTTTTTAGACATCACGCTCTCAGTGAATGAACAGTGAATAAAGGTTACTGTAATTTCAGAAAAGCTACTACTTTGTATTTTTACATCACCAAATGCTCATTTATGGCACTGCTTGAGAAACATGGCTCTAATCATGGCAGATGCGGAAAATTTAGCAAATAAAACAAGTGGAAGCAGAGCCTAAAGACTTAATGCTGAAAAGAGGAACAGTTTGTTTTTTAAGTCAAGCACAAGCCAGAAAATAGTAATCTGCAAATATGTCATTCATCAGTCAGTTATTTGTGACTCCAACACGACAACTTTTTTGTACCTCTTCAACACCATGGAGAACATTACAGACAGTGTGAAAATGCGACAAAGCGCTAACTACAGTTACAAAAAGACAAAAAAGAACAGTTCATGGCACAGAACTTTGTTAGTTATCGTTTCCTATCCCTCAACTTATGAAATACACGCAACAAAAACATTAGAAAAGAAAGAAAGCAACAAGCTATTTTAAGAAGTTTCATGTTACAACAAGCTAACAAACCTGTGATCCTGAAACGCAACCTCTGAAACCTTTTATTATATATCGGCTAATTGGTGGACAAACTTGAATGTTACTTGAAGCACTTTGCTATTGTCATTGGAAAGAGTCTGATTGCATAATAATAAACCCATAATATATAAATATTGTTTTGCAATTTATATCATCGCCACACCATCAGTATATAAAAATTGTTCCACGTTGCACAGTTCTAGTACAATGCATGGACCAGTATTTTCTATACACTTTAGACTTGCTTTATTTTTGTCTTCAAACACATTTATATTACAGTATGTTTAGAAATTGTATTTGATCAAGTTGGCAACATTGCAGGTCTGCAGACCTCCCGTTCATTCTTTTTCTGAAGCGCAAATCCAAACACAAAGTGTTTTTCGTTTCCCTTTTCTTTTTGGGGGGGTTAAAACATAAACAAAAACCATTATCTATGAAAATAGAGCAATGAAATTGTGTTGTTTTTAATATTGTGATTTGAAGAATTCAATGTCAATCCAAAATGCAAAAATGCTGGTATTTTTCAAAATTTCTCAAAAAAAGGGTGAATCTCTCGCACACGAACATTTCCACTAATTTATTACAATTGAGTCTGCAACTAGGATGTTCTGCAACATTTCCAAGAGGGGACATGTTTTCGACACAAAATTAGAAGCTGCTATCGGACCAACTAAGATTTGATTTCCATTTTTAAATGACTACAAATCAATTTGAAGTTGTTGTTTGTCTTTTATTTTGGACCCAAACTATATTGCAATTTTATTGTTCTGTATTTTGTCAGAACTAAACAAAAACACACAAATCTGCCTCTTATTACATGCATAAATAATATTTGGCACTAAAAATTTGCACTACATAATATTTGCACTATATTATTAGCACCATTGTTTCTGTTGTTGTTGTATTGCTCTTTATTGCTATTCTTATTACTATTTATTTATTGCTTGAACATGGAATGTAGTCTGCTCTCTCGGGAAGTGTACTGAATAAGAATTTCATTGTGTGGTATAATAATACTATACATATGACTATAAACCTCTTGGATCTTGAATAAGTGGTATCAGTTTCTTGATATCAGAAACTTCCATAGTTGATTCCTCAAACTAGTTTAATTCTGGAAAAAAAAATGGAATTGAAGATCCTCATTGTTTTTAATCAGACAGCCCCTATTTATCTGCACTTCTAGATAAATCTATCAAATTTTATATTAAAATCTGGAGAAGGCAGCTTATCTTTTGCAAATCTTTAATCACCAGTCATAGATCACATTTTAAACATTACAAAACACGATCCAACTAATTAATTGCTACTTACTACTTGATAAGTCCTTTATTAAGATACCTGTGGTTTGGACATTCCCTCAATAGTGGGCGAGCCAGCGATCCGCATCTTTGAGCAACCCAGAGCGAGAGGAATGCGCTTCAGGTACAAGTGCGAGGGTCGCTCGGCTGGCAGCATCCCCGGGGAAAATAGCACGGATAACAACAGGACCTACCCCAGTCTGCAGGTGACGACTGTGTTTTTGTCCCCTCAAACGCATCATTCTTCAGCTCGCTTCCTGACTTTCCATGCCTGTCATAAACTTTTCCAACCACTTCTCTCTCCACAGATTCTGAATTACTGCGGCAAGGGTAAAGTGTGTGTTTATTTGGTGACAAAGAATGAGCCTTACAGGCCACATCCTCATGATCTGGTCGGCAAGGACTGCAAAGACGGCTACTACGAGGCAGAGTTTGGGCCGGATCGCAAAGTCATTGCGTAAGTTCCATGTGACCTCTGCTAACATGTTAGCTGGGATATTATCTCCTTTGTCTCTCTCGTAGCATGTCAAATATTACAAATAAACAAACATGCATGCTCACAAACACACACACACACACACAAAACTGAAGCATGGCATCATGGGATTTCCCCGAGTGACATCACTGATAGCGCCTATACGTGTGGTAGAAAGGGAAAACTGAGGTTGCGTGTGCACTCAAGTATGTGTGATGAGTCAGAATATTTTGGTGTGTCTCATTTGCAAGTCCCATGGACCTCGAAGTATAGTAAACATTTACATAAAGCACTAGGCAACCTAAAACTAAGATGTCATTTTGATGTACTATAAATAGAAACGGGCCTTATCATGTCAGTTAGATGTGTGCCAAAAAATTGATGCACAAAAGACGCAAGATTCTCATTTACTGCGATTCAAAATCGATATCAAATTTCCCCGAATCGGTTGTGTAGTTACAAAACATAAAAGAAGTCCGTTTCCCATCGGCTTCAGGGTAACTACGCCAAACGCACCCTGTCAAGGAAGAGGCAATGCTACAAAGGCCAACTTGAAGCAAACACACTAATTAATACATGACCGTCAATGCTATGTCCATCGAATGCCATCCCCTCAAGTCTGTACCAACATTAACACACCAACACAAAAAAAAACCCATATTTGATTACATGTTTATTGTCACAGTACAGCACAAGCCCCAAGTGTTGCTAACTACATGGTGCATTCACAACAGTCAGACATTTAATTTCTGATAGAAGAAAAGTCCAGCTATGCTTTAATTGTTAATAACTGCAAATATCTAAACACTGTGGGCTTCCTATCAATCTATAAATGCGGACATAAATCAAGAAAACGTTGGAGGTGAAATTACCTTGATTTATCACTTAATTCCAAGGAATGGTACGTTAAGTTACTTTTGTTTACAATAGCCAATTGAATAATAAGGTTTTGGTCTACTGGTTGGTATGACAATTGGCAATGGTGGTCCACACAGTTTTATTGAGGAAAAAGGCACTTTTTCTTTTAAATTAAAACTGAAAAAAATGTTAAATAAAAAACAAAACAATACCGTTTAATGGCTCCATTTTTTATTCGCAAAGCAGACTGATGAGACCTGAGTCCTCGCAAATTACTTTGAATAGAAAGTAATTTTGAATCAAAGAGCAATTATGAATTGACTCCTACACCCAAAAATCTGAATTGAATGAAATTGTGAGGCAGTAAAAGATTTCCGCCCCTAATGTTAGCAGGATTACATAGAATGGAGGGTGATGAATGGCCCCAGGAAGACCCAAATCAAATTTTATAGATATTTATTTGAGTCACAGTATCAATAAATATAACATAAAAAATAATAACAAATAAACCGATATAATGTAAGTTCCAATGCAACCAACAGACTCACGATTCCACATCTAATTTTGGTTCCATGAACCAGAAAACAGGCTGCTAATTATTTGGCGTTTTTTGATGGAGTTGTGTCACAATATGTCTCTCATGCCATGTGTTATGATTTGTTTAGTTTACAGAATCTGGGTATCCGTTGTGTGAAGAAGCGGGAGGTCAAAGATGCCATTTTACAAAGGATTAAGAGAGGGATCAACCCCTTCAATGGTGAGTCCTTTGACATTTCATTTACATTGCCAACATTTTAACCTCAACGCTATGAAGCAGAAATTTAAACTATATGAAATACTTACATGACAAATACTGTTTGACTAACATTCACACAGCTGTCAGTACATTATGACAATAATTGAGACAGTGGTGGTTTTATCTCAACACAAATCAGCATGACAATGTTTTGAATGAGCATTGCAAACTGAAAATGACACTTCTCTCAGAAATTGAGCATGAATGCTTAGAAATTAGTCACAGTACAGAAACGCCAGTGTTATTCAATAACCGTCTAACATTAGGCTCTTTGCTAGTCTTCTATTCCTATATTTTAAATTCATATTCAACCTCAGTCAGAAATCATGTGCTGGTGTGAGCCACTGGGATTGGGGGGTGACTCAGAAAAGGGTACAACAATAGCACTATATTAACAGGATATGACGACAATATGTTACGTATGCGCTGAATTTTATCGATTTGTAAATACTCAAAAATTTCCGCAAGTGAATGAGGGTGTGAGCCGTACACCGGTAGCGTTTAAACTCAGTCTTATCATCAACTGCATGGAACAAGAGCTAAAGAAAATGTATGGAAAACTGCAAAGTTCACTCCTCTTCTAAATGTGTTTTATTTGTTGTTACTCAGCCAAAATACAAGGAAAAGAAGCTAAATGGGGAGTATGACCATGGTTAATGCATCACGGCGTCTCTTAATGCTTAATCAGACACAGTACCAAAATGCCCAGAAGGAATGTGATTGGATACTAAATATCTGATGAAATGGCATCTTGCATTTTATTTCAATCGGATCCAAGTAGCATAGTGTGACTGCTCTTCTCATGCAACTATTAAAATGCTCACTAACAAATTACTAATTACAATCTATTTGAGGCGTCTGGTGATTTATTTTTCTTTTGGCGCTCTTGTAATGAAATGTAATTATGTTATTAATGTATTATCTTTGCCAGAACTGAGCTGCCTTTGCTCATTATCCAGTTATCTGCTGCTGCGCTGATGCTATGTTTGAAATATTTCAAAAGAACCTGACCCATTTACTGTCACGTCAAGCCAAAAGTCTGATTTCAGATGTCTGGTGAAATGCCATTTCCCCTCTCTTTCCATTTTGCGCCTGTGCAGACAGAGAGCAGAGCTGCGGTGCAAACAAGCGATAGAGCGGGCGACTTCCCCATTCTTGGTCACAGTTGCTCAAATGAATACATGGAAAATGCCACGTGAGATTTGGGAATGTAGGATTCATTAAAAGGGGAAGGTATTCACAAAGAGGGTGGTTCTCTAGCTCTCACAGTCAAAGTTAAAAGCATGCTTGGGTGTTTTCTTCATGCCGATGTAAAACTATCAGGAGATGGTCTAATTATTAGACCATCTCCCGATAGTTTTAATTCTTAGACTCCTGCTTTTTTTTTTTTTTTTTTACCTCTGAGCTTAAATGCTATTGGGGATCCATAGGACCTCTGGTCATTGCTTTTTAATGTTTTGTCCCTCACTATGTAAAATACTCTTGAGTATTGATGTCCCTCATCTGCTCACTTCTGCTCGGAAACTTGACTTCTTCCTGTATCAGAGGTCATCACTTCCTCTCTCTTTTCATCACACTCCTGCACTCCTTATACATGCACAAACTAAACTGACGGATGCAAAATTTAGAACTTTGTTCGGATTTAGAGGTATGGCAAAAAAAAAAAAAAGATTCACAAAAAAAAAAAAACAACCCCCAAATTGATTTTAAAAATTTAAAAAATGAATAAAATAGCCCTACTTCCCATCTGTTTCCGTGTAACTACGATGGACGGGCAACAACAGCACATCACACGCCATTGGCATTCTACAAAGACTTTTTTTTAAATTGAAAAATCAACGTACTTCAATGTAAAACATAATTGAAAACATCAATTAAAATTGTTTTTCCCACAAGTGGCTGCTACTCCGTTTCGATTTCCATCCCATCACGTCTCTGCCAGAATTGCCAAACCAACATCGATAAAGTCATATTCAATCACTGATGAAGAATGTAAATAAACTGCGAGTCAGTTACGCTGTCATTGTATGACACGGCACACGTCTCAAGCAGTACTGCTAGCAGCTCGCTCAATGGTGCATTCAAAGGCAGTCGGATATTTCAAACTCAGACTGAAAAAAGGTCAGTTTATGCCTTTACAATTAGTCATTGCATGTATCTAAACAATATGCGCTTTCTGTCAATCTACAAAAGATAACAGTAACTTAAGTATATAATACCCAATGAAATAACTCGGCTTTCGTCATCCATTCTTGTAGTTGGTTTGCCAATGAATCGAAATAAAGAATATGTGAAAGAAAGGCACTTTTATTCAAAATTCAATACATGTAAAAAAAAAAAAAAATAGCTCTTTAATATCTCCATTTGTCACTGTCTTGCGAAGCATGCTGCAGTAGAGTGACAATTTATTGATTGAAGCAGAAATCATTGTCGATCAAATCGTTTTGAATAGAACATTATTTGGAATCAAATATCTATTCTGAATGGAATTGTAGACCCAAAAAAATCTGAATTTAATTGAATCGCGAGGCATTCAAAAATTGGAATTTAAATGTCTGGATTCATGAAAGAAGTGAAAATACGCCCCGACGTTTAACGGGGTAAAGACTAGTTGAGTTGTTTTTGTCAATTGGACATTGCGGCATTGCTCAAATTTCTTTGCAGTATAGTTCAACACTCAGATTGACTAAACTGTAAATTAATTACATGTGCTACACACACACACACACACAATAAAATAGGGAAAAATACAATCCATCCATTATCTATATCCACTATGGTCGCTGGCTTGCTGATGCCCATCCCAGCTGTGTAGGCAGGGAAAATACCCAACAAGCTATTTGCAATATTTATGCTTCACGTTCTAGATGAATGAGTTTCCATCTCGTGCAAAGCGGCACCCCAGTCAAAGATTCACTAACACACTTTCTTGCCCCGCTACTTTACTTTCACACACGTCACGAGCCCATTTCGGACACTTGTGCCGGGAGTCTCAGCTCTCGGTTATACACACACGCACACACACACACACACACACACACACACACACTACTTTCCACTCTGCTGTGACGTTGCTCCGCGTCACTTGTGGCGACAAATTGTAGGCGGGGATCAAAAGCGTGTTTGAAAATGTTTATTCAGGCCTTTCTCAGTCTTGCTTGCTTTCAAATGTGCAGTAAATTCTCAGGGCTCCTTTCTGTATTGTGTTAATTTGTTCTATTGACCACACCCCCACAATGCGTTCACTGCCAGACCTATAATGTTCAAAATATGCATTGTGATTGCTCTTTGATAGTAACAATAATCTTGCTGTATACGTGCGTGTGTTTTTGCATGTGTGTGACCACAGTGCCGCAGGAGCAGCTGCTGCAGACAGAAGAGTATGACCTGAACGTGGTCCGATTGTGTATACAGGTTTTCCTGCAGGATGACAAGAGCCACTACACTCGAGTACTCAAACCTGTAGTCAGCAACCCCATCTATGACAACAGTGAGTGACTTTTTATGTAGGTATTTTCAATCTCTGGTTTGAAAGTTGTAACAATCATTCTAAGAGAAATTATGGAAAAATAAATATTTAATACTAAAGTCAGAACAGCCGTCGCATAAATCTGTTTTACCCCTACTGACAATCTTTTAAGTGCAATTTTAGGTATGAGTCTAACCAGAGGTTAATATTAAATTGTTAATGACAAATTTAATCATTCTTAATGGTATACCTTTTAAAATAATCAAACCACTGTCAGCAATTAAATCGTTGTCACCAAACCACAAAAAAATCCAACTCTAAAATTATTTAAAAATAAAACTATTTTGATAAATGAGCTTGCCACACGGATCTTCTTGTGTAATTTTTATATTTCTAATATCGTTTAATTTAATGCTTCTTAAGAGTCAATTAACGGGCACATGAAGGAACATATTGCTAAATTGTGTTAGTGACTTTTCTGCAAAAATACTGTATATCTTTCTTTTGTTTCATACGGATACAAATTGAAATTCGTGATGCAATTTTTCTGCGTATAAATAAAACAGATAATTTTACAAGATCAAACTTGTGGAGTTGCTGAATAAAATACACCTAGGCCCTTATTGATATTACAATGAATATGGTTCCAAAGTTTAATAAAAACTGGCTGTAAAAGTATTTCATCATTGAAAAAACAGTTGAGAACCACTGCTATAAAATATGTATGTCCCAAAGCCTATCGAGAATCTTAGAAAGACAAATATACATTATTTGCAGCCCAGGTGTTTGAGATTCAACCCCTATGATAATCTTTGCTGTGAAAAGTAAGGTATATCCCGGCACTATTTATTGTTCACTTGTCTCTACACCTGCAAGAATTATTACAGTTTTGTGTCTCTCAAAACCGTTACAGGGGCTTTAGTCACTTGTGACCTAATTCACTGTTTATCATACACACATGCACACACACATCAAGTGAAAGGGGAAGTTGTATACTGTATCCACACTAACCCTCAAACTAGTGTTACCATGAGTACTTCCTCTTCTGAAAAACAGACATGTGACTCAACTTTATGAGGCTTCAACATAATGTTTACTGCTCAGTCAATATGATTTTGTTTTTAGCTAACTTGATGGCACGCAAAATGTGGTAACACCTGATATGCCACCTGTGATTTGACCTATTTGCTCATCTCCATATTTAAAAACAAAAGGGGCACCTAACACTGCAGAGCTGAGGATCTGTCGGGTCAACAGTAACAGCGGCTCTGTTAAGGGAGGAGATGAGATCTTCCTGCTTTGTGATAAAGTACAAAAAGGTACAGTACCATGAAAAAGTTTTTGCTACCTTATATTCATCTCGAAAAAGAAATAAAAATCAGACAACTATAAACTAAGTAAACATAAGATGCAATTCTTAAATGGACCTTTTATTTATCGAGGAAAAAAAATTAAAGCTTCATGACCCAATGTGAAAACACTGACAAAAAAGTCATTTTGCAAAATACATCTGATTGCCGAGAGTCTCGTCACATGTGTTGTAAATACAACACAGCATTTCAGGAAAAGAACATCTTACCAACAGTCAAACGCGGTTGTGGTATTGCGATGGTCTGGGGCTGCTTTGCTTCTTCGGAACCTAGATGGCTTGATAAAACCATGAATCTTGCTTTTTACCAGTCAGCCCTTTTAGAGCACATTTCGGTTCGTCTGAAACACATCGGCAACTCAACTTTAAAAAAACTACATGCATCTCTTATTGTGTAGCCAAGTGGAACTACAGACTTGAATCTATTTGAAGTACTACGATATTACCTTTGAAAGGCCATTCATGCTTGAATTCCCTCCAATGATAAGCAAATAATCTGGCAGTTGTCCAAAAAAATCTCCACAAAGATGTGAAAAACTTATAGTAAAAGCTTCATTTCGGTTGTTTCTACAGAGAATAGCCCATCCAGTTATAGGATTTAGGAGCAATCGCTTTTCACACGAAAATAAATGAAAACCCCCATTTGAAAAACTGTATCTTGTGTTTCCTTGTGTTGTCACTGACTAATATTCAAATGTGTTTGATAATGGGAAACATTTAACCTATTAATTTCTAGCGCTGATAAAATCCTAGATGGTTGGCCCGATAGTCATCATGGCAGTGAATGAGTTTTGATGCGACATACGTTTTACTATTACTTGAGTGTTTACGTGCAGAATAAGACTACTTGTACAATAAATTTGTTTTGTCACGACTCTCATTATTTCCTCTGAATACATAAGCGACTTTGTAAAAGAGGACTTTTTACTTGAGTCATGTTATTTTAAAGTAATAGTATTCTTGCTCCAGCACGATTTTCCTCAGCTGTCTCTAACTCTGTTGAGTCCTCGCCATTCATCCTTTTGCGTACTCATTCCCTTTTCCCTCTCCATCATCCGCTTTTCCTTTAGATGACATAGAAGTCATTTTCTCCACCGATGGCTGGGAGGCCAAAGGCTCATTCTCCCAAGCCGACGTTCATCGCCAAGTGGCCATCGTCTTTAAGACGCCACCTTTCTACAACACCTCTATTACAGAGTCCGTCACCGTACACATGCAGCTTCGTCGACCGTCCGATGTGGAAGTCAGCGAGCCCCTGGACTTTCGATATCTTCCAGATGACAAAGGTTAGGATGCGTGTAACCAGGTGCCTCGCAATTAAGCCTCAAAACCTTTGAAATGCAATATTTCAGTTCATATCTGTTTGTTTTTTTCTAGATCCTTATGGCTATAATAAGAAAAAACGCAGTAGAGAGAACATAATGAAGATGTCAGGATTGTCAGGTAAGATTTGCCACGAAAATGAAGCTGGTTAAACAATGGCAAATTTATGTTCTAATCCGGACTAAATTTATAAACACATGAATGTTACAAAATGTTTCTGCATTTTTCTAGCTGTCCCGTTTCCTGGCCTGGCTATGAACAGGCAAAGGGCAGTGCCACTGAATACCACAAATCGCATGCAAGGTATAGTATTAATCACAAAAACATGTCAGGAGTTTCAAACCTGTAATCACATAACAAATCACTTTCGGTAGTGGAGTTTGAGTGCCTGAGTGAGTAATCCTAGCAGGTATTGCTAATTGCACCAGTAAAGGTCTTCCAAGGAAGAATGGTCATAAAAAGGCCAACCATACACTGATTTCCATACAGAAATTTGGTGGTTGACCTAATGACCTATGCTAACCAAACAACATAACTTTTGATTGCCGGCTGGTACAACCCAGCACAAATATAATAAATCTTTTTTCTTTTATCACTAAAAGAGGTATCAGTAGACACTGTTTACAAAATCAAGCCTTGATCATGTTTTGCTCCCAATGTAAACAACAAAGTGTTGTTCTGAAATCATGTTTTTTTTTTGCCAATTCAGGGTGCTAAAAAGACAACAAAATCAAGTGAGGACTCACGTCTGACACTTCTTTTTTTAATTTCAATTGACATTCCTCTTTTCTGTTTTTTTTTTTTTCTCATGTAGTGCAATGTCATGCGGTCGACCAAGACTACCTTGGCAGTTGACTGGCTGACTGCGGTTGATGTATTGAACATAGTTGAATTAGGATTACTAGACAGTGTCAGTTTATCATATTTGAAAATAGTTCCAATGTTAACCAAACCTCTTGGTAGCAGCACATACTGTTTCACTACTAGCACCCATTCTCTATTATATCACCATTCCTAGTTTGTTTCCAACCGTTGCACGTTCTACCATATTTTTCCTGCTTTGAAGTACTGTATTTACCAGTTCCACCAATTACTTCCTGTTCCGAGCACTTGCCTGATCAAAACAGTTACCCGCTTTAGATTTATTATTCTGATAAAAGGCCAAACTGGCACATGGCAATCAGTGACATTGCCACAATTTACAGTTGCTTGATAGTGGTAAAGTGGTTCCTGCTTGATTGGACAATGATCATTTATTCAATGGACACCACTTGACACCAAAATGGCTTGGGAGCCTAAACTCAAGTCGCTTTTGTGGTAAGCCAGTACAAAGAGTAGATATCACTGTACCTTGATCAAAAGGTGCCTTTGGGACATTATTTTCTTTCTTAAGTTAGATTTACCATTCAACTCTCACATGCGCTTCCATTTTCACGTCTTTTTTTTTTTTTAACTCCTGAACATGCCCTTCCGCCCACAACAGGATCTTCTTAGATAATACCAAACACAATGACAGCTTATCCGTGTCCACTTCAGGATGTGATTGACTTTTGTATTCCAAGTCCCAACTCACGCGCAGGACATTTGATGTTTAAAAACGGATCTAATCAACATAAAGAAAGCAAAAATGAAAAATCAGATTGTGATAAAAAAAAAAAAAACGCTTTAACACGCACTGTGATCGTAATGAATCTATTGATCCGACACCCCTACTTCTGTGCTTTCCAGACTTCAACATGTACCAGAGGCAGCCTCCAGCGCCAATGCAGCAGCAACCTGTGTTCAACCAACCCTACCATGCAAATGTTCCAGTCAGCCATCCCTGGACGAACCCCAACCCAGTACTCCCAATGGATACAGTCCCTGTCAATCCTTCCACTGTCATGACCCATCCACCCCAGCCTAAGAGCAATCGGCCACAACATCAAAGCCATGCTTCTGGTTTCCCCTGTGAAAGCAATGTCCTCCCTGAGCTCTCCGTGAGGGACCTGCAGTGTTTGGACGCAGTTCCTCAGGTTCCTGTGATAGGCCAACCTGAGTCCCACACGCTCTTCCAATCGCAGCACCAGGGGGCGGGCCCAGCTTTCAATAGCCGGGTCCACAACCACCTCAGTAGTCAGAACCAGGGTTTCCAAAATATGTGGAACAATTTTCCTGCTTCCAATCAATTCCAAAACACATTTGACAACCCTGTTCCTGCTTCAGAAGAGAGTGTTCAGGGAAACAGGGCTTTTCCACTCTTGGAGGGGATGGAAAGGAATGAATTTCTGAAGGACCAAAGAAGAGGAGACCCTCAGACTGGGTTCCAACTGAAACAAGTCAAAGAAGAGGCTAACATGTCTGTGACGCCATTTCCTGGGGAACCCCGAGCAAGCACATACACCAACGTTCTTCCTCAGTCTATAAGCAACGGCACCAACATGAATCTTTTAAGGCAAGATGGTGGACAAAAACCACACCATGCTCACCCAAATTTTAAAGACCCTTACTCATCTAACCACATGACTTCTGAGACTCACTTTTCAACTTTGGCTGATTGGATTAGGTCTGAGACAAGTCATTCCTCACAGCAGTGATGACAAAACAGGACCTAACCAGAAGGTGCTCAGATCCAAAGAATTCACCATCTCATTTAGTGTTGAATTCCTGAAAAGTAAAACCTATGCTATTATTCTTGGGATGCGAATCGGTTACTTGCGTTGGCATGGAATGCATAATGGATTACATCAGTGGGTGAGCACAATAATTGACACGGGAGTTCCACACCTGCAATTAAAGTAAGGAATGATGCATTGGTAGGTGGTAACGTGAATCTTCACATGATACATAACTTCATTCTTTTCACCAGATAAACATTAGTCGTATTTTCTTTTAAGTCATTTCAGACAGAAAATACCGCAGTTCCTACACACTTCTGTTATTTAGAGCTGTAGTCCAATTTCTTACAGGTTAACCAAATCAGCACATGCGTTTGTGAAGGAGATTATGAAAGTTTGAGGAGGATAGAAGTGTGGTATAAGTGGGTCAGTGGAACTTTGTTAGAGGCATCGTGGGTTCCGTTTCCACTCCGTGACCGTGTGAATGTGCGTTTAAGTGGTCTTCTGTTTCTGTCTGTGTCCTGTGATTGACTGACCAGCAGTCCAGGGTGTAGTTTACCTGTGAACTTTGGCCCTCGCTCTCCAAAATTCATAACCGGGTAAGCAGTATCACGAATGGATACTGCAGGTACCCCCCCCATGACGTTTAATCCTTTGCCGCTTTGAATCAAGTGCAAATGTATCATAATTTCAATGGAGGTTTCATTCTTGGGAAAATGGTGGGGGATTTTCAAGTTACTGTAGCCTCTTCAATTGCTTTGTAAATATATTTTTGTCCAATATAAACAGTTTTTTACTTTTTTTTTGGTTGTTGTCATTTTAGCCATGCTTCAGTGCTTGCTGAAGAGGCTCATGAATTGACAAGGTACTAAATTTCCAATGAGGAAGTTGGAGGGAGCACACAGAGTTGTGACTTTCCTCAGTAATGACTATGTCACACCGGTGATCACATATGTATGTTATTTTCAAAGAGCCAAACAGATGTTTGACTGATAGAAATGTAAATATGTTGTTTTTTCATTCATCTCAGGCTTCTTCAATTTATTTTGGATAGAGACATGGCTGGTTAAGGACAAACCTAGCTCATTATCTTTTATACTTGTTTGACTTTAAGAAGAATTGTTGAGTATGATTTTTTTCTATGTTTTTTTTTGGAGGGTTTTGCTGCAGGATCAGATTTAATAAACATTGTCATTCAAGATCTGTTGTTGCTTGCTGCATTTAGATATACAAATAATAGGAATTCCAGATTATCAGATTAATTGCCATGAATTAATTACAGTCAAAGTGTTACTTTTTAATCATGTTAATCTAATTTTTAATCTTTAACTTTATGATTTCTGTATGAGGATTGGATTAGTTTTGAACTAACCCTTAGTTACTTTGTACTTGGTTGGGGGTTGGAAAACAAAAGTGAATCACACTCTAATGGGTTTAGCATGGCTCACTGGTAAAGTGGTCCTCTCCCAGCCGAGAATCGAAGGGTTTGATCCCATAGTGACCATGCCAAAGTGTTCTTGAGCAAAACTCTTCCATTGACCATTTGAAGTGGAGACAGATTGGCTGTCAATGTGTATGGCATAATCTGATAGTCTCTGATGTGGGTGGGAGGAAGAAGAAATGAGTTTTCTTAAAATAGAGGAGCATGTGAGAGTTGTCTGAATTAAAAAAATAGGCGCTTTAATGGCACCTTCAATGCACATGGTATGCACAGTATTCTTTCTAAGAAGGTGTTTGCTTCCAAAAGAAGCGGCTCAAATTCAGCCTACCGCATAAATGCAAAGCGCCCAGCTACAATTGCAACTATAGCTAACAGTTTGAGCAAAGACTTTAATGAACCATGCCTAAAAATTTAAAACAAGAATGAAGGTTTTTCACTGAAACTTTTAGGTAAGATGAAAACAACATTAATTGGATCAATTAATTACATATATTAATCCCTCAATTTTTCTAATCTCTTGACAGCACAAAAAATACCATTATCATTATTGTTGTATTACAAATTAAAAGCATACAAGCATGGAAGAAGTATAAACCAGCCACAAATGCCAGATTTTTGTCATTTTAAAAAATTGAGACCAAGTGAATTAAAATATACCATTCAATTGAATTATAAACTGTAGATCTCAATTGAAAAACAAAACTTTCAAGACTTAAAATAAATAAAAAATGAATCAATAACGTAATGTGAGTGCAGAATTGTGAACACACTCCTACAGATGACGGTTGTGTGGTTATAGAATAAATCACATTCAAACACAGATGAAATATTAGTCATCACTTACCTGCCACAATTAAAATTTCTCTTGATTAATTAACTAATTCTAGCCTCTTTTCTGACATTTTATTACAATTTGTACTTACATCTTACAGAACACGCCATGGTCCACAGAAAGCTCCATAGCATCAGAGGGTTTTCACTCTTTTAAAAGGTATCATCAGTCTGGTGAAGAGTACACAAAAATTTCCAAGGCGTTAAATAAAACTTGGAACACAGTGAAGATAGTCCTCAAATGAAGAGACTATAGCACAATGGTGACATGACCAAGAACTGGATATTCCTCCAAAACTGATTTAAAGAACGCAAGCAAACTGCTCAGGATGAGCACCCAGCACATGGAAAATGGGTATGAGGTGTCTGGAAGAGCATCTGCTGATAAAACTGCGCCAGGCATATCATGTGAGTAAGTGACTCGCTGGAGGAAAAAAATTGATGATAAAATCATTATTTTTAATCAGTTATAAAGACAACTTGATAAGATAAGCAGTATGGGTAGTTTATTACTCCTTGTTGGTCAAATCTTTAATCCAATGTGTTGGGTGTAAATAAGATAATATTGGCTCGATTGGTTTTTGACGGGGGTAGCAAGTTCACCCGACTCAGGATATTTATTTAAAGATATAAAGAGAGGTTCCACAGATTTAAAAAAATAAAATAAAATCACGCATTGACACATGTTTTGTTTAACTCTTGTTCAGTAGTTTGATCATTTTTGGGTTATTTTTTTCCACGTTAGTCTTGCAGTATTTAGGCCAAGGAATGTCACACTCCTGGTAGTGTGAAAACTATGAACCTCATTGACCATGTTTCTGTAATTCTCAAGATAGTACACACGTTTATATTGCACAAATGCAGCAACTCATTAACTCACACCTTTGACAATGACCGATGCAATTATATTTGGAGCCCAGGTTTTTCCATGGTGCAATATTTAAAAGCTTTGGTATTGTGTATACAGCAGAGCAGAAGGGTTAATAATGAATAAAGGTTTTTAAAAAAATCCAAATAATCAGTGGTCGCAATAATCACAGCACATAAACAAGCAATCCCTACATCAGTTAGAAGTGCTAACTCATGCTAACCGCCATGCTAGAAACTATATTGTCTAACGAAAATAAAATACAAGTTTTGCAGGTTTGTTTCTTTGCTGTGGCTATGTCATTGAGAAATACAGACACTGTTTACCTTAGCATGTATGAATATTGTTTACAATGTATCTGCTGCTAATAGACAAGTGGAAATGTGATTTAACATGATAATGTGCTGTTTTGTATTTGTTTGCTCTAATTGGATTACCACACCGATAACCATTCATTTGATTATCCAACAGTAACTTGTGAGGAGGAGTTTATTTTGTGTCATTCCACTGGCCTACTTTTTACATTATACAACACATTTGTGATTTCCTTTTTTCCATGTTTCAATGTTTATAGTTGTACCAGCAAAGAGAGATGCTAAAAGTGAGCCTCCAAAAAATACAACGCATGCTTGCACATGTGCGAAAACACATGTCCGTGTTCATGAAAATTGATATGTAACATTAAAATTTGCTTCTGAGTCTTGCTCATTGTTGTTAACAACATGATGGAAAACACAAGCTGGACCAGTTGAGCCACCCATTTCCAGTCAAGCCCTGCCTTAACTGGCACTGGTTTTGGGTCCTCACCTTTTTTTTCCTGAAGCCTGTCAGCCTCACCGCCTGTCACGCTCACAAGCCCACAATCAATGACAATCTGACAATGCAATGCACTGTACTACAAAGATGTTATCTAATCTAATTGAACGGCGGTTATTACAGGGCAGTTCTGTGATTGCTCCTTCTTAAGAAGGCAATGACAGCTGTGTTTGCACAGATCGAGTGAAATATTTATTTTGTGTACTTTTATAAACGTGTGCCATTGGATTTTAGTGTGGATTTTGTAGAATACGTTTTACTCTAAAATTTACTTTTCAAAAAAAAAAAAAAAAAAGGTCTACTTGGTCCAAGTCTCAACAGAGAACATTTTACACTTAGAGGGTTGGTAAAACATTTTGAATGTTATATTTTATATTCAGACATTTTTAGATAAGAATGCTTAATGCATTGACATAGTTCTTTTCTGTCTGATCTTGAAATACCTGACTGCATTTGAATGCACCACGTAGTTAGCGGCTAGTGCCAACGCCTGACTGGAGATATGTCTCCTCAAATCACAGGAGTTTTTAAGTCCTTAATCGGTGATTACCACTAAATATTGTTTTTAATGGCAGTATGTTGATATTTGTAGACAATTGATGTGACGGCAAGATGGAGTCTGGTGGAGGATAAAAAAAAAATAGCTGGTGGCAACCACTGCTGCAAGAGCTAACTTAAAATAAATAAATAAATAAATGGCAAACCTCTGATGCCGTGTATGATTTTTTTTTCTCCAAATATTATTATGCGTATTTATGTACAACAAAGCCATGAAACTCTAAATATTTGCATTGTTTTTAATGATGTGTAACATGGGAACCTTTTATGCAACACCTTATCCCCAGCTCAACTAGTCAGTACAAAAGCTTTAATGACATTCGGTTATGATTTAATTATTCGTAATTTGAGGGATGGAAGGATGCCCAGTCCGCATAGTATCATCTTTTCCGTCACTACACTGACCTAGATAATATAAAATCTCAGCGATAGAATGTTTTACAAACTTTCTACAGAACATTTTAATTATAGCAATTATAGCAACAGTCATACACTTGCTTATCATACAGAGCAGGGAAAATCCCAAATTTTCGTCCGCAGCGGGAACCATGATTCTCCAGTTCCAAAGCAAGTATTTTTGCCTAAAATCTTTTACTGCCATTGGATTATTTCTATTTTCTATTTTTAATGTGTGGACATTAATGTTTTGACTTTGTTTATTATCATATTGGCCACCTTTTCACATAATCTATCAGGTTGTAGATATGTTAGATGCTTAAGTGTTTAAATGTATTAAAGCCACATTTAGTACACATCTGTTGTTTGGTACATTTTTGTTTAAGATTAATGCACAATGATTACTGGTGCAAATCAGACTGATAAAAAAAAACTAAAGAAATGTTAACTGGCTTCTGAAAACTTACCATTGAAAGATTACTATATTAAAAAAAAAAAAAAAAGACAATAGAACTGGTCTTTACAAATATGGTGTCAACGTCTTAATGCTAGTTTGTATGGAACAGCAATAATGTCCCTCGGTCACTTTGACCCGGGGTGTATTTAGTGTATTTTGTTTGAACTATTTTTATGATCATTTCTCATGAACACCAATAATGTCTGTGGCTCAATATGACCCAGATGTGTGTTTAACTATCCAACATTGTCCATTTTTTCTTGTGGAAACCCAATCACATAGTAACAAAGGCAATAATTAATTTATAGCTGTGGGTAATGTTTATTTCTCTGTATTAGTAATAACATTCTGGGTCAATTTGTTTGTTAATTGTTGTTTCTTTCGCAAACTGTTTGGAGTCAGGGACCACTTTTAGAAAGCAAATTTTCCAAGGACCTCCCATGCAAACGTTTGCAGAAACAAAAAAATATAAGCATTATAGTCTAACCTTTTTATTCATTGACAGATTCAATTTGACAACAAGCATACATGTTATTTTTCAGCTATACTGAAGTTTAGAAAATAAAAATTGCAAATTGCATGACTTCTTATAACAAACTGGGTCAATTTCCCCCAAAGTAGTTGCTGCCAATTATTTAGCCAAAAACAGCATGATAAAAAAATGCTGTTAGCAAGCAATTGTAAACACAAAATTCATTTTGACCAATTTCAAAATGATTACTTTTAAAAAAATTTATTAAACGGGATGATTTGATTGTTTTATTGACAAGTCATGAATACTTTCACAATTTAACATAAAATAAAATTAACACAATATATATATATATATATATATATATATATATATATATATATATATATATATATATATATATATATATATATATATATATATATATATATATATACATATAGTAACCCAAATTATTTAACGGACCCCTGGGGTCTGCTGACGCCACTTTGAGAATGACTACTCTAAAAGTTTTCGAAAACTGAGCAAGCCATACGATGCACTGGTTCTGCTAAAATGACTTTGATCTGAATAAATCACGAAAATGCAAAAGGTCACTGGCTCGTAGTATGAACCCCAAATACCAAGTCCGCAATCAACCCAAGCATCTTCCCACACATTGTGACATCACAAGCCAATACTTTCAATTGCCAGGATAACGACAGCATAATTTCACAAATGGCAGCCAAATTATCACACACCTACGCTAGTAATACCACATAGACATTTTATGCAGGCCGCCCTACGGCGCACACGCCTGCTCCACAGCATTGACATCACTCTGCTTGTTTGGTCAAACCACAATACGCGCCGTTGTGCTCTAAGCTTGTGTTTAGGAGAATCTATCCGCACACTGACACAGCAGCCGCCTCCTCACACACCTCAATTGGGTGTCAGTGTCATTGTCATTTTACTTTACTATTCACCACATTGGGGGATTTTTGCTGTGATGTCACAATATTTCATAGCTAATTGCAATATACATGTATCTTGCAGAGGTACAGAGGGTTTTTGTCATCGTTTTTCCTTTTACGCGGTAGAGCAATCATGCATATAAATTACACATATTAACAGTTATCAAACATCATATGTATTGTTGTTCAATTTGTCATTATATCATTATATAATCATTGCCAATGATAAACAGTACAATACTTTATTATCTAGCACTGTCACTGGCTTACCCAAATGATATACTTCCCAGTCACAATAAGTTCAGTGCTCTGAGAATTAAATGACCTGCATGAATGAGAACATTCACAGCCACTTCACACTTTGTCATAATTGCACATACAGTATATTACTGTTGCATAATTAGACTAATTTATTACTTATCAATTACGAATACATCACATTTAAATCCTCTGTGTTTTCCCATTTCTTGTTGAGTAAGGCCTCTGTGTCACTTTGTATTAGCTCTTAACAGACATCCACAGAGCCCATGCCGCAACAGTTGCATATGATGAGGTCCTTGAGTTCAGGGTGCAGGCCCAATCAATTGCACTGAAGAAGAGCTACTGTGCATGTCGAATTTCTACGCAAGATTTAAAGAGGAGAACATCAGGATTCTTATATCCCAGCGCAGCGCATGTCACTAAAGCAGCAGTGATGAATGACAATTTAGCTCAATAATTAAATGTAGCACATCCTAAATTTAGGGCTACATCCTAAATTCGTTGCCAGCCAATCACGGTGCACACAGAGATTAAGACCGCTCACATTAAGTAATTTTGAGCGTCCAATAAACCTACCATGCATGTTTTTGGAAATGTAGGAGGATCTTTGTGTACGGCAATGAGTCTTAGGTTTTTGAGTAGCCAATTCATATACAGTGTGTGTTGTGTGTGTTTGGGTTTGAATTTGTCTTGGCTTTTGAATATATTTCTACACAATAGCTCTCCCTGCTGGGAGTAATGTTACGATGCATTTCAAATTCAGGGAAATTCAGTTTTAAGCGTTACTGTTTACATTTTGTACTAATATTAAATTCTGTAACAAAGAAGAAACCCGAGAATTGAAAATAGACACTTATATTGTACCTGACAGTCATGGGCCGTTAAATTTCGCATCCTCCCTCGAACTAACTCACAAAATAACTCAGACAAGTGTAACGTAACAATTTAGACTAAAATTACGGACTATTGTTCTACAACTACTAAAAAATAATACAATCAAACAAAGTTATTTTAAAACAAGTACTCTTAATGTGCCCTCTCAACCCTGGCAGACACGGTCCAAAAGACGAGATTTAGAAATTTACGAGGAGCCCGGAATGCATCGTGAGGCGTTTCAAAACATTCAGTCCAAAACGGTTCTCATTATTTTAACACTGTCGGTCTATTTTGTGCGATGGATTCGCAACCGCCACTAAAACCTTGGGAACGACGGATTCCCGGGACAATTGCTACACCTATAAATTACAGGTAAAGTCATGGGTCAGTTTTCTGATTTTAATATTTGGTTTGTTAGCAACATTTGGTAGAATAATCGTAGTACATAGGTCGCGTGTATGCTAACTATGCTAAAATTCAAGTTCGATGGACTGTAAGTAAAAACTGTGAAAGCTTGGGTGTGGTAAAGAACTATGACGTATCTCACTCTATGCTTAACTTGTAACCATTGTTACCACCTGAAGAAGTTACAAAGTAACATTGTGGTCCTGTTTTGCTAACTCAGTAGCATGGACTCATGTCGTGGCCTTCCAATGTTTTCGTCGTATGAAAATACTGCATTACTCAATACTGTTGTGTCGTTGACCTTATCGATATTTAACAGCAATATTCGACAATACGATGCAAGTGTTTTTCAAAGTCGAATGTGTAGCTGTTCAGCTGTTTTTGTCTGTTTAATGCGTTTAATGCGTTTAATGCAGTGTTCTCAATTATTTTTTGAAAAGCCCCCACAAGAAAGCGAAAACATTTCGCTTCCCAACACTGTGACTATAAATAAGAACTATATTTGAAAAACAATCAATATATAAGCACTTTATACATAAAATTATATCTTTTTATTACAAACAAAATAAGGCAATATAAATCACCTTTTAACAAACTTGTGTTTACATATTGTAATGCCCCGGAAGCGAGTAAAGATGCACTCAGTCGTCTGCGTGGCTCTAACACTTTATTTCAACAGAACAATGTCATAACGAATGCCTAGAACGAGCTGCTGTTGGCCACAACTCACGCCGACTCTAACTAACTCGTCAACCCGCGAGTTCTTCCTTCCGTCCTCGTCCCTTGTCCCTCCTACCTCACGTGACCTCCCCAGCAACGGCAACAATACATGGACATTACACTGCCCTCCCCGTTATGGAACCCCTCGCCCCGAGGGGTGAACAAAAAAATCGTCTAATCGCCGGGGTTGACGCCTCTGTCTCTGAGGCCGGCTGAGGCCAGGCCTGAGTCCATCCGCGAGTAGCTGAACAGGAGCGCTGGTAGGATGCTGGGGCCACGAGTCCACCCCATGATTCACGCTGTCACTCACCGCCGACTGCGTCTCGAACACAGGGACTCCGCTGCCCTGATAAGGAGCTAACCTGTCCCGGTGTAGAGCAACCCTTCTACCTCTAGGGGGAACCGCGACTCGATAAACCACCTCCCCCACCCGCTCAAGCACCCTACATGGCCCATCCCAGTGATAGTCCAACTTGGGACAGCGTCCCTTTTTCCGTTTAGGCGTATATACCCAAACTAGGTCACCCGGCTGGAAATCCCGCCCCTTGCTCCGCACATCATAGTTCCTCTTTTGACGCACACCAGCCTTCTCCAGCTGGTCTCTGGCGAACGCATGTGCTGTCTCTAGTCGATCCTGGAGCTTCCTGGCGTACTCCAGCCCCGGCCGGTCTGCTGCGCTGTCTGGTGGTTTCCCAAACGCCAACTCCGCCGGTGTCCGGATTTCCCGACCCAGCATCAACAGGGCAGGAGTGCAACATGTGGAACTCTGCACAGCCGACCGATAAGCCATCAGTACCAGCGGGAGGTGCTGGTCCCAGTCCCGCTGGTGATCGGCAGTCAGAATGGCTAGTTGTTGCTGTAAGGTGCGATTAAAACGTTCCACCAGACCATCGCTTTGCGGATGCAAAGGGGTAGTGCGGGTCTTTTGTATGCCCAAGCGCTCACACAAAGCTGCAAAAACTTTAGACTCGAAATTCCTGCCCTGATCGCTGTGGAGAATATCTGCGGCTCCAAACCGGCTGAACATGCCATCCAACAGAGCATCAGCCACTGTCTCTGCTTCTTGGTCCGGCAGTGCGTATGCCTCCGGCCACTTTGTAAAATAGTCCATTGCACAGAGCACATACCGGTTCCCTCTGTCCGTCACAGGGAAAGGACCAATGATGTCCACAGCCACCCTTTCCATGGGCGCTCCCACCCCCTGTTGCTGTAACGGGGCATGGGACTGGTCTTGGGGTCCTTTGTACGCCGCACATTCGTCACACCGCCTGCAGAAGTCCTCCACATCCCGTCGATGCTGGCCCCAGTAGAACCCTTGTCGCAGCCTTCGAAGAGTCTTTGTGCTGCCAAAATGCCCTGAGCCAGCGCCGCCATGGCAAGCTTCTAGCACTGCCGCTCTCAGTGTTCTGGGGACCACTATCTGCCATCTCTCCTCCCCCGTAGCCGGCTCTATCCACGCCCGCTGCAACACGCCATCTTGCAAGCGCAATACAGCAAACTTGCTCCATAATCCCTTGGTGCCCACAGAGAGGCCCAACACGGCTTCCCAGGGTGGCCTCTTGCCGTCCAGGAGCCACTGTCGCACTGGGTTAAGATCGCGGTCTTCTTCTTGCTTGGCTGCCCAGTCGGTGATGTTCGTGGCCTCCAAGGTGCAGCAAGAAGGCCCATCAGCAGTGTCCTCTCCCCGCAGCTCCAACTCTCTAGCATCCCGGCGGTCACAGTAGCTACAGCCATCAGCAGCACATGGTCGCCGCGAAAGGGCATCAGCATTAGCATGCTGAGCCCCGGCCCGATGCACCACTGTGAAATGGAATGCCTGTAGTTCCTCCAGCCAGCGCGCCACTTGGCCCTCTGGCTCCTTGAATGACATCAACCACTGCAGGGCTGCGTGGTCCGTCCTTATGGTGAAGGGCACTCCACACAGATAGTATTTGAAATGCCGAGCAGCCAGAACAACTGCTAGCAGCTCACGCCTTGTCACACAGTAGCGCCTTTCGCTTTTATTGAAGATGCGGCTGAAGTAGGCCACCACTCGCTCACCCTCCGGGCCCGCCTGCGACAACACTGCCCCCATACCAGTGTTGCTAGCGTCCGTGTCCAGCACAAAAGGCAAAGCCGGGTCAGGCGGGGCGAGGACAGGAGCATTCATGAGAGACTTCTTGAGGCGGGAGAATGCCTCCTGGCAAGCCGGCGTCCAAGTGAAGGTTTGATTGTTCTGGAGGAGATGGAACAGAGGTGCCCCAATGCAAGAAAACCCCTTCACAAACCGCCTGTAGTAGGAGGCCAGCCCCAGGAAGCTCTTCAACTGCTTCTGATCTCGTGGTACTGGCCAATCCTTAATGGCTCTGATCTTCTCCTCCAGTGTGCTGATGCCAGCCCAATTCACTCGATGACCCAAGAACTCCACCTCCCGACGCATGAAGTGGCACTTCTCGGGGTGCAGCTTCAATCCAGCAGCCGCTATCCTCCCTAGAACCAGTCTCAATGACTCCAGCACAGCCTGGAAGGATCTTCCATGGACAAGGACATCATCCAAATACACCAGGCACTCTTGCCTTGGAATGTCAGCCAGTACAGTGTCCATCAGCCGCTCAAAAGTCCCGGGGGCATTGCACAGCCCAAAACTCATGACTCTGAACTGCCAGTGTCCTCTGGCGGTACAAAAAGCCGTTTTAGGTCTTGACTCAGCAGTGAGGGGGACCTGCCAGTATCCACTGCGCAGGTCGAGTGATGAGAACCAAGCAGATCCGGTCACCAAGTCCAGCGTTTCATCAATCCGGGGAAGAGGGTAACAGTCCTTTCTAGTCACCTTATTCAAAGGCCTGTAGTCCACACAAAACCGTGGTCTGGAACTTTTCTTCCTGGGCACCATGACCACGGCGGATGCCCACGGACTGTCAGAAGGCTCGATGACTCCCGCCTCGAGCATGGCCCTGACCTCCTGGTCTGCGGCTTCCTGCTGGACCAGGGGCAGCCGTCTGGGGCGTACCTTGACGGGCCGTGCATCTCCCGTGTCAATGTGGTGCTCCACCAGGTGAGTGAGACCCACTTCATTCTCACTGAGAGCAAATATGCCCTCAAAGTCCAACAGCAATTGCCACAGCTGTTCTTGCTGTCCACCATCCAGGCCGCCGCAATTCCTCTCCCAGATGGACCGAATTGCCTCCATTCGGTCTCCACCTAGCCAGCTGGGGTTCGGCACCGCTCCCACTCGTGGTGAGCCATTTATTGCTGGGCAAGCGAACTCTACTTGCTCTACCGTTGACTGTCGTGGGGTCGAGCGTGGTTGTTCAAACTGGGAACCAGCCTCTTCAGGGCGAGCGGACTCTACCCGCTCTTCTGTTGACTGCTGTGGGTCAGCCGTGTTTGTGGCGACCCACTCATCGCCTTCCTGGAAGGCTGTGATCAGCTTCACCTGCTGACCACTCGGAAGGATGAGTACCCCAGCCCCCATGTCCAACACACAGCTAGCAGCCTTCAAAAAGTCTCTCCCTAGTATGCAGGGGTCACTTACATCGGCCACCCATGCGGAGTGAGTAGTTGATAAATTCCCCAAGGCAAATACAAATGTCCCCCTGCCCCTCATCTGGGCTGTTTCCCCAGTCACTGTCTTCAGTTTTGTGACCGTTGATCTCAAGACGGTCCCTGCTGGAACGACGTCAGGTCTCACAATTGTAGCAGAAGACCCAGTGTCCACCAGGGCTGTGCAGGAAATGTCCCCGATCCGGATCAAGACATGACTGGGATCCCCCACATCAGTCCAGCCCACCATTACAGGTGGCCCACTCGGGATGTGCATGTCCCCGCGCACAGCTCCGCTGCCTGCAGGCTGCATCCCCCGGAAAATAGCTGGAGGGATCCGTGTTCCCCGGGCTACACGGACCCTTCCCCATTTCCCTGCTGGTCCAACATCTTTGGGCAGCGCCGACGCAGATGCCCTGGCATTCCGCACGCCCAGCAGACAACAGGACGTGCTCGTCGCTCACTCTTTTCCTCGCGATGATCTGAGCGAGTCCGAATAGCACACACCAGCTCCTCGACCCAAGCAGGCCTTCGCTCTTCCTCCTCCGACACTGACGCTGTCGCAACGGGGAAGGTTGAAGCCTGTGGTGTCCCCTTGGCCGCAATCTCCCACTCTCTGGCGAGGGCAAGCGCCTCTACGAGGTCTGATGGGTGTGCAAGCTGCACGTGTACGCGCAGATCATTTGGTCTGAGGGCCTGAATAAACTGGTCGCGTATCAGCTCATTTTGGACCTCTTTTGCCATTCCTGCATATGCACGCCGACCCAGGCCCTCAATCTCTTGGGCGAGGCAGCGAAGTGGCTCACCCGGCTGCCGATCACGCTGCTTAAACTCACAGCGCAGGGAGTCTTTCAGGTTGAACTCTCCAAAACGCCTCTGCAGCGCCCCCACCAGCGCCTCGTAATCGAGTCTCTCCTCCGGCGACAGCAGCAGCAGACAGGACGTAGCGTCCTCCGTTAGTGACAGCGCCAAGTGCACGGCTTTCGCCCTCTCCGACCAGGAAGCCGCCACCGCTGCCAACTCAAACTGAGCTTTATAAGCCTCCCAACTCTCCTTCCCTGAAAACTTGAGCGTCTTCATAGCGGCCAACGCGAGTCCCTGGGCGCCGCCATTACTGTTTACATCGTGCCGGGAAGCCGCCATCACGTCACAGCTTTTGGCGGACTCACAGACGTCTTTGCTCGCGCAGCCCGCTCCATGACATCCGCGTCCGAAGCAACTTGCCTCCGGCATGTCAATCGCACACTCCTCCGCCTCCTTCTTTACTCCCCGCCGAGAGCCGACGCCACCGAACATCCTTACACGCAACGATACGGGTGGCGAAATATCCCACTTCTGACACCAATGTAATGCCCCGGAAGCGAGTAAAGATGCACTCAGTCGTCTGCGTGGCTCTAACACTTTATTTCAACAGAACAATGTCATAACGAATGCCTAGAACGAGCTGCTGTTGGCCACAACTCACGCCGACTCTAACTAACTCGTCAACCCGCGAGTTCTTCCTTCCGTCCTCGTCCCTTGTCCCTCCTACCTCACGTGACCTCCCCAGCAACGGCAACAATACATGGACATTACACTATGTTTTACAAATGTTTACACGTTAGTCTGAAAAAATATCACTTGAAATGCGTCAAAATTTAAACGAGCAACATTTCGGACCAACTACCGTTTTATGCAGATTTTTTTTTATCAATAAATAATAAAAATGTAAATTGATCTGGAACATTAACAGAGGAGCAACATTATCTTAAAATGTTTAACCTGAATAAACATGTTTAAATCATGTGTTTCTCATGTACAGTAATTTTAATAAATAACTTTAGCCTTTTAAAAAGAATTAATATACAGTATATATGTTGACAGCAACTTTATAAAAAATAACTTTGTCAATGTTGCAAAGCCTGATCCTCCTATGCAGAGGAGTCCAACACATTGCATTGAATTGCATGCACATGTACCTGTTTGGGGAGGCGGGGGATATTTTCAAAACTGGAAGAAAATATTTTATCAAGAGAAGATTAAAAAAGTTAACACAGAAACGCAGTTAAGTGCAAAGGGAAAAAAAAATCCCAGTAGCTTGGCTCAATGACAAACAAAGACAACCGTACATAAAGGGGTTTCTCTTGCTTATTTGCCCTAAGACTTGTCCTGTTTCATCATTGTAAAATGATGAAAACCTAAACAACTAGCTACTGATTACCAAAGTATAAATCTTGGCTTTGATTTGACATATTAAGAGAATATGTAAAATAAAGGCAGATACTTGTTTTTACATGTTGGACATAAAGGTAAAAAGTATTAAGAGAAATAAGTATTCAGGTACCTGAAAACTCTACTACAAGAATACAAGAATGTATGTTTCGTTACATCCCTCCACCAAATGTTTTTAACTCACTTCTTATCACCAAACAGGTCTACGGACTTTGGAGCTCCTGCAGGCCCGTCTATTGGCCCTCCCGTCATGACCAGAGTTGCACCTCCGCTGCCCCCGCGTCCCGTGCAGCAGTCCTACCGTCCACCTTACAGCTCCTTCACCTCCTCTTACAGCCCCTATGGGAGCTCCATCTACGGGGGTTACAGCCCTTACAGCCCCTACAGTGGTGGCTACGGCCTCGGAGGCTACAGTCGCTTCTCACACACGGAGGAGGCCGTCCCCAGTCGCTTCGTGCAACAGGCGGAGGAAAGCAGCCGCGGTGCTTTCCAGTCCATCGAAAGCATCGTCCAAGCCTTTTCCTCAGTTAGCATGATGCTAGACGCTACCTTTTCGGCCGTCTATAACAGCTTTCGTGCCGTGCTGGACGTAGCCAACCACTTGACGCGGTTACGTGCGCATCTCACCAGGGTTTTCTCGGCATTTGCCTTGGTGCGCACTTTGAGATACCTCTACCGACGTTTACAACGACTGCTGGGTCGGGGGTCCGCCGCTGAGGTTGAGGATTTGTGGGCAGACAGTGCAAGTGATACCCTGGCAGCCGCCAGAGGCTCCGCAGCAGGAATGGACGACCAGACTGTTAAGTCGTGGCCAATCTTTCTGTTTTTTGCCGTGGTGCTGGGTGGACCTTACCTTATTTGGAAACTTCTAAGCTCTGCCACTGGCTCTGAAGATAGAGGTGAGATTTTATAGTAGAGATAGTTGATTTTGAAACTATCGTTTTGGAAAAATAGTCAGTGCCTCGAAGCATTTTAAATAGACACACTTGTTACATAGTAGTTACAATCTTCAAATTGATTCACTTAATTTGGGTTTGTATTCCATAACTCCAATACATTCGATCTAACATGTCCGTGTAACCTGTCTGGCCAAGGTTACTGACAAGTAGACAGCTTGTCTGTGATTCTTAACCTTTTCACGGTGGTTGTATAATGGTCTTTTTGTGCTATTGGAAAATAAAAACAAACATGGAAAAAAGCAATTTATTATAAATAAACATTTGTTCACAAAATTGCTATGAGAGGGTGACCATTTTGAATTGCATCACAAATCCAAATTACATTACAGTTGCTCAGGGTCACTCCTGTTTTCTATGTTTGGTCATGTGACATTCTCAGGATGACCCCTGTGATGGCCACTGTGATGTCGTTTTCAGCCGTCAGCAAACGGCAAAATGGCCGCCCCAAGATGGTTAAAAACAGGTGGATTTTGCTGCTGACATAATAATTACATAAAACACAAGCTCAACATTAATCAGAATTCTGTTTTTTTAGACTAGTGGGTCTGCATAGAACAAATTATTGTTAAGAAAGATTTTGACTTGACCTCCCCTTTAAAGAAAAGGTTGCCTATTACATTGTGTGCACTTATGCATTCTCACGAGGCAATTTTTGCAATGCTTGGGTACACTTGATCAAAGTTCAATTAGTTTTACCCCAGCAATATTGCTGAAGTGCGTAGTTGCAGGGCCAAGCCTGAACAGCTTGGAGAATCCAATGTGTTTAAAACCCTATTTGAACATTAATTTGATATTCTCTATTGATTGAGGTATGCTTTTTGACCATAATGCACAATAAGGAAAAAAAAAGTAGCACGGCTAATGGTTAAAATTGTGTTTTTGGCAGCCACTAACTGGGCCAGCGGAGAGGATGACCACGTTGTGGCGAGAGCAGAGTACGACTTTTCAGCTTCATCCGAGGAGGAGATTTCGTTCCGGGCTGGCGACATGCTCAACCTTGCCCCGAAAGGTGATCAATCATATAAACTGGCAGGCTTAACTTTACTGTTTGAATGAGGCAAATCTGTTTCATGTAAAACAGCAGGATCTGTATCTTGATAGAAATAATCCATTTGCAAGTTTTTTTCCTCCGTACAGTTGTCAGTTACCCTTTAATATGATTGTCTTTTTGTTGTTGTTTTTTAAATCAAGGTCTTCCCTGTATTTATTGAACTCAAAGCAATAAATTAATCTTTATTTCACGTAACAAAGTCAGATTTATTTTACATGATTGTTTTGGTCTCATGTTAGGCTTACACTAAAATAAAGTTAAATGAACCCTGAATTAATTATATGAAATAGTAAAGACAATTTCAATTAGAGTTGTTCGACTTGGCATTTTTTTTTTACAAAAATCTGGCTAAAAACATTGTACTGATACAAAGTCTTAGACCCATAGTGGAAAAAATGTCGTGTTTTATAATTGCACATGATTAAAATTGTGTAACCTGTAGTAATTTCCACTTTTTCTAAAAAAAAATGTATGTTCAAATTACTTGATTTTTTTTTTTTTATCTCAGTCCAGCCTTGCCTGACGTTACTTCATTTTGTCAATCTTTTACATGTTCCTCACTGTAAAAAAAAATTGAATGTTAGTTTAACACAATCATTTCATTTTATATTTTTTTTTTACTGAATCCACCCTTGACTGTTGCTGGATTTTGACAAGTTCAGTCGTGTTCTTCACCGATTCTCTTGTCGTGTGCAGAGCAACAGCCCCGTGTGCGCGGCTGGCTACTGGCCACCCAGGACGGCCAGACGACGGGCCTCGTTCCGGCCAATTACGTCAAAGTCCTCGGCAAGCGGAGAGGCCGCAAGCAGGCAGAGATGGAGAAGCTAGATAAGGTGCAGCAAGGGAATGCTCAGGACACTGCCGCCCTCGCCACAAATGTCAATGCTTCCGCCGACGACTTGTTGGAGTCTGTGTACAAAGAAATGCCAACTTCTACCAGTGTGACACTTCTGAATTCCAGTTCCGATGCAATGGTTAACATCCCGGAAAAAAATGACCTCTGAATCTTGTGCTAGTTTCATCATTACAATATGCTAGACCGTTTTTAATGACCCACTTTCAGCCTTCAAATGTAAATTACAAGTAAAAGTAATTTAAAAGTGTTTAGAGGAATACGTTTTCATGAAATATCTCATTAAGGGTCAATACACATTGTTTTGTTTATTTTTTTAGAGCCAGTAAACAAATTCCTAATTTATCTTAAAATAATTTAAATCTAACCAAAATGTTGTTTAATCATGTTTGACATGTTTCATTAAAAAAAAGAGTTTATATTTTTGTGTCCATAATTAAAAGCAAATGATTTTGACTGCTGACCGAAATACAAAATGTAAATACGAGAAAACAATATTTTGTCAAATAAATCCATTGAAAAAAATCTGTATTGTATTTTTCTTTGTCTTTTAAACTGTTTTATTCTTTACTCACATCACTAAAACCCAGTGGCTTTAAAGAAGGCAAACGTAAGTTCGAGTACTTTTTTCTATTAGGGTAATGGACCGGTAAATCAACTTATCTTAACTTTACCATGGAATTGCCTTGGCGTCGTCTCTTAGCGACGGGACGCTAGGCTTCCACTTCGGGTTTACAGCTGCGGCGAATAAGTCAAATGAAGCGCGTTTAACATTTGGATGAAGCTTTTTTTTTTTTTTAAAAAACGACGGTACTCCAATCAACTCGTTTTCTCTCTGCAAATTCGGTAAATGTGTTTAATGTTTTACTCTTTACTAATTCCTAACTACGTGAAGCGATACCTGATGGAGCGTTCAAAAACAATTTGAGAGAAACTGATCGGTGATACTTTAAGTAGAATGCTGCTTTGTCAGGATTGACAAGAACATCAAACCTCTTATATATGTTTTGCTTTACAGATATTTGTATGCAGATCCTTAATTTGCAATAGTCGCGTGGAAAAACATTACAATGATCTCCGCGACTCAACTTCCAAATGTGACTCAACTTCCAATAGAGAAAATTACAAGAGTCCTTGAAGGCACCAAGTTGTATCCGTCAAAGTTAGCTAGCATTAGCAGTGCCGTTAGCCGCCGATAGGACGTCTCAGCATCAGCACCACCCGATTCTCAATGTCAAAAGACACGTCGACATACTTTTCTGAGTGAAGCTGCAAGCAAATATCTCTTTGACAGCAGATAAGTATGTAACTGATGCTGTTTGTGTCTGCATTTTTCTGTTCGGATTCATTTAGCGAATATTGTCAGCTTGTCACGGCATCATACAGTAGAGGCTCGGCCTGTGTTAGCATCATCTCGATGGTATCAATGAGACTAAATAGTTGTTCTAAGCATGTCTTGTCTAAAAGCCCTAGTCGTGAATGCGATTGGCGCAAAAAAAAAACAACAACAACAACAATGGAACAGCTAAAATGTGATGACTAACGATGCGCTTCCTCTTATTAACAATGATAATAATATTACAGTACATTAATAATAATGTAGAATTGATAATAATGTAGTATGGTGCTTTTGTCCTGGCCATGTTTGGATGCAGGTGCCAGAATAAATTGATAAAAGTAGAAAATATGTTTCAATGACTTTATTACAACAAAGTGATCAAATAATTCGGTTGAGATTGTGCAAAGTGCACTCTGGAATTGGCTGCACAACACAAAACACACACACGCCAACAACAACACTACAAATTGTTGAAATAAAACAAACCATAACACTAAATTACACTAAATCATTGCATAGCCAGTATTTAGATTAGTCAAAGTCACGGCATATTTTTGATTATTGCAATAGTGGGACGACATGTTTCTTTGTCAGAGATGAGCCGATGCTCCCTGGACAACAACAACTTTCCCTATGACAACAATGTCTTCGTTCTGGACATGGTGCTGAGCTCCCTCTGGGGACTGGCCCAGCCAATAGACTGGGATAGTGTGGCAAAGCTTGTTCCAAGCTTTACTCCCAAAGAAGTACGTAAATGAACGTCCCATTTGCCAATTTCTGCCTGTCACCCGCATCCAGTTTGTAATTTTGAGCTACTGACTGGATGTTATAGTGCGCACTTCGCTTTGAGGAGTTGAAAAGTTCAGGAGGTCTTACCCATCTGGACGATCAGTGTAACGCAGTCACAACAGGAGAGTCCTTGGATGACGTGTCAACCATACTGGACACTGGTCAAGCTCAAGGGACTGCAAGTGCCTGCAGCAGTAAAGGTAATGTAGTTTATTCAAAGTATCTATTTAAAAAAATGTCATGTTAAAAATAAATGTCAAGGATGGCTCTATAAATTCATAGTCATATTTCCATTGGACTTGTTAGTCTAAAGAACAGACATGCAAAAGGACGTATGCTAACACATACTAAAAATAATTTCTGGGGGATCCAGAGTAAACATCTTTGCATTTTGTTTCTTTGCAGGCTGCAAATCATCACACTCAGGAAGTGTTTGCACTTTAGAGAAAAAAGACAAAAGGCCCTTGACTGAGGATGCTGACAAACCTCAAAAGCTAAGAGAGTAAGTTTTCATCTTCATTGTTTCCACGGTGCTGACCAAACCACAAGGCACACGCTCGCTTTTGTCTGTCTTTGTGTGACATACAGTGCCAGTCAAAATTCTGAAAACACCCTGAAGTATAAAATACTGATGAAAATATTAAGATTGTTAAAATTAGGCACTTTTTGCACATCTAAATTGTTACTCAGCTTTATTAGGTGAATGATGCTCGATGAACTGGAATGAATAGCGTGATGGAGTTGCCAAGGTGTTTCCAAACTTTTGATTGATACCATACAGTATCAGCTCAATGATGCAAAATTGTCCCGACACAGTCCCAACATGGTCATCCACGTGTGTGACGAGACCAAGAACCTGAAGCAGGATTTCACGTGTCCCAGAGATCTTCTGGTCAAGGAGATGCGCTACTTTGCTGAATATTTGTCTGTGGACTCGCAGAGATGGGAAGAAGTGGACATCTCGGTTCACTGCGACGTTCAAATCTTCGACTGGCTCATGAACTACGTCCGGAGGAACTCATCCAAGGACAAACCTCGGCTCGGTAAAATCCTGAAAGGATCTCTGACCGTTAACACATTCCACTCGGGAGGTGTCACTGTGAGCTGGCTTGACTTATTGTTGTATGTGGTGGATCACTGTGCTGTGTGTGTCGTGGGTTGTTGGTTGGTTATATGGTGTTTGTTGCTTACAGAGCCCAGCAATGTGATCTCAATCCTGATCTCCTCCGAGTTCTTGAAGATGGACACGTTAGTAAGTGTGGTGATGTGCAACACTGCTTTATTGGTGTTGATTTAAGGGCACCTTGTTATGCTGATATCATTCTTAACTAGATAAGTCTCTCACCGAATGTTTGGAAGAAGTCTTCTTTCCGTGCCAGCACTTACTGGAAGTAAACAATGGCGTAGTTAGCATAGCAATGGTCTGCATGGATTAGCGCCTCTTCCCCTCGCCAATGTCATCGTTCTCTAGATCAAAAACAAATGTCCACTTTTTTTAGTTTCGGGCACTTTGATGCACTTTGTTATTTTTTTCTGTTTTAGACTAAGCTGTAACCTGTATAAACCTGTAAAACATAATTGTTGATTTTTATTACTTCTTTCTTTTGTTAATATTAAAAAGGGTACAGGTTTAGGTATACATAGGTACCATTTTTTATAGTCAGTGCGTTAGTTGGGGGTTGCGAAAAATGTTGTCTTTCCGAGAGGGGGCTTGGCAAAATATAAATGAGAAGAACTGCCTTAGACAAATTTTTAGGTTAAGTCAGTGCTTCTCAAATTTTTTTTGCAAAGCCCGTCCTAGGAAAGAATACAAAATTGTTCCCCCCTCCAGTCAATAAGAACATCATTTAGTATTTAGTATTTAGTAAACGTGTCGAATTGAATAATTATTGAATTAGAGATTTTGTCCCTAAAAATGACTAAATTGAAACTCAATGTTCTACATACATTTCCCACATTCTTGTGTCGTTTGCAACCGGCAGATGCCCTTTCATCTTCACCGAATGCACTAAAACTGAAAATTTGGTCATGATGCCATTACAGTAAGTGTACTATATCCTCCCACCAAGCCTACTCATTGTGTCCAATGTTGTATTTATTTTGTCTCAGCAAGATAGCAAAGTTAATTACATCCATCCCAAACAAGAAATATCACTGGAAAGCTCTGATGTCCTCCACTGAGCACACTAGGACTTAGTAGGGTTGCTCAAATGAGTCAATGGATCTAGATCAAATACCAAAGTCCACTGCGGTGGACATAAATGAATATGCTAGGTCTCTAGAGGTTATATAAGGAAGAATTTCCTGAGAACCCTCTTTCCTCTTTCTATGCACAGGTGGAGGAGTGTGTTCAGTACTGTCACAAACACATGAGCGCCATCGTGGCCACGCCCTGCAACATGAACTGCATCAACAGTAACTTGGTGTCACGTATCGCCGAGCACTTTAACCACAATGAGGCAGATGACATCAGGGACAAAAAAGATAAGTTTAAGAGGTAAGAAGTTCTGTCAATTTACATTTCTACACGCTGATACAAAAGTGCCACTCAACTAAGAATGCGACTTGTTTCCTCACTTTTACAAAGTAAACTGTTCCAGAAGAAGATCGAGCTCCTCTTTGACCCAAACTACCACAACAGAGATTCCCCAAGAAACGCTTCAACTCTTTACAGGTGAAGTGAGGATTTTTTTTTTCATTTTTTTCTATTCATTGTTGTATTAGCGCGTTCCATTTTTTTTTTTTTTTTGTAATTGGTTGTGGAGTTTAACTCTGGGCTATATATAAGGATACAAAGTTCGATTTATGTGTCATAAAAAATGACGCCAGTAACAATAAATAGTTGAATTATATAAAGGTAAAAAGTTAAAATAATTGGCAAATATTCAGCGTTATTTTTGACTGAAGTTTGACGGGCCATAATCAGGCGAGTGAATCGACCGGCCAATCAATTGGTCAAACCTTAATGCAAACTAATTAAAAGTATATTTTTACAAAGTACGGCATGTAATGACATTAAAAGCACTCACAATGGTCGGAAGCTTAAATGTTTAAAGAGCAGTGGGAGTGCTGGCCAGCGGAGGTTTGTGTCCAGGTTTGAGGTTGGGTAGCCTTTAGCATTAACAAGCAGCGCATCCTCTTTTGTTCTCCAATTGTGATTAAAAAAAAAAAAAAGAGCCAAAACAAAATAGATCTCATGCTGTGCAAGGACAATTTCAATGCAAGAAATCTGGGGGTGCTGAACTCTCGCAAGATCTCATCATACGAGATCCATAAAAAAATACTGTCATTTACACTCTATAATATTTGCTAATGTTGCGCATTCAGGTGCGGGCTGTGCTTGAAGATGCTGACTGAAGACACACAGAGGAAGATTTCTTGTGTGCCAGGCAAAATTAACATTGACTCTCATGGAGAGATCATCTATACACACTCAAGGTATAGCAAAACATCTTTTCCGCTCAGCATGTAGATTCTGGATGCTTTATTATCTGTGTGTGTGTTTGTGCAGACAGAAAAACTGGGATGCAAATGAGTACATCAGCAGCCTGTATGAGGAGCTGAAATCATGGGTTCTGGTCTACTGGAGAATCTGGGGAACCATCAACTGTCTCACCTGCGCCCGTTGCCAACAGGTTTGCATATAAAAGGAGAAACTGCATCACATTGGGAGGATTTCTTTTCTAGTGTTCTGTGTTGTGTGCAGGAATTTATATGCGCAGAGCTGACCCATTGCCGCTACCACCCAGAGAGTGTGATGTACCCCAGTCCAGGCGTGGACAAAAGCTGGAACGGGACGGGACTCTACCCCTGCTGCAACCAGACGGTACTGCGCTTTGACCCGACAGGGATGCCCAAGGTACACGATATGAACGCTTGCGATCACACCAATAGGACAATGTTTTTTGACCGATTTATAAATTCAGGGATGTAAAACGCGAGACCACATCGTCAACGTGCCAAGCGAGGAGGACTGCGATGAGGCCACTTCGGCTCAGACCAGAGTCCTTAATGACCTCCTGTTGCACAGGGACGCCGTGTGTGTGTCTGACCCGCCACTTGCTGATGCGTAAGCGTGTTCACTATCACTATGCCGGTCAAAGAGTAAAATTTTTATTAGTGCAGTCGGTCCAAAGAAGCTTTCTTATACCTGTAATTCCGTTTCTGAGATCATATTCACCACTAAATATCTTGCCTGTGCGATGTTTTTAGTGATGGTGTGTGTGTTTGTCAGTGGTGAAGAGTGCGCAACCAATGTGGAGAAGGGCTGTGATGTCCTCTTGGAGACAGCTCTGCTTAAGAACTCGAAAGGAGAATTGAGCACTGTAAGTCTTTCTCGCTCTGTCCTTTTTTCACTCCTCCTTTTCTTTTTTCCATTTCTGACTTTTGTTTTTTTCTTTTGACCAGTTTTCTCTTTTGAAAAACTGGACTCTGCAACTGGTAGGACTGCTCCTTTTCATGTCTATAAAAATCTGTTAAACAGTTAATAAAAGTTTATTAAAATATTTGTTCATGTATAAAGTTGGCAGGAAGGTGTGGTTGAACAATTCTTATGATCATAGAAAATTGCATTGCTTCATAACCACAAGTGTGTCTAATATTTTGACTCTTGTGTCAAGTAATACAAGCATGCCTGCGAACTATAATAACTTTAATGATTATATGCTAACTCTAAATCATGGTCAAGGTTTACCTTCAATACAAATAAGACATAAATCAAGAGAACACATGCTAAAATGTCTGTCAATCATGAAAACTTACAGTCAAAACGAAATTATCCTTCCAGAGGCAACAGTCTCTTTTATCGGAGGATGAGGAGTACACTACGGGGTCAGAGGTCACGGAGGATGAAGTGGGCGATGAAGAGGAGTTGTCCAAGAAGCAAGGTGATGTTGCTGCCTTGTGACAAACTGCATTATGAAACATACATGCCACCTTCATTGAGCATGAAAGCACCCTATATACAGTATATATGTATATATGTATATATATATATATATATATATATATATATATATATATATATATATATATATATATATATATATATATATATATATATATATATATATATATATATATATATATATATACTTTGGATATCAATAGACATTAATATTTTGTATTTTAGTAACAGTGTCTTTGGATTCACTATTCTTGCAATTTCTTTTCTTGACCAGCAGATGGGGTCAGATGTCTCTGTAGGTTTCTCATCATGTTCTTGTTTGTGTGTCTGCAGCTGCCAAGAAGGTCAAAAAGAACAACAGAGTCCTGAAAAAACAAATGTCCTCGCCAAACCTCCAGCGAAAAGTCAAAGTGAGTCACAGTTTGGATACACATGAACCATTAATGCTTTATCATATCATTTAAAACCAGGAGCTGACATGTGACATTTCAAACTCGTGTTGTTTTGCAAATTACGTTGTCTTGCTACAGTCACAGTGCAGAGACAACACTCCTTTCATGTGAGTTCACCTTATTGAATACATTGTTCGGTCAATAACCACTTGTACAGAAAATATCTGTTGAGACACACATATGCTACTTGTATTCCATGCTCATTTTTAATTTGTCGGCTATAGAGTGAGCGTTCAGAAAAGCAAGTGGGACAGTTCTCGCTCCATGCGGTACAACCAGGATGCTCAGAGAGAAGAAGGTAACTACATTTTTACCGAGGTACCCAGCGCTTGCGGTCAAGAACGTTTACAACAACCAGCTCGTTGATTTCCCAACAGACCAGCGCCGCATGGCCGAGATCATCGACTACCTCACTAAGATGCGCTTTGGAGACCAAGAGCAGAACAAATCCAAAGAGACAAAAGAGGTGTGTAGACTGCTGCCATCTATACAACATATAAATTGGATTTATTTGGGGTGATGTGTGTGTATTATTGCAGCCTGCGGGGGGAATCTACTCCAGGCTGGAGGCACAATTCAAGAGCGCCACTCAAAGTAGACACCCCTTTGACAAGACACCGAGGTGAGGCTGTGAGACAACAGGGTAGGCGGTACTCCGTATTTTTAACATTATTTTCAAGCATTCTTCTCATTTTCTTTTTTAGATTCGGTCGTGGGACAAGTAAATTTAATTAGAAAATGCATGATAATTTGATGGGCGGGATGGAAATAGTCCACCAATTATGGAATGCCCCATATATATATATATATATATATATATATATATATATATATATATCTATATCTATACAGTACACGAGTTATCTATTTTGTTTCTCCGTGTCCCCTTGCAGACCCAAAATACGCTACGCTCAGATCCGGACAAACATAGAGAAGTGACGGCTGAGACTGTACAGTAAGACCCAATGTGCTTGCTCCAGACATGTTTGCTCGCTCTGTGGCCGTTCACCACCCCCCATCCTTCATTCACGTCGAGCAGTGGAAATCGAGCGGCCTCTTCCACAAAACTCAGGTGACCGTGTAGGGATCAGCATGTTCCGCCGTTTGTTTGTGCAGCTGCGCTCAGTCCTGGAAAAACAAGGAGCTCCCTGGCTCAGCTCGGAGGAAGCGCCGCTCGGACTGCTCGTACTACTAGAGTGTTTCTAGAGGATTTATTTTTGGACCACAGACAAGTAGGTGCAAGGGAGGAGCTTCGAAGTGGAACGTACGGTAGTTAGTGCATGCAGTTACTGGTGCGGAGGAAACAGGGGTTGTTTAGCGTGTGATTGTTTTCTCTTGGCTAATCTCGACATTCACTATATTACACTGCTTTAACAGAAATAAAACCACAACTAAATAATACTTCGTTTGATTGTTTTTTTTTTCATCTACATGGAGCCCAACTGATTATGGTTCTTCAAACATTGGCTATAAATACCAAATGGCAAAAATACTTTCCCATTTACAACAGTTGTATACAAGTAACACTAGTCATTAGTTATTACACTGGCTTGTGAATCCATACCATAGCCTTGCATCCTTAAAAATACAACATTACATTTGTTATGAGGTCATACTACAGAGCTGTCATTCAAAACAAAGCAACTCTTATTTTTGACATTAGGTGAGCTAGCCAAGGAAGTTGTGCAAAAAATCAACCTGGATGTCACTACTTTACTGACAAACATACTCATAACCAAATCACGATGTATAAAATAGTTATTTATATAGTCTTTTTCAGCCGAATCGCGTGTTTGTATCACTATGTATAAATAGGAAACAAATGCTATTTTATGAATCGTGATTGGCCAATTAACCAGACTTTTTTGTGGCAAAAATCGGCATTGACTATAGAAAGAGAAAGACAGACGGCGAGAATCCCTTTGGACCCAAGAAAGCAATGACGCTTGTAAAACTCTAAACTTTTTAATCAGTTCAAAAAATTCACAACAAATGTAACACCTTTGAAGGGATATTTACCATTAGAGACTGGGTACTTAGGAATTTATACATTCGTGAGCCTAATTGTTTATTTGGACAGAACTCAACAGTATGAATGGAAAAATGCAAAAATACAAAATCAAATGTAAACCCGATTTATGATGTCATTTTGCTCTATAGGTAGTGTCTTGAAGCACTACTGCATGGTAAACAATCTAAATGAGTACAATGGAACACGTTGAAAGCCGTCAACCAAGAAGCCATAAATACCTCTGCCACTTCTTCAAAACGTCCCATTCATGGAGGCTCACAAATGAGCAACAATCCTCTTAGAGGAAAACAAAAACCTGATGTCGACTACTCGACAGTACCCACACACGCACGCACACACACACCAAAAGAACAATAGAACAAAAAGGAAAAAAAAAATGTTCCCACGGTATTAAAGATGCTATACAATTGGGATGATATGCACATTGTTGCGTTCCTTAGAAAAGCGTTCAACTTAATCGGGTGCCGCACAACCGGCGAAGAAAAGGTGCCGACATCTTTTAAGCCTTCAATCATTAGCCGTTCCATTCATTCTCCCACCAAGAGGTGTATGTGCCTGAAAAACACCTTCCAACTTGACAAGCCCTGCAGCCCATCAACAACTAAAACCTCACTCACTGTACATAAATATATATATATATAAAACCGTCACATAAATATATATATATATTTATATATCAACAAATATATCGGGGGTAAGGAGTGACATGAGGACATGGAAGAAATAACAAAAACAAGATGTTTGACTTGTTCATGCAGTTCAGCGGCGGGCCGGACTGAGAGGGGGGGGGGGGGGGGGGGGGGGGGGGGGGGGGAGAAAAAAAAAACCCTTGCTGTGGAAAGAGATTTTGCCTCCATACAAAACGCAGATCATGTAAAAAGGGCCACGTTCATTTACATGTTATTGGCATTGCTTCGCACGACCGGCATCCGCTCCGCGACGTGGGGGTGGGGTGGGGTGTGGGGGCGGAGTCTCCCATCATCACGCTGAAGTGCCGCGCTTGGCTTTTGTTGTCTTTGCTGCGGTTAGTTGAGTTAGTGGGACAGTTTGAGGAAGCCGGCCGCGCCGGCGGGGCTCAGTCGCACATCTCCTCTGGGATCTCGTGCGGGTTGAGGATGCCCGGGACCGACATTTGGATTTTGTGTTTCTCTTCCTGAGCCTGACGAAGCGACGCTTCCCTCTCCTCCAGGAACAGGTCCGTGGTGTCCTCGCCGGCAAATTCCTGCCGAGCGACACGCCGAACGGTTACGACAGCGGCTGGCAAATAATTACTTCCACGCGAAAGGGAGAATTCATTTTCACTTGTCGCATGTTTATGAATTTGATACTATCAGAACAATTCAAGCTGACGACGCAGTGTGGTGGTGGTGTGGGGGAGGGGGGGGGTACCCACATAAACTCATTTACTACCATTGACAGGTGTAAACGTCAAAGGCCAATTTTGACTCGGCCGCAGTGAATGCTACTTGTCATGCTGGCATATTTTGAAGAACTAAAAAAATAATTAGTTCCAGTCGATAATACTGCCATGATCAAGTAGCATTTATCAAAAGAACATTTAACTTATTCACTGCCATTGACAGTTATAATAAAAGGAAATCGCAATTAGATGTTTTTCCCACAATTGTAGAGGCGTACATAGTCCATAAAACAGTTACGTTTTTTCCATTAATCAAAGTAATGATTTTTCTGCCTGAAAGAGGATTGTCCCCTTCAACATAGACAAGTGGCCTAATGATGCGGCCAGGTGGCGCTAATGCAATATATTTGTATAAAATGCAGCCATGGGAAAAAAAAAAAAAAAGGGGAAGAGCATTTAAGAAGGGCAGGTTGGCTAATGTGCCACCATACACTTGCTGTGATTGACTGAAATCATACTTATTGACATTGCAAACAAATAAGAGAATGGTGCATCCTGATTGTCACTGCGCTGTGCAAATGAAGGGGTTGGCTTCCCCAGCCATCCAATACATGCAAAGGTTCCTCACCTTAATCTGGACAAGGAAGTCCCTAAGGTGCTCCTTGAAGGCGGGAATGTCCTGGTTGAGGCTGAACAGCCCGGTTACAAATACCTTCACCTGAGCACTACAGAAAACACGCAGTCCATGTTAGATGTGAGAAGCAGAATGGAAAGCGGGCCGCGGTTGCGTGTGGACTTACTCCTGCAGGTGAGGGAAGGCCGTTTTGAGGAGGTTGGCCACGTACTCCTGGATGAAGACCTGGTTGTTGGCAGGAGAGGCGGGGTTCAGTGCAGTGGTGATTTTGCCCTCCTCCACAAGGTTGAACATATAGGCCAAGATGGACGCGTGCATGGTCAGACCTGGAGGACACATTTTAAAATAAATAAATAAACAAACACAAAGGCAAACACAAAGGCAATCAGCAGATAACCTTCACAGATCAGAACAAAATAGGTATGACAATTACACATCACCGCATTATTGCCAATATCGCGATAAACTAAACAATTAGAATGGCCAATTAATGCTTTGACTCTGAAAATACGATCATTTGGGAGATTCAAAACAGGACCTCTCAAAATCCACTTTAAGATGCCAAAGATGAAAGGGATATATACACACACACACACACACACGCGCACACGCACACGCACACGCACACACACTAGTGGTGGGACTTTCAGTTAAGAAATACATTTGTGGCAAAATCAAAACAAATAAATAGATCATCATACTAAATTTTGAATTTACTAGGGAAAGGTAGAAACAAATCCCACAAAAGGTCAAATGAGATTGAGTCCACGAGAACGGGTCAAGACTTTCCTAAAATTTCTAATGTAAAACAATGCCTAATAAAATGTCCTTTTTATTGATCTGACTAGAACAATCTAGCGTGCACATATAAACATAAAGGGGAGAGTCAAACTCATTCATCTGCAGCTGAGCTTTCCTTTTTACTGAATAGTTTAACCAAACGCATAGAGCATTAGCTGCAGTGCATAGCCAATTTGTTTTTTCTTGCAGTGTTCACAGTGTTTGTCTTATCCACATATACCCCCCCTTTTTTTTTTTACTGTAAAACAAAAAAATAATCACCACACAGAAAAAAAGCTATCGTAGTTGTTTCATATTCCTCCGACAGGGCTGCAACTTTCATTTCAAACCTTATTTATTCCAATTTTTTGCCAATCGGATTTTTCTAAATGGTTCTCACTTGACAGCTGGCAGTGCATATATTAGCAATCTGGTGAAAAACTCAACACCATTTCACATTGATAAATAATCTATTAGGGTGAGAAAAGCAGAGATTTTTGTCACGCAAATGAGAGAAACGTTGCCCCCGAGTGGTAGGATGACAAAGTGCTTGATTTGACATGTACATAGCCGGCTTTTTAAATGGAAATATCGACGAGGATCAACTTAATTAATCATGGCAGCCAATATCGTGATTACGATTAAAATTCGATGAATTGTGCAGCTCTACTGCCTTTCAAAGCAAAAACAAGCAGCACATTTTCATGTGTACTCTGGCCCAAAAATAAACAATAAAACAAACAAACAAATCCCATGCAAGGACAAGAAATCTCATGGTGTTCTTATCTTGCAAGACCTCGGGATCCATAGTATTAACTTGAATTGAATTTTGAAAGTACTGACGGACACCCATTTGAATGATGGGAATGTCCAAAAATATTTTGTCAGTCAGTCCACTGCGAGGTTTTTGGCATACTTATAAATTAACTGTTTTGCATATTTGTCTACTATGTTGCAGCGTCTATCAGCATGAATTGTACTCAGTCTTCAGAAAATGTGACAAATACCCAACCTACAGCTACACATCAAAGTCAAGAATCATGCGTGGTTGCAAAAATCAAACAAGGAGATACAAGTTCTAAATTACTGACACTGCTACACTACCAGAGATTTCTATAGTTTATAACTACCATTTTCATTGCAAAAAAAAAAAAAAAAAAAACTCATATGGTACACAATCTCGCTGACCAACAGTTCAAAGTCATGATTAGAAATGAGTGTCAAGAGAATTTTTGTGTGCTATTTTTCTTTATAAAAATGTTTAACGTGAAGAAATATCTTGCTGGTAAAATAGGGAATTCTGGGATTTAGCTGAGCTGACAGGCTCAATGTTGACACCTAGTGGTCATGATTGAGGCGCAAAAATGTCAATCAAATGACTTTTTATACTGCAGCATTCATATTTAAATGCACAATACAATAACATAACAATAATTAGTGAAAAGATGATTCTCTTTTGTAATTTCTGTATGTAGACCGATCAAAATGCATTGCATATACCAAGCCACGATGATGATTTAAAGTATACCCGCACGTCATTCTGGAACTTTTGTGCGCTGCGAATGAATACAGCAACATTTATGGACGACGAGCAAGAAACTGTTGTTTATTTTATTTTATTAAATAACTTTAATTTTAAATAACTTTAACAACTTCAGGTGTCAACGGGTAAACGCCAACGTAAAGTCAAAGTATGGTCGAACTTATCCAAATACAACCACGGCAGGCAAAATAAACCCAAAATTATAAAGAAAAAGTCAAACGCTTTACTAATTGATGCACATCGGGTCAAGATGAACTTGATGTCCACAGGGATCGGCACCCTTATTATGCAGTACAGGTCACGTCAGGATAACGTGCCTACATCCTGACTTCTTATTTAAAGGGACTGCTCTGGTAAGCAGCACTGTTCCTATTATTTAGGTTTTCTCGAAAAACATTCAAAATGAACGCCACATAATAAAAAAAAAAACGAGCGGCAGTACCACGTAAGAAGAACTACATCTCATACAAATTGGATATCATGAAGCCGTCCAGTGGATATGAGTCATAAATGCTACTCATTTTCTGCTCTCCCTCCCGTGAAGCAGGTTAAACGGCGTTAACATCATGTGAACCTTAAATGACTGTATTGTCGTTCAATCGCAGCAAAACTAAAGAACATCAAACACAGTGATATTTGTAAACATAAAATGAGAAAAGCTGAACAGAAAAATCGATATTGACGACCACTGCTCAATAAACACACAGTCCACATAGACCGAATTTCGCCTTTTACTGTGTGTTGATGGGGTGATGGTCAAGTTTCGACGGATCATCGGGCGACGCGATAGCGTCGGGCGACGCCGCGCGGCAGCCAATCAGCTTCCGGAACGCTCAGCAAAAATCTATTAGCTGCCCACCACTGGTCATTCTTACCATTTGAAACATTGGCAAACCGCTTCAGTTCAGTTGCATACTCACCAGCAGTGTGTGACGTGTCTGTGACCACAGAGAAGATGTGTTGGAGGATATCGCAGAAATACGTCTGGTAAAAGCTCTGCGCTGCGGCTTCCTCCTGGGCCACATTTTGAAGTAATGTATAAAGAATCTGCAGACCTTATGAGCACAAAAAATAATAATAATAAAAAACATGAAGCATAAAACCTCACTAGTATCTGCATTTACAGTGAACTGCTGCGGTAGCACCTGTGGTATCATATGGCATTCTTGTTCCATGACATAACAACACAGGCTACTTACCAGTGTCAGCAACATTCCTCATGGTGTGTTTGAAGGCCCAGATGATGGAGTCCAGCACCAGTTTGAACTGGGCTGGAGGGATGGTGAGGAAGGCAGGGAAGCAGTGCGAGTTGACAGCTTGCAGCAGGTAGAAGAAGTGAGTTCGATGCTCGGGATACTCTTCGAAGTTCTGCGGGGACAAGGAGAAAACCATTCAAGAGTTCAGACAAGCTGATTGACTCGGTTCACAAAGATGTGATCTGGGCCTTCCCGCGCTCCTGAAATATCATAAATATGCTTTTAATTATGAGTCAACAATGTAAGACTGTCACAAAAAATATTTTTAGAATGAATTACTTTGGTTATCAAATAAATTCCCAATTACTGTTTATTTAGTAAGGTTTAATGCAAAAATTGAACTTAACAACCATCAGCATTGAAACACACAATGGCTTGATGTTATACTCTCCGCACTTTTTGAAACTGACTCTATAAACTATTTGTCATTGTTTTCCTCAGTAAAAGCAGATGATTGCAAAGGTCGCATTTTGATTAAATATAAAAATGAATAGGTTTGCTTTTATGATAGACTGCTTTCATGAAAGACTACAGACATCAGAGAATGATTGGAGGTGGAAATCAGAAGAAAGAGATGTTTAAGTTCATAGTTCTAAATGACTTGATTTTTTAAATGATTGTCAATTAACTGACTTGACTAACTGATTCATTTTCACAGCTCTATTTGAGTGCAAAATTTGATGTCCCTGATAAAGTAGAATTCGTGAGCTTAAGCATAGGTGTCGAACTCCAGTCCTCGAGGGCTGCTAAACATGCGGGATACCGGCTCTTGAGGACTGGAGTTTGACCCCTGAGCTTCAGTGTATCATGTGGCCCCTTCCACAATGCTTTTAAAAGTTGGCAAGAAGACTGATAAGAACATACATGAATGGCACATGTGGGGGGAACATGGGTAAACAGTATTAGTTCTTGATTTTTTACTTAGTACTTTTTATTTCATTTTTAGTCTTTTTAAATTTGTTTTTTTTTTTATGTTGACTTGTTAGTGTTAAATATTTCTTAGAGCAGGTTTGTTAGTTTTATAGTTTATCTTTTTTTCAGAATCGATACTTCTTATGTCAATATTATGAGTTTGTTTCAGAAAAAACAAAATCGGGGACGTTTGCAAAGTGAATAATGAAGAAAAACATAAAAACCCATAAAAACAAAATTGATACTAAGCCACATCACTTCTTTTGGATAGATATGGCCGGAAAATTACAAATATGAACCAAACACAAGTCCAGTCATACCTTGTTGATCATATTTAGAGTGCACTCGAAGACAGCGTCAAAGATTTGGGGTATCTCAGTGGTGATGTGTCCCCCCAGCTTGTTAACAATAGTCGCCATGGTGCTGAGAACCTCAGGCTCACGGGCAGCTGGAACGTTGCGTTGATAGTCGATGAGGACGGCGTCTAGCAGTGGGGGGACAAAATTCTCCCCGACCTGCAAAAGGACAGGACGATCAGCCCGGTGACCCGAAAACGAGAATAATGCAGGAAGAAAAATTGCAGCACAGTCAAATGAAAAGTTTAACCAAAAGTGCACGTTTTTATACAACAGTGATAAGATCTCATTGGTGTCCAAATGAATTTTCTGATAGTTTCTCACCATCTGTGGATCGTTGGATCGGCTGACCCAGCCCGAGATCAGTTTCAGGGTCTCCCGTTTCACAGTTCTCATGCTCCTGATCAGAGGCTGCTTGGTCACCATCTCACCTGAACACAAAAGACCAAATGTTAAACAGATCACGCCCAACAAATTTGGAAGGAAAATATTTTGGTGCTTGAGTATGCCTTTTGGCAGCTCCATTAAACTAGTGACCTCTAAAGTCTCTTTGTCATTACATATACGAAAACGACCTGACACTACTCCACACTACACCGGACTCTTCTCTTCTGCATCCCACACCCTCTGGTATCTGCACAAAGCTGGTACCCCCGAGCCGGAGACCACTCAGTCTCCAGGCCATGAATGGAGACCTCTCATTCAAGAGAATGGATCCTGGCGAGTAGTCGTTGCGTTGTCAGGAAAATTTGTACCATCAAATTAAATCAAGTCTGAATCTGTCAGCCAACAGATGATTTTGATTGCAGGGCAACCCTCAGCACACATTTTAGGACCACCTTGGGAGGACGCTTTGAAGAGTGGTTCCACTCTAACCACACAGTCGCAAAAAAGTATAGTACAACGTACACAGGGTGGCGTAAGGCTGTTTTGGTTAACCGGTGTAAAGGCGCCTTCAGACTCTTAAACCCCCATTATTTATAGATGTTGCTGTTGCTCATTTTTTTGATAAATATTTCTTTCCTTTTAAACTTATTATTGATTTGAAATTCCTTTTTATTTTATTACATAGCCAGTATATCTGGAAACAGTGGCGACAAGGGGGATCAACAATTAGAAAGAACCAGCAGGGGGCGTAATTACTTCAACCCAACAAGCTTGCTCTGACATGAGTCGCTATGAAAGATAAAATACATGTACTAAATTATTCTCCAAATAAAAAATTTAAGCGCAGTATCAGCTACGAGAACCTTTCCCTGGACACTTGTTCATATTCACAACTCTGTGGTTTTACTTGAATCATGTACTTGCCTGTCAAAGTACAAGGCTAAGGTGCTTTTGCATGCCAATTTTACACTTCTAACCGCCCTCCTATTTAAACCAAGCATTTTTTTTTAAAGAAATTGTTGTCTTAAGGTCCCTACAAACAGTTAAATCTGTTCACAATTTAGCTAATTGTGGATTAAATGTCATATACATATCAAAAATTGAGAACAGCATTTTTTTGCTTCTGTTGAGTCATTCTGTAAACGTTACTTTCTAAGACCTATGATGACTCGATCACCGTCAACTTTAGATAACCATGAGATATCTCCAAAGTCCAATCACATAAATGCCATAATGAACACACACCTCCCATACCATTTGTCTGAATGGCAGCAGATATGTTCTCGCTCAGGCACTTGTACACATTGAGCATGTCAAGGTAAATCCGTCCAAGTTGGATGACAAATGGGTGTCCAACGGCCTTACAGGCTCTGACATTGGTCTTTAGGATGCTGCCCAGTTGTTTCACAGTCTCTGGGTCCTTCAAAATGTCCACATTCTGAATGTAGATGGAGTGGAAAAAGAACAAAGAAATTTGATTCATCCATGTTAATTCAACACTTAACACTTAAGTTTTCAAAGTTTCAGAAAATAATTCATTGAGGCTATTCCATTTAGTATGACTAAGACTGAAACATCCTGAAGGAAACACCATGAATGTAAATACATATGAAATGTTTGTGCGCATTGGAATTCATTTGTATTTCACGCCTGCAGTACAATAAAATGTTACAGACTGTAAAACTCTTAACACGTCTACGAGTTACCTTGGTTGCCTGCTGAATGATACTGTCCCACACTTGATTGGGCAGCAACATGTATTTCTCGATAAGATGCTCCTGTACGGCCTGGTCTGTCTGAGCGCCAATCATATAACCTACCGCTTCATAGAACGTGTGCACCTTGAACACAGACAAAAAGATTGGGTGATAAGATGATCTGAAGTGTGACAAATGTCTTTCTGTTTTGTACCCTAGAAACAGAAACACATCTCTGAACTGACCTGCTGTGGCTGTAGGTCACAGATGATGGTGTTGATGTTGTTGAGGATCTCGTCAATGAAGGGCATCACCTCTCCCACCTGTACTTGGATGAAGTGGCGCCGGCACTTCTGCGCAATCTTGATGAACGTGTCACACGCCATGTCCTGAACTCCATCGTGGGTCTCTGATGACAAAGGACAATTGGCGGTGCTCAGATTATTAAGTGAAACCATAATACAGTGATAATCGAATCATCCGCTTTCAAAAATCTCACCGTGCATGAATTCAAAGAGCTTGTTGACAACTGTTTTGAGGAACTTCCAGTGGGCTCTTAGAAATCGAGGATACTGGCCGACGATATACATGATGTTGGAGGCTATAATGGCCTTGTTATCCTTTCCCCTCTTTTGTTCACACAGACCTAACAGATCCTGGGATAAACACAGGTCACATTGTCAACAATTTGACATTTTTCTTTAAGAACCTGCCTTATTCATCACTTTTACAACTTTTTAACATACCTTAATGACTGTGACCAAGAACCTCTTTTCATCCTCTTCATGCATCGCCCCACTGATGGATCCAATGGCCCAACACAATGTGTTGAGGTTTTTCCAAGACCACTCAGTACCGTTGACCTGGTTATGAAGCTTCTCTGTCATTATACGCTCTGTGTCTGCATAGTCCAAATGAGTCAGGTATACTGGAGAGGAAGTGGGGAAAACAGAACATTTATGATCAGTACTTTCCTGAAGCACATCCTTGTGTGGCTTGTTGAATAGGATACAATGAAATAGAACTGTTCAGAAAAAAAAATCCTGTTTAAAAAAAAAGGTAAGGGGAAAATCAACCGGAAAAAAAAAAAAACGGAAGAGTTTTTTTTCTCTTTTAATGGCAACAATATTTACATACACTATAACAACTGCACAAGACAAACTACTTTGTTTTGAAGTGAGCAATAAATTACAGCGAAGGAAAAAAAAAAAAACGCTTCAGAAAAGAGGGCAGAGTTTGGATTGACCCACCAAGTGTTTCTCTCATGTTCTTGTAGAGGTTTATAGAATCTGTGTCCTTCATAAACTCTCTGACCACCTCCCCTTGGTCATTCTCCACGACCAGTACTTCCTCTGGTTTGGCCATCCGGCTCACCATCAGCAGACGCACCTATTAGGTATGTCATCAGACATAAACCACTCAATATCAGGCCAGCCTTTACAATTGGTAAGAATCCAAGAATTACAAAGAGATATTCAAAGTAAAGATTTTTTGTTTGAACTTTACTAATGTGTTGGCAAACTCGAGAAGATTTGAGATGGTTTTCAACATCAGCAATACTTATTTTGAAATGAGTCATCCATCAACTCAACAAGCAAGCACATATGTTATTAATTATTAATGTCTAAATTTAAGAGATGATTTTCAATCCTAAATGTGTATGGGCACATGAACCGGTGGTTCTGGGGGTACACATATTGAGCAGGTTACTACATATAAGCACCTCAGAGTCCAGTTGGACAATACACTAATGTGGAATGTCCATGTAGACTACTTACTAAGCTGACCCAAGGTTGTACTTCCTACAATAGGCTCAGATTCTTTGGACTAAGTATGGGAGTTGTGACCACCTTTTACAATGCTGTGCTAGGTAGCATCATAAGAAATGGTATAGGAGCGTGGTTGTCAGTCCAGCTCAAAAACGAAAATAATAAATATGGTAAAAACAGCTATAAAAGTTATCTCCATCACTACAAAGGATATTTGAGAAAGCAGCGCTCAAGTCTGGAGAAAAGAATCCTAGCTGATGCTTATATTTTATACTCTGAATAAGAGATTGTACCCTCGGGCAAACGATTCAGAATGTGTCGTTGTAAATGCAACCGATTTAAATGTTCTTTTCTCCCACCTTCTATTGAACCAAAGTCACAAGGATAGAGCCCTAAAAAATATAATAATAATAATAAAAAAAAAAAAACACAAGATTCTGCACTCCTGTATTTTTTATTCTTCTTTTGTATAATTGGATTTTTTTTCTTAATCAAAACTGACTTTATGATTGTACCATACTGCTATGCTGATGTGTTTTTTTCTTTCTGTTTTATATGTATGTCTGTTTTAAATATTGCCATGGTTTAATGCACTTTGCACAAGACAAATTTCCTCCTAGGGACCATAAAGTTACTCCTATCTTAATTTGTTTGCCATCAATGACTGAAAGGGTGTAGGAATAGTGTGTATCCGAAAAACTTGAATCCAAATGAATCAATACGCGGTACCTTGGATAATACAGGCAAGTAGAGCTGCCTGCGTGGGGGAACGTCAAAGTGCTGGTTGCCAGACAGCAACGGAGATGTGGATGTGGAGAAGGGGCTCTCTCTATAAAGCTCGGCTGCTAGGTGGTTCCAATATTCCAGACAAATTTTAAAGATTTCAGTCTCTTCCACTTCTGACACCAGCAGCATGTAGTGGAGGGCCTGAAGCAGGACAATAAGATTGAATTCATGGAGCAGAAATCTCTTAGATATATTCTGATCCTAATTGGCTCCAACCAGACAACTTACCTCCATTAAAGTTTCTCTCAGGTTAAGCCGAGTTTCAATAAGCGTCCCATGCTCTTTCAGGAAAGTACAAAGGAAAAGACTGAGGTTCTGGATAAAGTTCTGCTCCTCATCCTTCCCATTGGCATAGGCCAGCCGGATATTAGTGTTGAGGGGAAGCATCTAAATAAATAGGACTTGAGTTAGAATTCTATTTTGAATTAAGCTCAAAGGACACACTTGCTTATGCTTATCAGGGTCTATCATGAAGGTCACCTGCTTGAGTTGACACATTGTCAGGGTGAAGAGTGTGACAAACTGCTCCTCGTACTGGCTGACGCTTACTCCAGCAATTTCCGTCAAACACTTCAGTGTCACATTGCGGAACATTGGGACGTTCAGGAACTAAAAGAAAATAAATAAAAAAAAGAGATACTTCGCTTTATTAAGACCCGTTTGATAATTTCAGCCTTTTGTTTTCCCTCTCTCTGCAGATGCCTACCTTATACACTAGTGTGCTGATTAATTTGGTTTCAAAAATATAGCCCAAAGGAATCCAGTTGAGGAAACGTAAAAGGGTTTCCAGAGTGGCATGAACCAAGGGGGCATTCTGGGAGTTTTCCTAAGATACAAAATGTTAAGATTAAAAAAAGTCAGTCTGCAAACAACAATAACATTGATGAGAAACTGGGCTTTACATACCATAACAAATTGGCAAAGCTGGAATATCTGTGAGAATTCATTGCACATACTGAAAGAAACACAAGGCCATATTATGGGCTTTACACACCAGATCACTCAGTGTTGTGTTTGTAAGTACAGTACTCTACTAACCTGTCTTTTAGATGTTTGGCTTTGACCTGGGTCATCTGGCCACTGGAGAAATCAAAGACCTCCTCACTAAGCAGTTTGAGAATAACCATATTGTTCTGACAGAGACTCTCACTGGTTCGACTTGCTCCTACAATGTCACTGATGAACGTTGGCCAGTGTTTGGGCCACTCCTGCTTCAAAATCTACACGCACACACACACACACACACGGATTCACACAAGATAATGATGATGAATATTTTCTACAGAAAATTGTGATTAAAATTTGACAAAAGGGTGGGTTTTTTTCATCTGTGACACATACTAAAAATAAGCAGTGCTTAAAATAACAATTCAAGAATGTGCCCTGAATTCCTGCTTGACTGAGACAAATGTATCTATTACAGCTGGATTTAAAAAATAAATAAATACAATATATAACTTTTTTTTTAATCTGTTTTCCATTTTATATCCCAATAAAGAGCTAGCCCTAATGGCTAAAAAAATGCATTTTTCTTTTCAGTAATTCTAAGCAATTATTTGCAATTAGGATTTTAATTAGTTCATTAGTAATAACAATAAAAAATTCTGTGCAAAATGTACAGACAATAATGTATACGAATTTAAAATGTTTTAACGTGAACATTCATGGCTTGAGCATAACTTGCCACATTTAAGTGAAAAGTAACTGTTGTAAACCACTCATTCAGCATTCTGGCACTTGTGCTCAATTTTACGATTTAGCTAATTTTCTATTTGTCGTTTTTAAAAAGAAAAAAAAAATAATTGGTTGGATTAATTGCAAAGCCCTAGTCTAATACTGATTCTTAAAAATATAAACTGGTCTGTAACAACATTAAATGTATGGTTGTAGTTACTAAACCTGGCCATGCCTAAGGTAATAATTAATTTCGCCAAAAGGTGGCGCATTTCTGTAATATGGTTCAAATCCATTCAGAGAGCATTTATTCTATGATTCAACAGAACATTCCCCCAGGTATGAAATACAAAGTGAAAATCATACAAAACACCGATTAACTCGCTTTTATCAATATCGAATGAATGGCTCGCTTAATTAAACAAGCGTATATTGAAGTGAGTTATTTTCCATTGAGGCCCTCAAGTTCAGCTCTAAGAAGTATGGCTGATATGTACTAACTTTTTTTTTAAATTATAGCTTGTTAAAGAAATTAGTAATAACCGATAAGAGTTCTAAAGTGCTTGATTCCATTTTGACATGCTGTATCATTTTAAGGCAGTTCTGTGCAGCGTGGTTAGCATGTCTGCCTCACGGTTCAGGGTGCCGAGTTCAAGCAAAGCAGCTTGCTCCAACCTTCCTGTGTGGAGTTTGCATGTTCTTCCCGAGCCAGCGTGGCTCTCTGGCTTCCTTCCATATTCCAAAAACATGCATGGCAGGTGTACTGAACACTCTAAATCATCCTTTGGTATGATTGGTTGCGTGAATGGTTGTGTGTCTCAGGGTGCCCTGCGATTGGCTGGCAACAAGTCCAGGGTGTCTTATTTTGTTTATTTTACTTCGGCACGTTTGGCCCTCAAGAGCTTCTGTAGTTTGCGCATTTCTCTCGATTTTTTCGCATTCACGCAAAACAAGAAGGCTTGTGCAATATGGCTACGTCTGAGTAAAGCGAGACGTTTGTTCTTAAAAAACAGAAGGTGTTTTGTAAGTGGTTTGGGAGTCATTCAGGTTTGCAGACGTGAGCAATTACCGCTGCAACGTTTGTTCACAACAAACTTATTTCGGCAACTAAATCAGAGGCACCTGAAGGAGTACGTAACATGTCAAAAGCTTTGCGAGGGGAAGAAGACCGAGTAATCCAACAAACTGCTACTAAAAGGCAACTCACCAAGGGGGAGACATTCACACTTGGAAGCACATTGGTTGTATACATAGATTGTATACATATATACAATGGAAAAGCGAGCGGGGTGGGGGGGTGGGGGGTTATAACATGCAGCGGGGCATGCCTCAAGCCAGGGGCAATGGACAGGCAGCACTTACTTGATGAAAATGTATTTAAAAAAAAAAAAAAATATATATATATATATATATATATATATATATATATATATATATATATACACTCTGTTAAATGCTACCTAAAATAAAAGTAAAACTTGTTTTGAATTTTTTTTAAAATATCAGGGGAAAAAGGAAAAAAAAAAACATTGAAAATCAAATTTTGGGGGACAAAAAGTTGCTATTTGTGTTGTCATGTCTTGTTAATGTTACCAAATTAATGTTATTTGACACTTATCTTTACAGCCTGTTGATTTCTAGTATTTGCTACAGTGCAACTGACAACTGATTGAATGTCAAAATAAAGAAACCCTATGTTCAAAAGTTCTAACCCTATGTTCAAAAGTTCGAACAACACTGGGAAAGAGAATTTCAAGCATCACAGCTTTGGAGTATGTTACAAGTCTTGCCCAACAAATAAAAGACGTTCATGGCGACCAGATTGTTAATCATTCACTAGTCAATACTGCCTAAAATGAGAGGCATCAATTTAGAGAACTTTTTTTTTTTTTTTTTTTTAACGTGAAGCAGTCAAAAAATTTTTATGCACCAAACTTTTGTGATGGTGCACTAAAGAAAAAGAAGGCAGGGTGCACCAATAAAGCAGCCTGTGATATCAAACGCTTCCATTCTCTGAGCGCTGCACCTACTACCAGCTTCAAAGACCTTGAAGAGTATCCATAGTATAGTCACAATCATTTCTTGACTATTTTGTGACTGGTTTCATGTTTACATGCAACAGCAACTTGATTATCGGCCTCCATGTATTCAATAAATTGCATAAAGGTCAAAAAAGATTTAAAAAAATTAACCCATTTAAGCATTTACATTGTAGTTATTTGCTTTTAAGACGGCCCTGCTACCCTGAACATTTCAAGCAATAATTAAAATTGTGTTAAACAATCATAGCAGTTCTAAACGTAGTTAAAAACTCGAACAAGATTTAACGTTAGCTAGCCCTCAACCTTAAGGGTTATTTAGGCATTTTAGTGGGTCATGAAATATCAAAACCAAGGCATCACTGTTCTGGATGGATTTTTAGAAGATAGGTTGACATTTTGCCAGTAGATGTGGACCAGAAAAAATAGGCAAACATTTTTTGGGCCATTATGAAAGACATCTCATTATCATTTCACACCATTTTGAGTGGAAATATTTTTTGAGACCTACCTGAACAAGAATCATGTTCAGCTTTCCAATGTACACCTTTTCTTTCTAAAGAAAAAAAAAAACAAAATAGCAAAAGCAAAACAAATGAGCAGTTGGTTTGTTTAAAAGGCAACAATAATAACTACATTTGGTATCTGGTACTAAAAAACATGGTTCGTAAATGGTTGTGGTAAGGAACAAAACCTCACATCACCACTGTGAACAATACAGTGCCTTGAGATATGAGTGATTGGATTTCTGAGCTTTGAGATTCCAGCCAACATTGAATTTTTTTAATAATTTGAAAGCACAAACCTGAGACAGGAGACTGTATGGTGACCATTAACTCAACCCACTTCAACAGGCTTCAGTTTACAAGTAATAATAAGTGACCAATTAATCAAAACCTATGTTTTAAGGTGTTTTCCCCCACTCCCAGTTGAGGCTTACTGTCAAAATAAAAATTAAACTAATCAAATTATACTTTGTGTAGTTTAACATCCGCGGATAAACCTTTCAATCCACTGGATTAACTTTCATTTTTAAGAAATCTAGGGACGCCAAATGCAGAAAGAAAAGTACTCAGAAACATACTGTTAATTTTATTTGCAAACGAGTAATTTTTGGTGGGGAGAAAAAAAGAAAAAAAAACTGACAAAAAAAAACAGATAATCTGACTGATTCACAGAGATATTGGAAAATGTCCTGGTAAGAGGCTAAACTTTGTAAAATTCTGAAATGTTTTTAGTTAATTAAAAAGTCTGTCTTCAAAATTGATTTATTATTATTTTTGATAATGATTAGTTGTTGATTAATCATTGCACTTCTAGAGATGAATGCTTTAAGTTACGTGCCTTGTCAGAGAATGAATTAAACTCAGATCTCAAGGCAAAGTTCAAGTTAGTCTGAATTCCACCTTAAAAAAATCATTACACGAGTGACATAAGAATCAGTGTTACATACCTCCACATTAGCGGCATCAGATGACGTCTTAATAATAAGACCAACAACATACTTTTTTATCCCTGGAAAATACAGACGTTACAACAATTGAGAGACACTGTTTGGCAACCTGTTGTGCTAACAATGATGTTAGCATGTAGTGCTGGGTTTTGTACAGCCACTTGTATTTGATGAGAAGGGTGCTCTTGTTTAATACAAGTAACATTTCCACAGACAATCAATGTTGTCTGTGTAAACAGAGCGTATTAAAAACTGTTTTCAGCTCTCTCATATTGCTTTTTTTTAAGCCTGCAGCAAAATCAAATCTATATCAACGTGGCTGGGTGAAGCGAATGGAGCTGAAAACAAGCCAGTAATCTTAAATTAGGTGGGGAAAAGACTGGGTTTGCTACTTGCACAAAAAGATTAAAAAAACAAAAACAAAAACACAAAGTGTGAAAATTAGGTTTCTGGATGAACTTTTTTTTTTTTTGAGAAGGTGTGGGGGGGGGGGGGGGGGGGGGGGGGGGTTAAAGTCTGATGTTATCAACAAATTAGGATATGTCTAGAGGCCCAAGAAAAAACTATAGCGTACACAGTACTACAGTGTCCAGAGATAGTGCTGGGCAATAATATCGATATATCGCGATACAAAGTGACGCAATACGTGTATTGCGATACGGCATTCAGCATCCAATATATTCTGTATCAGTTTTGAAACTTTATAATACGAAGATAACATTTCATTCGTTTCTGCCGTTGTAGTCACATCTTGGGCTTCTTTCTCCTGTTCATGTTGTTCGTAGTAAGCTCTTGTATGTGTTCCCGAGAAGCGCATTAAATATCCGACTCCTACTCCTCAACAACCAACGATATTAGCGAGCAGTAGAATATCATGGTGCGTTTAAAACAAATGGGAATTTTGATATTGAGTTTTGTTTTGTTTCTTTTATATGCTAAGAAATTTTCATAATGAGTAAAAAAAAAAAACCTGTAAAGAAGCGACCATATCTCAAGGTTTCACTGTATTTGATAAATTAAAAATTATATTTCTCCTTGGTTTTTGTTGTATTTTTTTTCCACCAACATGAGTGAACTCACAAAGATGTTTTGGTTGAAAAGCAAAAGGCAGAAAAAATGGTGGGTCATAAGAGTCACGTGTGGCAAAGTGCTACTGTGTTTCTTCGACATGATTGCCATCTGAAAGAGTATTCTCAACTGCTGGAGACATATTAACACAGTCAAGAACATGCTTGAAAAAAAAATGTGGACATGCTTTTTTTTTTTTTTTTTTTTTAAAAGAATGTTTATTGTGTGTTCATTGATGTTACCGGTGCGTGGCTTCTGAAAGAATAAATGGAATTAGTCTATTCTAATAATTTCTTTGTCTTTTTGTCACTGTTTATATGCCATCGATTTTATTTATTTATTTTTTTTTACAAACAGTGCCTAATCTATCGCGATATGTATCCGAGACATCGTATTGGAATACACCTTTGCTATATCACAATATATCGCAAGACCCAATAACCAGCACTAGTTCTACGACACTGCAACTGGCTAAGTCAAGTGGCAATGCACATTGCAATGTTACATATTCAAATCTGATAGATCAGTGAGATAGCACCACCCATGTAGTATTGACCAGCATGGTAAGAACTGCCGAGTGCGTAAAAGGAAATGTTAAAAGTAACTAAAACAAGATTTAAAGTTCTTAAAATGATTTCATTGCATCACAGATAAAGTGTAGCATAAAACGTACCTTCACATTGATTCCTGGGAAGAATTTTCCATCTTGTTTTGATAACAGTTTCCAAGATCTGAAGGGCATAGTACTGTAAAAAGCAACAAGAGGCAAATAAATGCACTGCAAACATTGGCAATTTTGTGCAAACTTTGAGAAAACATCACCATAATGCATAATCTAAGAACCAGTGCCATATTGGGGAAATTTGCATCATTTCAGCATCAGTAATGAATCCAGAAGAGTGAAAACAGCATGACAAGTCTATCAGCATTGTTATTTTTTGAGTGCTAGGTACTAATGGTTAATTTTGACATTTGAAATCAGATTAATCACACTGAACCGGCTTACTTTCTTTAGTGCTTTGCAGTGGAGAAAAAAAGACCTGGTAAACTAAGTGAAATCCAGTTGTACTTGAAGCATTTATGTTTGCACTATTTTTGCACTAGGGGAGTCATTGCTAACATTTAATTCATGGTATGCTTGATGTGCAGACTCCTTGTGAACGGCATAGAAACTACAACAAATGTAATATCTGCCTTCCACTTTTTCAATGGAACAAAAGTAAATTGCACAATTAACTCCTCAGCTGTTCCATGGCCAGGTGTATGTCATCCCACTCAAAAGATGCCTTAGAAGGCCGAGAGTTTATAAAGTGAGGCACTTCATTTGATATCTGGTGAAGTTTTCTCTCAACATGAAGTCCAAAGAGCTGTTACTTTCTGTGAATCAAGCCATCATTAGGTTGCTAACAGGGAGATAGCAAAAACATCAGCTGTGGCCAAATAAACCATTTCGTATCTTCTTAAAACGAGAGAAGGCACTGGGCAAGTTCAACACAAAAATAAGACCTGGGAGCCCACAGAAAACATATATTGTGAAAGACAGATGAATCCTTTCTCTCGTCAAGAAAAAAAAAAACCTTCAGAAAAGTTGGCCAAGTTGAAAACACTCTCCAGGAGGTGCTTATCTCTGTTCAAGTTAAAAAAAAAAATCAAGAGATAACTTTACCAAAATAAGTACAAAGGTTCCACTACAACATGTAAATGACCATTGATGAGCCTCAAAAACAGAAAGGCAAAATTAGAGTTCGCCAAGAAACATCTAAAAGAGACTGTACTGTTCTGGATTAATATTTTATGGACAGATGAGATGAAAATCAACGTGTACCAGGATGATGAAAAGAGAAAAGAAGGGAGAAGGTAAGGAATTGCTCAAGAGCCAAAGCATACAGGCTGATCAGTGAAACATGGTGTTTGTAGTCCAATGGCACTGGCATGTATGGCTGCAAGTGGAATATTACCTTTTATAGTGGAATAGGATCGTTTATTTTTATTAATGTCACTGCTGAGAAAAGCAGCAGAATGAATTATGAAGTGTTTCGGACAATATTATTTGCTGACGTTAAGCATTAATCACAATGCAGATAGACAATAACCCAAAGGAAGTGGAATGTGTGGCCAAGTCAAACACCTGACTTGAATCAGACTGAACATGTATTTCAGTTGCTGAAAGAAAAAAAAAAAAAAAAAGGAAAGACTGCTGCAGCAGAGCATCACTAGAGACAAAGTCCCAGCATCTGGCTTCAATACTTCAGGCTATCCTTGATTGAAAAGGATTTGCATCAAATATTGTATCGAAAAGTGACTCTTTGATCATTGATCTATAGTTTGCCCAATTACTTTTGTTGCCTTAAATAGTCAGAAGGCATATATAAAATGCGTGGACATTCCTTTTCCTTAAACATGATTTGGATGTAAAATTCAAGTAAAGCTAAGTCTGCATTTCAAGCACATCTTTAATGTTTAATTCAGAATGCATTGTGATTTTAGACCAAGCGGGAATGCTGAAAATTGTGTCCATAACCAAATTTCTATGGACCTGCTTTTAAGTGTGCAATAGATTGGAAATGTGCAGTGTTCAGTAAAGGGTCACTGTGACAAACAAATCAGCTCAAGTCCTACTATGTTAGTTAAGTACAAAAAATGCTTAATCTTAAGATTATTTGTCCTGGTGTCTTAATACATCAATAGTACAAGAAATTTGGCATGAAATTGAGTTGATACATTTTGTTTATTGTGAAGAGACTTACCCCCACATTCACTCGAGTGACTTGTGTCAGTTAAGCATTTCTATGAGGATAATATTGTACAATAATGTCTGAACACAACTTACTTTGGTGTTCATATTTTGGGAGAACTCTAGGATGGTGTCCACTCTCGTCCAGGCATCAGGGTGTTCTTTGAGGTGTGTCAACACTTCTTGTGCCATTCTTTGCTGCAATGGATTTTTTTCAAGACACTAAATAATGACTTACAAGATAGGGGAATAGAACTTCAGTCTGTCTTCTAAGACTAGAACATTGATATTAGCAAAATGCAATGCCATGGAAATGATCAAAAATGTCATTTGCGAGATAATTTACCTGTGGTCCCACCCCATGATATAAACAGTTCACCACATTATCCAGCAAGTTGATATCCAGTTTCTGGTTGAAGTCCAGCAGCTGCTGTGCTGCATGGTCTGCTAACATTGTCATAATTGCTGGCATAGAGCTCTGAAACAACGGCAGGAAAGACAGGAGGGGTCATGGAAGCACCGGACTCATTCAACGAGCAAAGTCATGTGAACCATGTGTTTTGAAACTATTCCAAACAGCTGACAATGAAATAACAATATCCCCTCAACCCACCAACTAACTGTCCTCAACGTGTCTGAAACCATTCAAAAGTAAAAAGACAAAAGTGTCAGGGTAAGAAAAGCTCCGGTCAAACGTTGGCCAGGACAAGGAGAAATTAAGCCAGGAATGTCCAATTTATAACAATACGGATTCAAACTGTTACTCTTGAACAAAGTTGGTATGAATTCGACATTATTGATAAGTAGTAAACCACGTGTCTGATACAAAAGTGGACGTCACTTTGTTTACATCTTGAGGGCCGAGCTAACTAGATATCCAAAGTCCAACTTAAAAGAAAAAAAAAACACAAGTGAGCAATTTACGATCGTGTTGACAATGTCGGGCAACAGTTGTAGCCATGTCAGCATTCATTCTGCACAACTTCACACGCAGCATTCGAAACATGAAATTGCCCTTAGGCCCTATTTTGTGAAGATGCGGAGTGGCTAACAGCTCCCATGTGGTCCAGCAATGGCGTGGTCCAACCCCTCCCACCACAAGGCACTCGGCGCCATCGATCGGCTCCGCGTAACGTGAAATGAGTCGGGGTGCTTTTCGGTTGCCGTTAGCTTCGAATTTACAGTTTTGTGCTTTTAAGATGGTTGGCTGCGTACGCGTGACACGTGACAAAGAGAATGCTAACAGTGGCGAGCAAGTGAGTGCCTAGCAACACCAACTTGACATCCGCTACCATCACGTACACGAGTGATGCTGGCGAGCAGGGAGAGGCGTGGATTTCAATCACACAACGTTGCTTTTCAAACAGAGTTCAAACACATCTCGGACACCACGCATGACTTGCACCTTCGCTACACAGCACACGCTAGGGACGCGCGTGGCTATTTGATTACACAAAGTATGTTATCAATGTCATTTAGGTGCCGTTTCGTGAACACAATGAAAAGCTACGCGAACACGACATAAAACAATACAATATCCGCTAGCTATCCCCTGCACATGTAGAAAACAGCCAGCTTTTACGAGCAACTTGGCGCTTTGCACTTCACTTCAGTTTACGTACCTACAGTCCGAGGCTCTGATTGAAAAGTGCGGCGTTAGCCCAAAGAACGTACAAGATAATAGTGAGCACTTAAAAATCACAGTTGATAAGAGAAGGTTTCCTTATTTCTGCAGCGTTGACTATCTCCAGCTCCAGCAGCGAGGGATGTCTGACTGGTAAGAACCACTGATTGGATCCCAAAACTACTATCAAGGCAAAGGCAGCAATCTGTCACTCCAAGACATTTTATGGAACAAAACAAACCTTGATTCACAAACCTAATAAATGCGTTACTCTTAATAAATTTCCAGCGGGGCGGTATGGAGGTTGTATGCCTGCGCCTCCTTTCCTCTCTCGAGCAACTAACTCGCAACCGGTTGAAACCGGTTCAGACTGGGAGATTCCATCTCGGTTTAGTTTTCAGCCGATGGCGCCGCGTAAAGTTTGGACTGGAGGTCCGCCCCTCGCGCAAGGTGATTGGTTGCAACGTTGGCGGACAAATCCCGGTTGCGCTCCCATTGCGCGGCGAACGCGTCAATCAATTTCAATTGGCTCAAGCGCCCACGCTACCACTCCGCCAGGAGAGAAAAAGAGGGCAGACTCCTATGTAGAATGGATTTCTTCATGAGTCCTCGTCGGAATAGCGAACGGCTAAAAGAGATCTTTAACATTTTCTCGAGCTTTAAAATAAGAACAGTCATCTACCGAGGTCTTTATTATTAACACAGACGCGACACGCAGTTAATTAAAAAAAGAGACACCCGTCTTACAAATCCTATCTGCCTAGACTCGCAATTTGAGTTATTTACAAATGTAGGAATGAAAACGATCGGCATGTGTCCACGACAGAACCGCTGCTGGTTTGGCCGACGGGATCCACTGCAAGTACCATTCATGTGCCTGTTGCTTGTAAGCTGGTAATTTTCCACCAGCCACGAGTGGGAGTGGTTACACGATCACGAACGCACGAGGTTACAAAAAACGACCTGGAGTATAATTTGCTTCCAGAAGGGGCGACGGTAGAAAATGACAGGTGGACCTTTGATACACAGATCGTAGGTAGCAGCATAAATAGATCATGAAGTGGAACATTGCAGGATTAGTCCGTCCCGAGCCATACTCGGGGCATTGCTGTCAACGAGGATGCAAACATGACAGCACCCCCCCCTCACCCCCCTCTCTTTGGTCACGTGGTCCAGCGCGCTACTTGATGGAAAAATACTGGATTTGGTGTTGAGTGGAGAGACAGTACACAACCTAGTACAAAGTCATTCACGGAGGATTTTTTTAAGGGCGTCTCGGACTTCACCCAGCAACAACGATTTAAGACTACGTGAACAACAATCGACAATGCTTACTTTTTTTAAACGGTTATTTTGAAGTTTGATACAATCTCGTTGTTATGTTAAGTCACGTTATTTCTTGTTCTCTTTTGGCAATATTCGCTTGCAAATTTGCTAAACATGCAATGCAGCATGAACATGCATTGTCAAGCGTAGCAGGTGCATTTGTAGGGTACATCATTGTAACATGTGGCCATTCACGGGCCAAATACAGCCTAATTTGATGTCAAGAGGGTTGGACGAATGAAATAATAGCCTAGCTAATACAATTAATCAGCAGGTGTTTTTCAATTTAGTATTTCATTTTGTTGACTTTTCTGGCATTGGAGGAATAAGGATTCCACCAGGCCCAAATCTTTTGTTGTAAAGCCGTTGACTATGATTTAATTGCACATTTTTAAAAGTCATTACCACAGCAATGTTTTATTTTCACAGAGCCTTGAGTAGAACTGCCTCTTTTGATATATATATATATATATATATATATATATATATATATATATATATATATATATATATATATATATATATATATATATATATATATATATATATATATATATATATATATATATATATAATGACAGTTGGCCTGAGCAGGATCTTGACAATTATGTATAGATAAATAATGAATTTGAGAACCTACATTACATATGCCATTTGTCCATAATGCTCTCAGCTTGATTTGTGTACACTTGGATTCAATACAATTTGTCAGAGAGAGAAATCTATTTGTAATAAGAAACTTTACTGACTTTTTTAAAATGAATTAAAACATGGGATGGGTGACTGTCCCATTCACAATTGCGCCACTAGTGTGGTTCTGATTTATTCACAGAATAAAAGTTAAAAAAAAAAAAAAAACCTTAAATGGCACTTTAAATGAATAGTCATTTGAAGTGCCATTTAGATACAATGTTCTCGTTCAGGATTTATACCGCAAATCAAGATGCGCTTTATAACTTAGTGCTATTGTTATTATGAGTTAAATGCTAGTTGTAATGTTTTTTAACGTTAATTTTCGGAGGTATTTTCACGTAAGGAAATAAAGTCCAGCTGGCTTTCGACTAAGTTTACAAATTGAACTCCCCTCAAAGCAAACGGGCAGGAATGTATTGTTACACATGTGCGAAGCTCGGGGGAGAGCGAGGAGAATCAGGCGAAGGCTGGTCACAGCTTGTTTAGTCTGGTTGAAGCGTGACACTTTATTTACATATAATATTACGACACTGCATGTGTTGAACACCACGTGGAAGTCGGTTAAACATGTTGTGAAACATTATGATTTTACATAAACCAAGTCAAGTAATTGCTATGTATTTAATTCAAGTCAGATTATCTTCAGTCATATGTTTTTGGCTTGACTTGTAGTTGTAGAAAAAAAGGGGGGTCGTGATCGTGACTGGTGACGCGATACTCCAGTCCATGCTTTCGAACAGGACAACTTGAAAAATATCAACAAAACGCAGCGCCATCTTCTGCTTTTTAGTGTTTCATGTTGTTGCTTTCAAATGTGAATCTTGACTGACCTCTGCTGGACAAAAAGAGTATGCCAGTTTTGAATCTGATACACCATTCTCACTACTATGCTGATTTAGATCCATGCTATTATCTCACAGTTTTCCTAATATGAAACCTACACGCTCGAGCTTTATATATTTTATTAGTTTTGAATGTGATACACCATTCACGCTACTATACTGATTTAGTTCCATGCTACTATCTCACAGTTTTCCTACATTAACTGACCATGACTTATAGTAAATTCCTGTCATATTTCTGATGTGAAATTGTGAGGGACTGACTGACAAAAACTAACTAGCATGATCGAGTACTGTTTAGAACTTCTGTCTTACAGTTGCTAATTTATCTGAGGAGTATGAACACAAATTCACATACCTTGATACTGCCACCAAATTGCTGAAATAGCATCCTACATAAGTGTAAGTCACAGGGGAGGTGCTGCAGGAGTTTTTTTAAAATGGAAGTATTTAATAATAATAATAATAATAATAATAATAATAATAATAATAATTACTATTATTATCATTAATACTAATTTCTCGTTTGTTTTCTCACTCTATTTCAAAAACTTATTCGGAATAATTCTTTTGTCCTTAGTTTTGGGTACAACAACACTACACCGTCCGTGATAAACAACACAATGTGTGACATTTGGAGAAATCCTCTTTGTGTCTCATTTTTGGGGGACAAGGGCCTGGGCATATGTCATTTACAAAAAAAACATATTAAGGAATTAAGTCGTCTGGTTATTAAAATAAATGCAAGTTATTTAGTTTGGCTCAAGACTTCTGGAATATGTCAGCATTTCTCATGTCCCTGAAATTTGACATTTGCTTGCTGCATTCTTTGTTATGCAACTTTCCACCGCAATCTTGCAATACTATTCAGTCCAAAATCCAGGATGAAAAATATAGGCAACCAAAATTAAACAGACAGGATTTCACAACATAAAAAACGAATGATTCGCACAATCCCTTTTACGTTTTTAAAGCGCCCCCCCCCCCCCACACACACACATCGGTTGTAAATAATTATCCTATATCCAGTTAATTATATTCAAATGAGAAAATTTCTCAAAGATGCATGTTATTTTTTACTTTAGTGTCTTTGAAAAGATTTTTTTCATATTGCTTCATTTGTTCGACTATGCCCCCCCCCCCCCCCCCCCACACACACACACACACACACACACACACACACATGGACAGATATTTTGCATTAGGCTAAGGAGAAAACATTGTTGTTACAAATGCTCAAACGCTCGGACATACTTCAACACGTTCAAACATATTTGCTAGTGTAACGTTATAAAACTCCTTGTATGCTACATGCTAAAAACATAGCATTTTGTCCCATCGGGCATTGATTTACGTATGCGCAAAATGCCACGGGGTATGTGCATGCGCAAGGACATAATAAAACCACAAAAATACTTTAACATTAACATAACATTATTTAAGTATTAAACACATTGGTACAATGTTGGTAAAATGCAAATAAAAAAATGATAGATATATATTTGTGCTTGCGCAAATCAATTCTCCACTGCATGGGCAAAGTGCTGTTTATAGCAGTCTACGTGGTCGTTTGAACGTATTTTCATGAACGTTCGAACGAGCTTGACACGTCAATAACATTTACTCCACATTGGCTGCTCCAACGCTCCTGTAAGTTCTCACGTCTGTTTTCTTAAACGTTGTTCAATAAAAGCTTGCAGCTTTGAAGGACGGAGAAAAAAGTTGCAGAGGTGGAAGGAAAAGCTTAAAAGGGGTGTCAGGCAGGCGGGGAGAGAGAAGGAGAGAAAGAAGGAGCAGGAAGGAGGGGGCAGTGAAAGCAGAGCTGTGATGCAGAGCGAATCACATGAGCATGGATCTGTTTACAAACTGAGAGCACAGACATGAAGTAAAGAAAGAGAGACGAGGACGGTGAGGATCGACAGGAGTGGGTGAGCAAATGGAATAACGGAATGCCGACGACATAAATTTGTTTTACCATACAAACTTCCTTTGTGTTGTGCCTCCGCAGCAAGAATGCAGGTGAAGAGATGAAGAGCTGCTTTCCACAAGAACACCGAGGTTGCTTGCTTGGCTGGCTGTGTTGCTGCCATCCATGTCCCTTCCCTTCGCATCTCCATAATTGGCCACGGCAGGTTTTCACAGCCAGAGAGGAAGAAAGCGACGTGAAAATCTAAAACAAGAGAGAAGACAGGAAAGCGGAGCAGAACGAAGGGAGGGAGAGAGCCTTGTGACAATGTTTTGAGTGGGAGACCAAGCACAACGCAGATATTGCTCACTAAAGCTGCAAAGACAGTGCTAGATGGGAACTGAATCTTTTTTTTTTTTTTTAAATCCAGATATTTTCATCGTTTTCCCACATGCCTCCGTCCTTCAAAATTTGTTGTCACTGTGACGCTGGACAAGGACATTTAAGGATTCTTGTTCCATCTCATGGGAATTAGGATGTTTGTGCTACATTTTTTGGTGAATCATCAGTGACAGAACAATTGGAGGACAAATAAGCAGCTTGTTACTCAAATGAGAACCTCTTGAGAAACTGGTTCCCTCCCGACGACAAGAATCCAACTCATTGTTACATCCCTTGTTTTGGGGAGATACATTACTGTGGCCCTAAGAAGTGGAAGCTATCAACTTAAAATTTATTCTTTGGGGAATTACAGTGGTTGACCTCTCCAAATAATTTTCAGACTTTTGACATCTGTACAATCTATAGAATTTGATGCAACCTTTCCAGTGGTGTAACGGTAAGTTTTTACATTTACAAGTTTTAAGCATTGCTCAATAGTCATTACTGTGTTACTTTTCTCACAATGCAGTTTATTTTACAAATTCTGGGACTACAAGATATCGAAGCATCCCATTGACTTAACTGTTCAAATTAAATGCAACAAATCCTTAAACTTTCAGGGATTGCATTGTTAGCATACATAAGAGATTAAATGCATGAAAATTTGAAGATTATTGTTTGAATGGGCTGGCTTTTGTCCCTTGCTATTTTTGAAAAGCTGCTCTTAAAATCTGTATAAATATCACTTAATGAATGAAAGGCAAAACCACAAAGACCAGATGAAAATATAGTCTGCGAGAGTTCTGAAAATAAATATGCAGTCATTTGACCCTTGAACCTTTCTTACCTCTCTCACCGTGTGTTGGAAATGATTAAAACGAAAGATGTTTTCTTTTGATAGTGACATAAAGTCAGATGAGAATTATGACCGTTTTCTTCAGATGAGTACCAGAGGCAGGGTGAACAAGGGTTTAAGTGGATGTCGCTGGCAATTGACAGGACATTATATGTGGCGTTTGCATGTGTGAATGGTCTTGCTCCCACATTTCAAAAACATGCATGGTATAGGCTAGTTTCAAAACTAAATTGTCCATTGGTTTGAATTTGAATGTGAGCGCTTGTTTGTCTTTATGGTCCCTGTCATTGGCTGATTACCAGTCCCTTTCCTTTGCCCAGTCAGCTGGCATAGACTCAAGCTCACCCATATCCCTGATGGATAGATGTACAGTATGTACAGTATGCATGTGCTTTTTGTATGCGTCCCAGTGATGGCCAAGAGGGGAAATATGATGATGACCATAGAACTGGAAATCAAACATATTGCACCATAGTGATGGAGTATCATCAAAAATAGTGCACATGCTTCTATTCAGTCCCTATAACTGCACAATAATAATAAAAGTTACTTGAATCCTTCTTCCCTTGCTGTGCAAGTTCATAAGATTATATTTATCAACACATGTAAGGTTGCATCATAGCAAATGTCTTGTCTCTGGACCAAAATATTTTTGAGCCTTCACTAAATAAATACCACAGAAGAATTTGTCCACACTATTACACATTGCATGCATATTATATACATTTTTAAGATGTTGTTGTCATTACTCTTTAATGCTATATATATATATATATATATATATATATATATATATATATATATATATATATATATATATATATATATATATATACATATATATATATATATATATATATATATATATATATCGCCAAATTGTCAGTTTTATATTTGTTTTTTATGGATACAATTTATCATTAGTGAAGCGATTTTGATGTATGGAATCGATCTTCTGGAGTTGCTTAATAAGATATGCCTTGCTAAACTATTACAAATATACTTTTTCTCCATCTGTTCAGGGTGTCGGTGTGACCTTGCATTGCAGAACTCTGACCCCTCTTGCAAGATGACGACTGAAGAGCTCTTCCAGTTGCCGCTCAATGTTTACATCATCATCCTGGGCATTGGTCTTTTTATTCTAATGCTCAGCCTCATTTTCTGCTGCTACCTGTTCAGGTGTGTGATAGTAGACAACAATTACAAAGAACTCACAACTGCGATTAGTCATTTTGAACCAACTGGTGAGAAACGTTTGAACTGCGTGATAGGTAGACTTAACCAACAAATACAAGTGCCAAATACAGAGCCATTCTGAATAAAAAGAACCGAGAAAAAAAAAGTTTTATTACATAACCTTTTCCACGTGGACTGTCAGTACTAGAAGACGAAAAGTTTATTTGCTCTCTGAACCCAAAAATATCTAACACCAAACATTCAATTCTAACATCTGTTCTAACAAAATTTTGGCAAATCTGAAAGATGTCACTTGGGGTGAGCTTGGATGGACAGGCCCTTACATGAATTGGCCTTTGTGTGAATTCCAAGACTTGAGGGATTATCGCTGTTGATTCATGAGGCACGACTAGACATGTTGGGATTATGACTGGTTAGCAAGTCCAGAGTGCATGCTGTGTAGTTTTCATGGGTATGGGTTACTAAATGATTACATAATAAATGTCACTGTGTTTCTACAGACTTAGGCGGCAAGGTGCAAGAGAACACTATGGCTATAATGAGGTAATACAGTAATGGAACAGTTGCACTAAATCACACTATATACGATTATAATTGTATAAAGAATGTGTTTTGATATTGCTGCTTGCCAACAGGTTGTTCTAAAAGGAGCAGGGAAGAAACTCAGCCTTCTTGGGGTAAGTTCAGTTTGGACAAAATTTAGCGCCATAATCTTCATTTCTTTTCTTTCCAGTGTATGCCTCCACCTTTCTAAACATTCCTCCACAGAATTCCTCCAACATTCCTCAATAGAAAAAAGTGTTCACTATGGTCATTTCCATCCGCTGACAAAGTCCCCCTATAACTGACCCTTCATGTCCTTTTCCTGGATACCAAATTTACCAATGACATTTTCATCACGACAGTTTCCTTCACTGACATGTTCCTTACAATTTGAACTAATCCAGAGTCTCTCCTCGCCAGAGATGCTCAAAATGACTTTGTCTAAACTCAGGGGTGTCTAAACTTGGTCCTCAAGGGCGAGTAACCTGCATCAGCTCCTCGATCACTTGAATTAGGTGTGTTGGGCAAAGAAACCTGGAAAACATGGAGGATATTATCTTTGAGGACCAGTTTTGGACACCCCCGGTCTAGCTCCTTCCAAATGTTTTCTTTCTCTTCTAGTTCACATTCTACCTGTGCGACATTAAATTTAACACCCTGAAATTCAGTTTCAACATAGTTGTGAAGTGGAAAAGATACATTTTCAGCACTATGCACAATGTGCAATGTTATTTGTGAGCATAACTTAAATTCGAGTTCTTAGGTTGTTGCAAGTTCATCAACACATTATGCTGCTTTGTCATGGCTAGCATTCTCTGGTGGTGCCATAAAGTAGGAAAACACAGTCTGAGGGCGAATCCTTTTGCTGCTCAGTGAGCTGAAGTCTTGAGAATTTCTGACATCTTGTGTGAGGTCAAGCTAGGTGACTATTCTAGCTCCATGAGTCTTAGACTTTGGAAGCATATTTTACGTCAGTTCTCCCCTGTAGCTTGACAATAATATAACCAATTGTGTGTAATGTATGCGTCACTACACATAGACTGCATAAACTTGTGATTGCGATAAAGGCCATTTGATATTGACACCAATTGTTATTCCATACAATATGTCAAATCCTTTCTCCTTTTCTACCTTGCAGCAAACATGTGCTGTGTGTTTAGAAGAGTTTCGCAGCCGGGATGAGCTTGGAGTGTGCCCATGTTCCCATGCTTTTCATAAGAAGTAAGTTCTGTTGTTGCCAAGCATCGGTATTTGACACAAACGCACAAATGAATGAGCACATCAGTTCCAAATTCAACTTCAAATGATTCCTTAAAGCACCTTTACAAACGACATGCTGAAAAATTTCACTGACCTGTTCATAGAAATAATATTTTGTTGTATAGTAGAGCAGAGAAAGGCTTGGCTATTTTGTCAGAGAGCTGGAGACAAAAATGAGCACATTCCTAACTGCGCTACTTCCTTGCATGTTTGAACAGGCATATGATTCATGTAACTACAATCATTTTGTCTGGTCATGTAGCACTGCATTGAAAATGTGACTTTTTGTTTTAGCTTAACATTTAAATTGTCATTTAGACCAGGGGTTACTAATGTTTTAGCCCCCACGGATCACATGAGTATATGTAGGCCTGTTATAAAAATAGCTCAGCAAGTGATGATGGTTGATTGTTGTTATTTCCTTGGGATGTTGTAAAACTGCTCATTTGAAACTGTGAACACCGGAAAAGTCTTATAGCACAGCTGTCAAACTCAGGGCCCTGGCCCACCACACAATTTTATGTGGAGTGCGTATGTTTGAACAAAATTTTACACACCTCCTATTTCTAAAATAATAAATCCATTCGTTGTGTTTACGGCAATTTAAATATTTTCGCCTCATATTACATACATTTTATGTAATGTGAGACGATCATACATTTATTTGGGGTCACAGTCATAACGGCCATAATTACAATGTAGCCACACCAAAAATTTGTTTGAAACCCCTGACTTCTAGAAAAAAACTTAAAAACATGTAATGTGTTTTAATATTTACAAGTTTCTTCTTTATCATGAAAAATCTTTAAGATGATCATCTGTCATTGAATTAATATTCATGAATCGCCGTTGTCAAGCAGAATCCTTATAGCTCGAAATTATAAACCGTTACTTTTATGATAAAGTAATTAAATGACTAACTTGGTGTTTAGCACATCTGCCTCACAGTTCATGGACCCAAGTTCAAATCTACCCCTTGCTCTGGCCTTCCTGATGGGACTTTGCATGTTCTCCCCGAGCCCGTGTGGCTTCTGTTTGAGCACTCGGCTTCCTCTCACACTCCAAAAACATGCATGGCAGGTGTATTGGACACACTAAATTGTCCGTAGGTGTGATTGGGTGCATGAATGGTTTTTCGTCTTTGTGTGCTCAGCAATTGGCTGGCAACCAGACGGTGTCCGCCGTCAACTACCCAATGTCAGCTGGGATAGGCACCAGCAAGCCTGTGAGCCTTGCGGGAAATGTTTTCATTAGTGCCCTTCCCATTAATCAGTATTTAAGAACTAGCTCTCATCATCAAAGGTAAGGTGATCAGTAATGGTAAAACCTGGTGGCATCTGGTCAATGAAGGGCGCTAGAGCACCATTGAAACATTCAGCTGAGTTCAGACAGAAGCTTGCTGACAGCGGTTGTACTGCCATTACAACATCTTTTTTTCGGATGGGGTTTCCGTTTTAGTTGTCTTTCAGCCAAAAACAATTAATACGTTTTCTCTCTACTTTCAGAAATGATCAGTGGCCGCAAATTTGGTGTATCCCTTCTGTCATGTCATTTGTAGTTAAAAGAGCAAGTGACAAATTTGAAACCCCCAGAGTTGGCTATAATTTAAATTAAATGAAAAGAAAAGATAAATACTTGATTTGTCATTTGTTTTTCTCAGGTGTCTACTGAAATGGTTAGAGATCCGTAGTGTATGCCCCATGTGCAACAAGCCAATATGCCGCCTCCAGCCTGGACCTTCACAAGCTGTCGAGCAGCCACAGCATCTTCTGGAAGTCCGAGAGGGACCGCAAATATGATGTGCATAGCATGGCAGATCTACACCTATTTCTTCTATCATACAGACTGTAATACAGACAGTTACATTTTTACTATACAACCCTATTAACAGAAGGACTTATTCATATGTGAATATGTTCTGTGATGAGCATTTATAAATATGAAGTAAAAGCATTATTTAGCACCGATTTCCTTCTATCTTTCAGAGAAACAGTGGGTTTTTTCTCAATTTTAGATTCCATGACGACTACAGTCCTCTAACTTACAGCCTGATATGTTTTTTGATTTTTTAAAGCTACACCACAGTCACATTCAAGTAAATGGCCACATTTCACGTGTTATTTGTCTCGTGAATTTGTGAAGCACCAAAGCCAAATAAAAAAATAAATGTACAATAACTAGCACTCCTAGGTATCTGTACTATGGTTAATGGAAAGAAAAACTGGCCTCTTTGACTTGCGTTTGGCTTGCGACCATTTCAGGATGTACCCTGCCCCTCGCCTAAAGCCAGCAGGGATAGTCTCCATCTTGCCCACAATCCAAATAAGGAAAAGTTGTGCAATAGAGGCGTGGATAGATGGATGGCCCATTATGATGAACCAAAGTTAATTTAGATTTAAAAAGTGTATTCACCTTCACATTTATTTCCTTATTTATAAAATTGATGACACTTAATTAGCCTTTCAAGTTTAATCTCCTTTTAATTAGTAGACATCTGAACAGATACGCAGTATTGAATTTTACGTGTGTATGTATGTATGTATGTATGTGTGTATGTATGTATGTATGTATGTATGTATGTATGTATGTATGTATGTATGTACTGTATGTATGTACTGTATGTATGTACTGATGGATTTTTTTTTAAATAAATCCAAGCAATGAAATCTGTGTTGCTCTCTTTTCGGTGTGGATATGGTGTTAATCTCTGCAATTAATTGATACTGTTGTCTCTAGGAGCTTGCTTTTGGGGTTTGTGGAGGAGGGCTTTACGGGGACATTTGTTCAAATCAACCCAGTGACATTGTTTTGCAGTCTGGGTGCACAAAGGTGACGCAAAACGGTGTTAAATCTAAAAAGTAAGCAGAGCTCCACTGAGTTCTCCGGTTGCACAGATCAATGTTAGAGCTGATCAAATGCACTTAATCGATGACTTGGTGAAGTTGAAAGGGCTTCGTGGGTTTTAGTTTCTTGTGGCTTGTTTCTGGCGTCATAAAGGATTAGAATCTTAAGAAATCCGTCGTCACCATAGGCTAAGGCACTGTAGTTTTAGCCATAACAAACAACAACACAAAAACCCTCTAAACGGCAAAAGCCACAACATTGATGAAACGCCGACAGACAGATGCACTTTATTGTGAAAACTGCTGACCGGAAGTACAACTATTTAATTTCTTCCTAAGTCGCCGAGAAGACCGCGAACACAAAATAGATAGAACACGTGTTGACATACTACGCGGCTTTTTTCTTGACTCCGTCACAGCATTAATATAACAAGTTAAGCGACCAAGACACATTACTCGCATGAAAATAATTTATTAACAACAGTTATCATCCACGCGTAATTTACTACGTTTGGGTGACTCTCAAGTAGCACGCTAAAGCTAACAAGTTACACTATCCTACTGCACAAAGTTGACCAAATAAAACCTAACATACTTTAAAGCTTACGCTTTACATATCGACATTTTTTGTTCTAACTTAAAAGCGCAAACCAGCGATCGTTCCTATTTTTATGCCGGCGTGGTTCGCGGATTTGGGGAATGTCAACGCTTCCATGTGGTATCATGAGACAAGGGTTATCAGGCAGCGATTCCGAAGACGAGGTAACTATTTCTTCTTAAGTAAGCGCTTACTGATTTGAGCTTTATTTTTCTTGAACAACCCCTGTCATTATTTAATTCACATGGTTGTACTTCGTAGATTCAACGTGAACATTGCTGCTATAAAGTTTCATAATGGGCATCCTGAGCAAAGTTATGCTCCCAAGTTTCTTATGTCCTTTTCAAGACAGATTAATGATATTTCAAGATTCTATCGATGATAAATGTTTATTATGCATTATTTAAGATAAATCCCGTCCGAAGTAAGATTGATGCTTATATATTACTTAACCCATTTCAACCCATCGGTCACAAAAGTGTCCATAAAGAAAATACAATTTATGAGGCTCTATAAATTATTTTTCAATCATTTTTCATAAAGTACTGAAATACTACAATGTATAGATGAAAGGTGTGCAATGTCACACGTTTAAAGAATATTGTCACCTGACCAGAGCTGTTTACTTTGTGGTTGCACTTCGAGAGAAAGATGACAGCCTCGAAGCTCCCCACCATTACGTCAACTATTTTACTTTTTATTTATTTATTTTTTAAAGTTCTTGATTATTTCAAAGGATTACCAATAGCATATGATTTGAATGTTTTCATGTCCAGGAAAAAAAAAAACGGGCTTAAATGGGTTAAGATAAATCCCATCTGCAGTAAGATGGATGCTTATTATGTATTATTTAGGATAAATGCCATCTGCAGTAAGATGTCTGTGGCGTTATTTTGTCAGAATACTCATTCGGTTAAAAAGAATGGTTAAACTAAGAAGTGCCATCCTCTTTGCATATATCCGGCAGCGGAGAAACTTCAAAGCCTTTGTTTGGTTGCAGCTGTGAGCGCAGGTGTAGAACGTCGGCTGGTTTTCTTCATGGACAAATTATTTTGGTAGGATTTTCTTTGTGACACTGGTGCCCATAGGAGCGTTTTACCTGCCGCGGCAGAAGATGCTGCAGGCAGCGTGCATGGCCCATCCTTGACGTTTGATGTCAAATGATGCCACCATTCGCACATATGGCACTAAGAATGTGGAATTGAGTTTTTGAGGCCAACGATTGGTGTGGGACTTTGTCACAGCTGATATTGCTTTCCCCTTACTTGGTGCAGATTTTTTGTTTGGTCACAAATTGCTCGTGGACCTGAAAAATAGCCGCCTGGTGGACGCTGGGACTTTTTCCTCGATTGCATATATCCATGATGCAGGGTAGTACAAGGGTCTCTCCAGCTTGCTTCTGGAGTCTCATACCGGATTCAAAGGGGTGGATGAACATAAAACGCTCCAAAATCAGGCTTGATAACGACAAGCCGAATTTTCTGATTGATTATGTAGCCTTTGATTTGATATAGTATGTTTTCATTTTGGCATCAACAGCCCAAGCTACCACTCAATCAGTTCTACCCTTACATCCGATGTGGCTTATGCTGCGGCTTCCTCATTGATGCCACCACCATCACAGAATGCTTGCACACATGTAAGTAGATCCAAAATTATAATTTATAGATTATATTTGCTGTCTTGGTCATCTTCTGATGAAAAACGCCAACAAAGTGATGTAGTACCCATTGCATAAAAGTAACATGGTAAGGATAAATATTTTGGTAACACCACTAATGTTTAATGAGGACAAAGGCTTCACAAAGGATTTTGCTCATCATGTAATACATTATCTGTACACGTGGAGAGTCTTACTAACCTGAACTCAACCTTGCATGCGCATGCATGATAATTTTCTGTGAGGTTAAATTTGTCTTAATACTTGAGCCATCATCAAGAGTCATTGCCATAGTATTGTTATCCTGCTGTTCTTTTTTTTTTCCAGCTGTATCACTGTATCAGATAGTTGAGCATTTCCAGACCCTTTCCATTAGTTTTGCTTGATACTATATCAAATTGCTGCCATAACTATTCACCTGTATTTGAAGTAAATTAATCCAAAATAAAGGTATCCCAATTAAAGTAATTGTTCTCTAACAATTAAGCAAATCTGTATTTACTACTTCACAATAATGAAAGTCTAACTTGGATTTTTGTTGTTGTTGTCTTTCCCTAGTTTGCAAAAGTTGCATTGTGAAGCATTTTTTCTCCACCAACAGGTGTCCGTCATGCACCATTATAGTGCACCAAACACAACCACTTTATAATATCAGGTATTTTTTTTTTGCATTCTAAGATTTGCCCTCATACATAAATATGCATTGAATATATATATATATATATATATATATATATATATATATATATATATATATATATATATATATATATATATATATATATATATATTTTTTTTTTTTTTTTAATATCGTCAGTGAATATTGTGTGTAATTTCTCTCTCGACAGGCCTGACAGGCAACTGCAGGATATTGTGTACAAAATGGTTCCTTTCCTGGAGGAATGTAAGTATAATATACAAGTATGATGCAAGTGTAATAACATGCCTTACATATTTTTTTTAGTTTTACATTAAGGATGCATGTACTTTCAATTTGTTTCAGTTTATTTACCAATGTGTTTTATTTTTTATGCTGCAGTTGAAAAAGAACAAATGTGTAACTTCTACAAAAAACGAGGGCTGGTGATACCTAGATCAGGTAAAGTTGTTTCATAAATGGCAGTATTACAGAATGTGAGACAACATTTTAGTAAAACCCCTATGAAAACTGTTAAGCATTTCAAACAGTTCACGTTGATTCTGTTTGTTGATGGAGTCGCCGTAATGTTGCCTGTTCTTTATTTTCCTTGTGGTAGTCTCCTCTACAGCAACTGTTGGGTTGAAAAAGCCAAAGAAGGAGACCACACCTCAATGTGTGCTCAACATTCCATCTGAGCTCGACACGTCTCTGTTGCTGGACTTTGTTGGGTGAGTTTCCTTGACTTGGGAGTATTGGAGGTGCTGTTGCTCTTTATCATGTACATACATAAAAAATCGTTTTTAACAAGTCCCCTTAAATCATAGGTCTCATACTCCAGTCTTCAATAACCACAATCCTGCATTTTTTTTTTCATTCTACTCTCTCAAACACACAGGCTTCAAATTGATTAAGATAATTTTCAAGATCTTGCAAAGCTTACTGCATTTGAATCTGTGCATGCTTGAGAGAGAAGAATCAAAAACATGCAGGATTGCGGCCCTCGGGGACTGGAGTCAACCTACTGTATGTCTCGGAGCAGATAATACTTGTTCGATCGGAAGTGCCAGCAGATGGTGCTGTTTGTCATCCTGGCAGCCACTGAACAAAACCTGTATTGATTGAAAACTTTCTTTCAGGGCTGAGGAAGGGATAAACAGCTATAAGGTAATCATTTCACATCTTCAGGGCCTGTTCAGAGACTTTGAATCAGCGTTTAAATGCAATTTGCAGATATGCAAACACAAACCAAAAGAGGGTCCTCGGCAATGACTGTCTTCACAAGTTATGAGCGGCATGAGATTTAAGCCCGTGTAATAATAAAGTATACTGTTGAAAAAGCCAGCCCCAATGGTCTCAACTGTGGAATGGCACAGCCTTGACACACTGCTTCCAAACGCGGGTTTATCTAGGTACAGCTGATTGAGCTTACAGTGCCACTAAACTTAATTTGAACTAATAATACACTGGGTTGTCTAACTTCATTAAAAAAAAAAAAAGCCCAGCTTGAAAAAATGTATCCTCCAACTGCTTGTGACTACTTTTTCTGGTGATGGTCATCTCTTGAGAGCAAGGAAAAATAACTGTTGCTATTGCTAGTCGTGTTCATCTACCCATAGGAGAGAACCAAAATGACTAACACAACTCTGAATTGGCGGACACTTCTAGGTCATTTCAGCCAGCTGTATGCGATTTAGGTACGCTGTCGTCATAGGAACCCATCAGTCGTTAACCGAGGACCCCCTGCATAACCCAATGAAACATTTTGATTTGTAGTCTTGTACCTCATTGCTGTCCAGCCACTAGAGAGGCCGTATGTGCGTGTGTCAGGGGAAGCCACCATTCGCCATGTGGAGCTGTTCATCAGGAAGAAGATGGAACTCAGCCCAACTTGCCAGGTGAGTTGGCCAAGCTTGCTAACAAGCTTAATCAGTCTGCAGAGTCACCTTGATCTTGGATGTTGCTTCAGACAAGGTCAGCGCAAAATCTACTTTACTGTCACATGGACCTTGACCAGAGCATTGTAATGCAGAGCTTTAGAGAATGGGACCATTTTTTTTCAGTCATGTGAACAATCACGTTAACAGAGGTTCTTGTTCACTGATTTGAGTTCCAGATCCAAGAATAGTTTCTTTTCTTCTGTGCATATGTATTTGTCCACAAGTGTCAAGGTTGATATATATTTATATATTTTTTTGTGTGTGCTAATACCGGTATGCCTGTAGAATGATAGCCCGAGGAATTTAAAGAGAGCCAAATGCTTGGACGATAACTATAAGTTATAGCCTGGGTACATATGACTGGGTTCTTTTACACTCATTGAGCATTGTGTGATCAGTTTTGCATTCAGATTCAGACAGTGTGTGTTTTGTCGTACTTGAACTAGGATTAGCAGCTTATCTTGATTTCTTGGCCTTAGCGCTTCCTGTTGCGACATATGTAAGGAAGGATGGAGGATTACTAACCCATGGTTAAAAGTCAATGTTACATATGATATTCCTACTAGAACCAATTTTTGTTACCTTGTAATTATCTATCTCCACTTTATCCTCCTATGTTAACATTTTTCCATTGGTTTTAGGAACTCACTCATGTCATCCATTTTAAAATGGATTTTTAAGTTAGGTAGCTCTCATTGGCACTAAGTATGAATGTACTTATTGCCAGCCCGGTAAAAATGGATCTTGTGCATCCAATGGTACTGAATGAGTTAATTTGTGACTTATAGGTAGACGTGGTTTGTGGAGATCATCTCCTGGATCACTATCAGTCACTGAAAGATGTACAGAATTCAATGGGAGCAGAGGCTTTGCAGGTAAGCGTCACCATTTTACCACTACAAACTCTTCTAAAGTGTTTTTTCTGTTATGTGTTTGCACATTTTTACATCCATTTTTGATAAATCACTGCTGGTTGCCTTGCCAAGAATAACAAAAATAAATACACCTTAATGTCACCTGTTTTTTTTTTTTTTTTAAACGAATTCTCTCATTTAGGTTTGTATACACTATGTTATAAGACAATGAGATGATTGAATTCATCTGATTTCAAAGTCATAATGGCCCAATGACGCAAGCTGTAATTGCAAAGTGGCTTGTGGCAAAAACCCTCACCTAAGCTAAAAAAGTGATCTTTTCACCTGGTCCTCACTAAGAGACGCATCACTATAACCAAGGGAAACAAGTTGACATTTAGTCTGCACAGAGAGGTCATTTACTGTATTTGTTTCAGAAGAAACACGGTTCCTTCTTATAATAAAAGACCCGTTATTTTATTGGGTTCACAGGATGGTCTGCTGGTGCTACACTTTGGTTTGGTCTGGTCCTGTCTTTCGTGAAAGGAAAGAATGGATCAATTGATAGAGTTGTACACAATACATCTTGCAAAATGAATGAATAACAAAACTGGAACAAATTACTGGTAGCAGTATTATGCTGTAATTTTATCAAGACTTACTCTTTTTGCTGGACACAACGAGTATACAGTATATTTTTTTATGCTTTGCAGTTCTCGAGCAATGACTTTTGTGCTGTATGTTGTAGCTGATTTTAACATTTGAAAATGTAAATGTCGTTGAAGGAAAACCGCTGCCAAAGATCACTAGATCTGAACTGTCTTAAGAAATAACCCCTTTGTTGCTGAGTCCCCCCCCCCCCCCCCCCCCTCAAAAAAACAAACAAAAACATAAAAAACTTTTTGTTCCAGGTGCACAATCAGCAGACCGGTGAATTATTTTTTTTTTTTTAAATACATCTCTGGGTACAATACATGATGACATTGACTAATGTGAAAAGTAATTTTTTTTATCAGGTTTGATCAAGTACTGTTTGCTCTGTATTTATGATCCCTTTGAATAAAAGAGTGTATTTTTCAATTGATGAAACTTGTATCTGTTTATTCAGGCCTCCATTTTCTGTTTTTCTCCACAGACTATAATGGGGGACATACAGTATTAAAGAAAAAATATTATTAAATTCATTTTGATGCTAAACAACCTAAGTTGTTTAGAAGTCAGCTGTGCTCCATTAAGAGGAAATTGGTCGGTAGTCGCATGAGAGAACAGACGGCACCTAGTCAATCTTTTTATTCTTTTGTGCAAATGAATCACATACACTAGTGAGCAGGTGTTGACTGAGGTGAAATAATGTCATTAAAAGTCATATTTTTTTAACACTTATTCACAACCACTACCACCAAGTATTTCCTGACATCAAGAGCGATGCTAACCAAAAATTACAGCGAAAGCTGCACACAAAATCTGGTGAGTTCTCTACAATTCATGAAAACGCTCTAATCTGAAATGTTTGAGTGACATACAAACAAAAGTATATTTTTGTTTACTAATAAGGGTTTATTTAGTAAGCCACCCCACTTGCAGCACAGAAATGACAAGAATCCTAGAGCATTACTGGTTTATTATTTAACATAAAATACCCAATATTAGTTTGACATTGCCTCATTTACATCTTGATGCAAGCTTCCATTTAAGAAATGTTTTAGAGTCCAAAAATGTTCTACATGTTTCAGACTTATGCACTATTGGAAGAAGGAAATCAGATAAGTTGTTTTGAGAATAACACGTTCCAAATTAAAGCTTCCATAACTCCATAAGCATTAAATGACATAAAGCATGATTTCTGGGGTGTTATTTTGTGCATGTACAGTATGTGATTAGAACATAGGAATTACTGTTTGTGTTATTTGTCTCCCTCCCTGCCCGCGTCCTCGTGTTCAGTTGTTGGAATTGATGTCAGCTTGGTCTTTCTCCTCCTCCTTGAGGCTTTCCTTCTTGGCTCCGTCTTTATCTCGCTGGCTGCTTCTGGGGGAGCCGGCTGGGGCTCGGGCCTGGTAGCTGTAACTGGCGGCTCCGAATGACATTCCTGAGTTAAAGTGAGTTTCTTCGCCTTCCAGCAGCTTCCTTGTAGGATGAAAGGACATATATATTAAAGTCACAGTATGAAATTGATTATATTCTTTAATTAATTTTTTTCAACGTTTTGAGTTTGTTTGCCAGCCAATCTGGGGTTTCCGTTTTTGCACATATTTAAATGCTTTTGTCATGCCCGACCAATTAATGTGCCTGCCGATTATGGCTCATCAAACATCTACAATCATGTCCTCAAGTATTTACAGCAGGTATTTGCATAACCTTGTATCATAAAATATATTTAATACAGTTTGTTGGTAAGGTCATTCTGCAATTGGTCGGGCTCTATTCACTAGGTCACGATTAAGTTTGAAATGTTTTTGATGGCTGGTTGGATATTGCATTGCAGACATTTGGAGTTGATTATTTTGTGCTTCGTTGATAATGTTGTTCATCCTCAAATACCTGAAATGTGATTCACTACGACATTATAGTCACTATAAAGACACGTCTTTATGTTTTTATGCCATTATAACGGCAGCGTTAAGAGGTGGATGAGGTCATATGTGACCACTGAAGGTCAAGGTTTTCAAACTTCAGTAGATGTTTTTACATGTATTATTACCTATTATAGACTTTTTTAATGAATAACTAAACGAATGATCTGCTGCTACTCGCCGCCTAATTTACCTGGCATCATGCTAACAGATATTCAAAATAACTATTAAAGTTACAATCCCTTTTTGCTGTTTTTGGTCATGCTTTAGCCACATTTATCGGTATTATTCTACCCTTGATCATTCATTCATAATATCATAATCATTTTGGTCATGGCAATCCTAATATGCCATCGCCATACCATTTCATGTCTGCCCACCTGTATGCAGCTATCTCAATGTCCAATGCCATCTTGACGTTGAGCAGGTCCTGATATTCTCTCAAGTGCTGGGCCATCTCTCCCTTGAGGTTCCTCAGCTCAGTATCCAGTTGACCAATAGTATCCTGGGTTAGGGTTTAGAGATTTCAAGCGTTAGGATGAAAAGACACTTTATGAAAGGTCACAAAGTTGAGGGGGTACTTTTGTCTTTCAAAAGACAAGCATGACCTTTGAGGCTTACTGACTTTGAACTTCCTTAAATAGCCAGTGAAAACAGATGGCCTTCTTGTATCCAATTTAGCAGCAGTCCGGGTTAATCTAGATACACAGGATCAGTTCACTAAGAACTTTCGCTGTCTAAGCCCGAGTGACTTCCTCACAGAAGTGGTTTTATTTGGAGTTTGTGATGTTGCCCTCGAACGCCAATGCAGCTGGACAGATCCAGATGGTATAAATTAATTCTGAAATACATTTCTGGACCATCATAAGACAATTCTCATACATCAGCTGCCATTGTAAATGGCTAATGATTTTCGTAGAGAAAATGGCCGACAACAGAATGGTCGTGAAGTGCCGACTCGCATTATGATTGGCATCCTTCTAGCTCATTATTGACTGGATATATTTCATATATGATACTTTGGTCATGTAACAAATGGGAATGGATTCTATGCTTTCAATTTAGTGCAAGACGTGAGCATTTTGAAAATGCGGAACAAATTTAGGGTGATAATCACAATGGCATGCATCGGCTATGTCGACAAGCTAATTTCTGTTCAACGTGCCCCTGACATTGACAATTTAGGGATGTTCTAAGCTACTGGAACTCAAGCTGTGACATAATTAATGAGTTTGAACTTCTCAATCCTATTAGTTGGAGACACATGGAAGCAACCTTCACTGCCAGGCTGCTGTATGGTCAGGTTCAAGTGACTGGGATTTTTTTTTTTTTTTTTTTAATATGCTTGAATCACTTAGAGTGTGCAGACAATAAAACGTGTATTTTGGAACGTTTCCATGTTTCAGTAAGTTAAAATACAGCACAAATCAAAAGTTCATAAACGTCTTTATGTTTGAGGTTTTTTTTTCATTATTTAAAAAAATCCTTAATTGTAAATTGCTAGTTAATTCATTTGACATAAAGGAATGTTGATGGAAATATTTGGGTAGCTAAAAATATTAATCAAAATGAATGCTGTCAAATGATTATTTTTTAACTAATTAATAAAAAAAATTCCAATAATGAATTGCAATGAACCACATTTTTAACAGCTGCTTTCTTTAAAGCTTGCAATATATATTTACTGAACTTATTCAATCACAGAGACATATTTTCCTTTTTAATTAAGAGTACAGATATTTATATTCATTTTTGTTTTCCCCCAAATGTTCAAGTGTTTTGCTGAAAGTGCGTTTAAAAATTGTAAATAAAAAGTAATCAATTACTTTAGGTACTAAAGTACTCCAGTAACTTAATTAGAAGGGTAGTTGATTAACTGTATGACAATTACCAAAAGTAATTGATTACTTTACACTCACACATTCATCTAGTATCAGCAAATTTTAGACCATCCCTGCACCCCTGCGTTGATTTTTTTTATTTTCCAATGAGCTGTTGAGCAACCTTTTAACATAAAACTATACGAAATTGTCCATCTTTGCCCGTCACTGTGCCCATGACTCTCTTCTATGTTTGCAAAGTTAGCAGAGTTCAACCGCTACAGGAATACATGTTTAATTTATGTAAAACTTGAGTTAATCTCCAAAGTTAACATTTTAACTGTGACAGCCCTAATCAAAACAGAAAACGTTTTCCAAGTTAGATTCTTCAAAGTGGGCACCTTTTTCTCAGATAACGGCTTTGCATTACTTGGTATTTTCTCAGTCATCTTTAAGATGTGGATGCTTTAGGACTTCTAAGGACCTTCAATTCACCGTGTGCATTTTCAAGAGCTTGAATTTCTTGAGCTTTTGATGTGTTAGTGACCATTCGGATTTGTAGAAGTTTTCCAAGCTCTTGACCGTTTAAATTGGGCGTGTCTAGGACGTGTCTCCCACAATTAGGGAGTTCACTACATTGCATACCTGCAATGCTGCGACCTCGCCATTATGAGCATCTTCCATCTCTGCGATCTGCCTCTCGAGAGACTCGTTGGCCCCCCTCAGGGTCTCGATCTCCAAAGTCTTGGCCTGCAGCTGCCTCCTAAACTCGTTCATCTCCTCCCTGCTCGCCCGCATGGCCTCGTTGCTCCTGGTGGCCTGCTCACTCAGGCTGGCAAACTTGCCCTTGTACCACTCCTCGGCCGATTGCAGATTTTTGGAGGCAATGGACTCATACTGGTTGCGGATCTCTTTCAGGGCTGAGGTGAGGTCGGGTTTGGCGAGTTCCATTTCTACGGAGACTTGTTGCGCCTCCATCAGGCTGCTCAGTTCCTGAATTTCCTCTTCGTGGACTTTGTTTAGGAAGGAGATTTCATCCATCAGCGATTCAACACGGCGCTCCAGATCCAGACGAATGGCCGCAGCGTCATCGACGTCCTTCCGGAAGGAGCGCAAGGTTTGTTCTGTCTCTTCACGGACAGTCAACTCTTCCTCATATTTTACATTGAGTTTCTAAAGGAAGCAAGAGTCACATGTGAGCAAAAAAAAAAAAACTATACAAAACATGAATGAATATGAACACTTCTTGCTTGTAATACTATATATATATATATATATATATATATATATATATATATATATATATATATATATATATATATATATATATATATATATATTTTTTTTTTAATGGTGGAAAGTATGAAAAGGGGGATTTTAGTCTTTTAGTAGTTCTTTCCAAAATTACAGTGGTGGGAATCTTCAACTGTCATGTGAGTCGATAACATTCTGGCGTGATTCTATGAGACGTTTCACGATTGATTCAAAATGATTTATAATTCAAAATGATTTGATTGGCAATGCTTCAACTTTAAGATGTGCAAAGTATCGTCACAATCCACTACTACGACTTGATTGTCTTATTCTGAGTTCGACTGTGTTAAATGCACCGTAGGCAGCAGCTCGCACTAACGCTGGAACACTGGAAATTTGTGCCGTATCATACAATGAAAGCATAATTGACTAGTTGTTTCTTAGAATCCTTAATCAGTGCTTTGATATGATTTTTTGAATGACATTGTGTTGATGTAGGTAGAGACATGATGTTATGGCAATAAAAACTAAGTTGCAAGGAGGAGTAGTCACACGGAGGTCTACAGGATTGATTGTGAATCATAGTAAATTCAAATTTTAATTCTTCTGATTTTTTGGAACACCTCGCAATATAGTTTTAATTTTCGTAATGTTAAATCTTTTTTCTATCATAATTTTTACTGCATTATCTTTATTCAGATTTTCATTCTATAGTGTATTCAGCATGGCTCGACTACTCTTTATCATTTGATGATAGTCATGGGTCATTTTGTACCTGTAGCTCATCTCCAATGTTATTCCTCTCAATCAGGATGCGGTTCTTGTCCCTGTTCAGATCCTCCAACTGGGACCGCAAGTCCCTCATCTCCTGCTGGTAGAGCTGAGCGGCCCGAGAAGGTTCGCTCTGCCTCTGTCGCAGCGTCACCAGCTCGGCCTCCAACACTTTATTCTGCTGCTCCAGGTGTCTGACTTTATCGATGAACATAGCGAAGCGATCATTCAGACCCTGTGCAACAAGACAAATGCCTCCTTGGTACCAGCTGCTCAAGTAAGTGCTTCTGCCACCTCAGTTGAGTCCACAGTAAAAAACAAAACGAAAAAAAAATTCTTATGAAATCACCTACCTGTAGCTGCTCTTTCTCGTTGGTTCTTATTACTTTGAGTTCATTATTGACCACTGCAGCTTGGGTCAAGTCAAGGGAGTCTGTGGCCACAAGAGAGAAGCACGCCGGAGGTTGGCCCAGCCGTCTGTACATGCCCATAGAAGAGGTGCTGCTCCGTGAAACAGCCATGGACCTGAGCCCCGGGGTGACCCGAGGTATGGAGGTGCTCAGACGGGAAGAGGAGGCGGAGAACCTAGAAGAATCCCCGAAAATCTTCCGGTAGGATGATGAAGTGGAGCGGTCTCTGTAGTTCATCTTTACTGTGAGTCCGAGCTCGAAGTGAGAGACTTAGAAGAGATTTGCTGCAGCTTTAAGCAACAGCTACAGGTGGAGCGAACCATTTCATATTTGGGGATAGAATGTTAACACAAAACAAAAGAAAACAAAAGGTTGACCCATGTTCTCTAGTCTTGAAAATAGCAACACCGTTTGAATAGACACATTACATACCCAAAAACATAACCTCGGACATTTCAAAACGTTATCTTATGGTCTGGTAAAAATGGAACTGTCCGTCATTGTGCAGCGCTCACATCAGTACTCTAATTTGGTGTCAAAGCAATACAGGTACAGTCTCAGTCAGTCCCAGTATTTTTTCCTCATTAAAAATTACCTGAATTGTACAATTACACGTAAATGATCAATATTCCAATGAAATACTGATTAAATTTTTTGGTAAACAAAATTGCTCATGAAACATGATGTTTTATCATTTACTTTCTTGAAAGCGGGCACCTTTTGCATATATAACAGCTTTACACAACTTGTTTTCTCAGTCAGTTTTATGATGTGAATGATGCTATATGACCTCTATCTACTTTCAGTTCACAGTTCATAGCGTGACTTTCTTGACCTCATATGCACTTGAGACCATTTGAATTCAAAGTTGTTTAAAAACCTTTGATTTATTCTGCACATATTCTGGACATAAATAAACTCATATTTAAAACTGTATATTTTGCAAAATATAAAAAAAAAATCAAGCATGTCAACTTCCACAATGCTGTCCAAAATCTGCTCAACAATTGAACAGCAGTTAGACAAACTATTCTTCACTTTGGATTTTTATAAATCACTTATTCAACTGTACCTTCAATGTGGCCCTTCCGCCTACAGATGGTGCTCAAGCACTTGCTCTTTTGCCTTGGATGGAAAGTGCCCTATTTTGTTCTCCTTCTTCATTTCATCAGTATTGAAAAATGAACTCTTATTTTCCTACTAATTTTATTTATCTATTTGATTATTTTATGTTTATTCCAAGGTATTACTCAACATCTAAGAAAAATGATTTCTTGAAAAATGCAGTCGATCACAATTTATAATGGGAAATTCGCTGACGAATAAGTTTAAAAACTGTAATCGATTGACTACTGATGTGTATTGTATATCTTTGACATAATTTTTATTTTAAATGATTTATCTTGGTCTCTTATTTGTCAGAGACGTGGCGTTTGAAAACGGTTGGGTAGACTTTATATTCACTGTAGCTTTTCTTGACCGTATTTTTCAATTGATGTGTTTTTAATTAACAGCATAATAGCAACATTACGTTGTTGCCTTATTCTGCATTATTGCAGTTTCATCTGAACGCCAATGGAGGTCAGTACAAGCAGAAGTTTTTCACCATCTGGTTTAACGAACAGCTGCTGTTTGAGCCATTAAAGGGAGCAGGTGGATTATAATGCAAATATCTGAAGAGTAGACAATATGATTGCGAGACAGAGAAGTTGCACATCAGATGAATAAAATCCATGATTTATTCTATTTCGCTTCCTGAATGTGAAATATGGAAACTTCTTGTAGTGTGCGTCGTTAAATTAAGTCTGTAACTGGAGTACTTAGTGCAATAGGTCATCCTTAATACTATAAGTATGCATACAGTAGTGTTTGTCGGGGGGGTGGGGGCACCACCGCCGTGTAGGCGGGGACACGAGGCTCTGACTCAGCTGTGAGTCACCGCGCAGCGTGCCTGCCTGCCACATACAGCCAAAAACTTCTGTGACTCCTGCTGCTTTTAGGTGCAGTTGGAAGAAAAATTGGAACCCTTTGCTCAGCATTTACTGAACAAGCTTGTGCCTTCAAAGGAAAAATGTATTATTTGATATGTTTTACATTAAGATCAACTCATTCACTGTAGTTTATGTCAATTTATGCACCCGGAACGCTTTTTGTCAGCACACCAGTAAAACGACACTTAATAGAAGGCAATCAAGTAAAATATCAAAGTTATTTCACCCCATCATTCTATCAGATTGTGTATCAGTTAAAATGTTACGTTTACAAACTTTTTTCAATTTGAGTTTGAATACTGCATTTGAATACATGACATTCATTGCATACAAACTGTACTGTAGTTAGTGGCTAAAGATAGAAACCTGTGCCATATCTTACGATGACAACTGGCATTTTTTTTGCATCCTTAATCAATGATTGAGTATGATTTTATTCATGGCATCTAGCCACTCCACTAACACTGTTATGAAGGCCAACTTCAAAATAAAACTCTCCTATGGCTACTACAGTGTCATCCATGTACAGGTATTATTTGGCGCGTTTATTTTGATATTGGCCTTTGCCACATGCCGTCGCCATCTGACGTGATGTTGTTCGGCTTCCTTGGTAAGTCTCGCTCGTAGTCACAGGAAAGGAAAAAAAAAGCCTCAATTAGCTTCTTGACAACTAAATATTAGGCAACTTAGATGCAGCAAGGCCGTTTTACACCTTGCAAATGTCATCCATAATGACATATAAAGTTAATGTTATCTTTGTAGATCTTTGAAAACAGCATTTTTTGGCATCTTTTGACTATATATGAAGCATAAGTAAGAGCAAAGACAACACATGGGCAGCTCGAACATCTCATCACCTGTCCACCCATCATGAATCCTCCACCATTAGGGTGTATGATGTCATTGCTGTGACATTGGGTGGAATCTTTCCAGTGGAACATCGGTGCCTTTATTTTGAGCTGAGTGTTCATAATCGTTCCACCCCTGGAGGCACTGACCTCCTTTTCATTATTCACAGTGCCAGCACCTCTCGCTCTTTTTTGCCCCGTTTTGCTTTCAACATGTTCGTGTTACTTCTCTGTGTTCTTCTTTGTGTGTTCCCCAAAAGTCCATAAGTGTGATTGGGTGTGTGAATGGTTGTTCGAATCCCTGAACTGGTGTTCAGGGTGTCCCCGACCTACTGCCCGAAGTCAGCTGGGATAGGTACCAGCCAGCCTGCGACCCTTGTGAGGATAAGCGACTGTCGAAAATGGATGGATACATGCTATACTGAAGAGTATTGCAGAAAAAAAAATGCTTGCAGTGATTTTTTTCCGTATCAAATGACATACTTTTACTTAATTAAACAGGATAACAAAAAATACACCTTATTGCAGTGCATGTGTACAGAAAACGTGGTAGTGCTGTGGGATTAATCCCCGACCATCGTGACAATGTCGAAGCGAGCAAGATACTTAACTCCCACTGCTCCTGATGCTGCACCATTCGTAGTTTGGGGAGTGCTTTGAGTAGCTAAGGTGAAAAGTGCTGTATAATTGAAAGATGATTTACCATAAACATTGCACAAAGGCATGCATGCATACAATGCATCGAGAAAGTCTACACACTGCTGTGCAGATGCCAGTTTTTTGAATTGAAAAAATGAGATGCACCTAAGTCGTTGCATGTGTGCGTTTGTGGTCTTGAGAGATGTGAGAATATCTCAAAAGAAGACAACTTTACGGCACATTGGTTACAACCTTGGGCTGAACCAAAGTAGAAATGTGTAGACGACAGCCTGGTTCTGTGGTGAATTTGCAAAAGATTGTCCAGTGTTTAGACCAGATGAGACGGGATTGAATTAAGATCAGTTAACTTGCTCTACAGTTCCTTCCATTGTGAAGTTAAGTGAAAATGTCACTGCTTCGTTTGTTTGAGTAGTTTTGAGGAAAAAAGCTTGGAGGCCAAGTATTTTTCTTGCAGGTTTGTTTTGGCTCTCGATCAATGCAATGAAGGAGCAAGTCAAAGTAAATATTTAGTAAGCTTAGTTGTTCTTTGCCCCTCTAGCCATTGAGACTACCCAAGATGGAACTTAGATGGTAGATTTGTTGGATTTCGCAGTTTCAATGCCTCAAGCAGGACAGAAACAATATAATGCAAAGCAAGTACATAAGTTAATATTTTGAATTGCTCACAGTAGCTTACTAAGTATTTACTTACCCCCCCTCGCCTTCAAAGTTTTAAGGGGATAATTCAGTTGTTTGCTTTAAAATAATGAAATAATCACAATGTGTGGTATTGTGTTAACCCTTAAAGATGTGTTCTTTGCTCATTTCAAATCATCTAAAATTGGACTCGACCGATCAATCAAGCCAATGATTAAATTGGTCGATTATGGCCCAAACATCAACCAAAAATAATCGTCAATGTGCCTGATAGTTTCCAATTCCTTTTTTTACTTTTTACTTTTATGTACTACTTACTTTTTTTTACAGCTGGTGTAAATAAGTCACACTGTTGTCACTATTACTTATTAATCCAGCCTGAAGAGTTGTTAATTCTTTTGGTCCAAAATGCCCTCACATAATGCCATGACTCCATTGATGTAGAATGGCGAGAAGTGATTTTGTTTTTAGTGCAAGCTAATGAAACATCTAAATGTCTTTTCTTCATATTGGCACCCATAATTAAATGTGAAATGATATCTAAAAATGCCTGAGAATATTCTCTAATCACAGGAAGTTAAGTGGAAGGAATGCCATGACAGTGCCTAAGAGCTCAGCTTTCGAAAGTCACATGACCAAACCGACAAACCAGGTGAGCTGTGATTGGTCGTGGCCTGAACCCTGAGGCACTGTGATGGTTGACAGCACAGCATTGAGTTGGACAAGAACTGGTGCATTTTGTTGTGTAACTGATATTGTACGCAATAATAATCAGAATACAGTACCATGTTTAGACTTGTGGGGACACACAAAATTTTTATTTTATTTTATTTTATTTTTTTAGTTCCTACTGAAATGCACGGAATTGTCATATGTTTTACACAAAACAAAGATTATTTTATTATTCGTCTGGTTTTGCTGTAGAGGAGTTTTACTGTAGTGATTCATTCATTTGATAAATGATTACTTCTCAATGAATTGATTAATTTTGACAGTTTTAAAGAACGTATATATTAAAATGTGTGTAGTAATGTGCAGTCACCTTCTCCTTGCATCTAATTTAGACCAACACATGTTCATTTGTTTTTTTTCCCCCAAATATTTTTGGAGCAGATTGTGGACAAAGGAGTTGGTGTCTGGAAAGGGTGCTGAAGAGGGAAGAAGGGGACGATGGGTGGGAATCCACATGGGATGGCTGATGGGCTGTTTATGGAGGTGAGTTTGAGGGGGCAAAGGTGGGGGGAGGTCGGCTGTGTGTGTGTGCGCACATTCATCTGCATAAGGACATGCATGCACTCGTCTGCCGGTGAGGCCGTGTGTGTGCGGATTGGCTGCTTGTTCATCGGCCACTGTGTGTGTGTGTGTATTCTTTTGTTTTGCTCTGGGTTGCTGGGTGATGGGACCAGCTGGGAGGGCTGAAGCCATTCACTTCCCTTCTGCTACCCTGAAGGCAGCCAGCAGGGAGAGGGAGAAAAGAGGTCGGCAGACTCAAATAACGAAAGAGAAAAGAGAGGGAAAGGGAGCGAGACTTTATGCGTTGATGTTTATATCTCCCCGCAAAAGAGAACGTGAGCGAGGGAGTGATTGCAGCCACAAAATAAAACAATAAGCTGGCGAGAGCTCATGAAGAAGGTATTCATGATGGAAAGTGATGTGATGCTGAACAGTGGGGGTGGTCTTGTGGGGGGTGAGGGAGATGAGTCGTGATGGAGCTGAGGAGCTGACTCAGGCAGTCTGCTTTGGCGTAGGAGGCAAGACGTAATAGATGACCACCTATTTAACAGGATCACAGTAATAAGGTTGTCACAAATATAGCATTCATCTAATTATGAAATCAATATGACAGATTAAACAGTCGATGATAATCAGTATTTTCTTATTAAATTACCATGTTTATTAACAGAGTCTTTTAAATGATTCGGTTTGAGATAACTATATTGATCTCAGAGCGGGTAACGTGTTTGCTGCCTCAATCAGAATTATTGATCTGAATTGGCCCACACATTATTTTGTTATGTGATTATATAACAAAGGAAGAGAAGCTGCTCAAGTTCTGATTGAAAAAGAGAAAATGGGGCATTTTAATGGCGATCGGTGCAGGTTAAGTGTAAAAATACCTCTCTCTTTTCATACAATATTGACAGGCATCCCAAAGTGTTTGAAACTACATGTAGTCTGAACTCATTTTAGCAGGTGCGGAAACTAAGCTTAACACAGAGTGATCCAGTTGAAATTGATAAAATGCACTGGGAAAGAAATAACTTGGATGAATCGGAATAGTAGTTTAAGACCTTTATTCGGTGATGTACCTCCCATACAATATTTTTTCAGCCAAGTGCTAAGCAGTGGAAAACATTTTCGAATGGAAAAAAAAAGTCACCTCTGTGATCCTTTGAAATTCAACTGCAATAAGTTGCTTAATGTTTGAATTAATTAGCTCTTAATTTGAAAAGAAAATGTGCTGTTCTTGTCACAGCATTAAAAAGCATTATAACGCATACCTGAAGAAACACAGTTAAAATCTCACATATCAACTGAAGTGCCTTTACGTCCACAAGCATCGATGCAGTTTGAACTGCTGTTGTTACAAAAGAATTTCTTGTGCTTATAGCCACACACGCAAAGACACAAAACACCACTGATCATGAAAACAAGTAATAAACAAACAGCAAACTAATAAATAAACAGTATGAAAATAAATAAAAGCTATGCACAAGGAAGAATAGTTCAGTGTCCTTGTGGTTTAGAAAGAAGAAGAGCACTGGTATCATAAAGTTGCTCGAGGATGGGAAAAAAGAGAGAAAGATGGCAAAGCAACTAAACTGTCGCTGCAGGCTCCTGAACTGCTGCGACTGCTTCCTTGTTCCTGACATGAGTCGGCACAAGATTAATGACCTTCCTGTTTTCAACTCTAGTATCTCCAACGCGACAGTTTTTGAAGTGCATTTCCAAAACTCCAAATAACAAAAGTTTTGGAGGGAAGTAAAGCAAGGGTGCAAATACACTTACTTGTATAAAAAAACACCAGCAAATGTTTTGTTTTTACTGATATTCATTCTTTCCATTGCAAAAACTAATAACAGTACCGATCTGTCCCCAGTAGTCACCTCTTACCGTAATAAAAGACTGCAATCCTCATATTGTTCTTCTAATATTCAGATAAGTTATGTGAATCCATAGCCTCATTTGCAAATTAACTGAGCCAAATCTCTATTGTGATTGTACTTACAAATGGCGTACAGTTTGTTTTTGACAATTCCAAACAATTGTCGCTTATGTGGATCTCCTAAACTGCTTCTAAACTGCTCACTACTTGTGACATTCCTGTTTATTTAAAAAAAAACAGAACACTCTTTCTATAGATAATAATTTTGTCATGATTTGTTTTTAGCAAAAAGCATAAAAGCCCCAAAAGTTGAAACTAAACTGGAGGGACAAAAAAAAAAGTTATTACCGATAAGCCGTTGCAAAAGTGAATGTGTAAGACAACCTATTTCCCGTAAGTCACGTGACTGGAGGTTGAACATTCCCTTGAGTAAACATACTCTCTCTCGCTCTCTCGCTCTCTCTCTCTCTCTCTCTCTCTCTCTCTCTCTCTCTCTCCCTCTATCTCTATTTCTCTCTTTCTCGTTTCCTGTTCATGTTGCACTAAGCAAACTGAGATCTTTATCTCGTAATTTCTGCAAAGTATTCCAATTACTCACAAGTCTCTTTATTTCAAATCTAGCAATTGGTCAAATGAATTAAGCATGAATAAATTAGTGTTGTGGACTGTTTTTAACAGCTGTTACACATGACTGCTGTATATTAGACAACTTAGACATTGATTGATATGTTTCCAACACTTCTTTGATAGCTGTGCAGCATTGTGATTGACAAATTGGGATATGTCAGGTGTGTGATAGATAGACAAAACAATTTTGAGGTTTCAGATATTTTAAGTTTGGGCCTTTTAAGGTTTTCTTCTGGTGTATTTAGTTGACACTAGGCGAAATACAGATGATTTGAAGTACTCATCATACAGTATCTTCCTTCTTTGTGTTTTCTTTTGAAGTGTATTTAACCAAGTTTCTATATATTTAAAGTGTGCTGGAATAATATTAAAAGAACCATTTTTATATGATCACTGTATTAGCCGACTGAGCAAAGGAGCGTATTTCCATGCTGCTTTGACATCTGTGCAAAACTAAACAAGATATTATATAAACTTAACACAGCCCTACTTGTGTCTGCTTTTAAAGTTGACTGCAGTTGATACATGCCTGGGGTAGCTTGGAAATCACAAGTTTCATTTGTAAATGCTGTCATAACAACTATATTCTATTTCACGATGCCTATTTAATCGGGGCTGATCTATGCTGGCATGCATGTAAATCTAAGTCATTTTGGTATGACAAAACTGTTAAAATTTATTAATTTATTAATTTTGACTGCACCTCTAGAAACACAGCCATCGCTTATTATGGGAGGGGCAAGAGGGATGTCATGGAAAGATCAGAAATGAGAAACAAGTACATGTAGTACTACAACTGTCAAGCAGTTCAACTAGGAACACATAGTGAGGTATGAGAAAAATGACCAAAAAAATGACAGAGCTATTCATCGCCCATTTGTGAATGCAGTGCAACATTACTTGCTTGTTTTCATCCAAAGACTTAAAAAAAAAAACACTCTTTTGTGTTTATTGGTTTTATTCCTAGCATTGCACAGTTATTGAAAAAAAATGTGAATCTCCATAGGCATAATGCCAACCCAATAAATGAGTGTTCATGCTATAGTGGTTGCAGGAAATTTTATAGTTTGTGGGTAGATTTGATTCAAGGGGAAACACCAAAGAAGTTTTTCTGACTTCTACTTCCTCTTTTCTGAAGTTTGTGAGTCTAGGTATTTTACTAAAAGTGAGGAAGTGTTATTTTATTTGGGAGAAGGGAGGTTATGTGGGGATAAAATGTCATATAGACATTTTATAGCTTTGTGTAACACTGACGATGAAAGCTTTGATGGGTGTTAAAGAGTCCGCCCGTCTGTTTTTTTTTTTAAATCAATCATAATGGTCGAAAGAGAAAATTTAGGGTAAAAAGATGTATTGTAGAAAGATAGAGGAAAATGAGTGATCAAGAGAGTGGGAATGAAAGCAGATGGGCGGTTTGGGGGATAACCCCGAACCCCAGCCGGACTCCCTGCCCCTCCTTCTTCTTTCCACCCCCAACATCTCCCTCAATGCTGGCTTGTGACACACCCTGTTTTATAGCATATGATTATCTGGTCCTCTTCACACATAATCTCATAATCTTGCACACAATTTTTTGGACTTGTGTCTTTGTTTTTGATGTCATGCAAAAGTGGTTCAAGAAAATTAAGAAAAAATATGCATAGTAATGACAAATGATGCTAATGCATTTCAAAAGAATGCTTTCTTTGTGTTGTATATTTCACATGGTGCCAAGTTTCCACAATAGTTGCCTACATTGCACAAATGTGGAGATATTTATAACATGAATCTCTCAAAAATCTGTTGCTGGTGGGTCGAGACGTCTAAGTAACACTGTAGTAAAATGCATTCTGTTTTTGTAGGTCATCCATCCATCCATCCAGCCATTCATCACATATTGGCGGGTCCGGTACACTAAACTCTTAGAGCACCCCCACAGGGCTTTTCTAAGTTTCCAAAGCTCCTCTCCACTGCTTAGGAAACTCCCATTCATCCTTCGTAACCCTGCTGAGGGTGTAGAGCTGGTCCACTGTTATACATTCAGGTCGCAAACCACACTGCTCCTTCTGGATCTCAGTTTCAAGTAAGTGACCTTTCTCACCTGAACCACTGTATAGACCTTACCAGGGAGGCTTAGGAGTATGGTCACCGTGTAAATAAGGGGAAGCACCACCCTGTTCTACCACTCAAGGGATAGAGTCCTTGATATTGACATGATGTTGCAGAGGCAATAATGTCACTGCTGACAGAAGTAACAAGATAAATTATTCATTGTATTGGGATATCTTCTGCTCCAATGCAAATGCACTCAGTGTGGGTGCCTAAATATCATATAAATAAACATTAAAGTGGTCATGTGAGCTAGACATGGCCAACCTTTTCTTTTTAGAGCTAAAACGATTTTAAGCATAATTTAGTTATTATTTTTGTTTTTAAAATACATTTCTTCTGCAATCTCTGGTAATTTGGCAATTATTTTATTTACACTGTGGTCTAGGCAACAGCGGTCTATTATACTGCAGTTGATTGTCCTGTTTGCATTTTGGCCCATTGTTGATAGAAGGCCACGTTCTGTACTTTTGACAAACGCCACATGACGTAAAGACTTCGTCAAGTGGTGGGCACCTGTAATGGTCGGGCCAATATTTTTACCCATCTCTGGTATTGACTGTGTTTACACGTGGTTTTAAGTTGCTATTTGAGCCGCCATGACAGCAAGATGAGAGTCGAATGCATGCAATGAGTATGGCTGCACTCTGCCGTCTCCACTTTGCCAGAGATGGACCAGTAGGTCATTTTGTTGTGCGTAACAGCACGGCACAGCAACAAATTTCAAACAATAACGCTAGGCTAAAAATTGCCTCTATACATCTTACTATTCTTCTAATCTCAATGGGGTTTGTGTGCACTCCATGTCCGGCACATTATTTTCGGTCTCGAGCATCACTTTCCGAGTCTGTGTCTGACTGACTTTGAAGACTTCCCATTCAGGTCAACCATTGTTTTCCTATTTATTTTGTTGAATATACGCACTTTCTAAAAACACTACACATAAGCACTTCGTGAATTTTTGAACGCAGACAGGCAGTGTGTTTCAGTGACAGCAGCATGATTGTACATGTGGTGCGCATGCCTGTCTCATAGGCAGTATTTTCAAAATGTAGCTTCCTATGGAGTTTGGATGTTTACCCCATAACTGTGTGTGTATTTTCCCCTAGATAATGCTTATCCCCTCATTCAAAAAATGGATGTTCATTATTGACTCTTAATGGAACATTGGTGTAAATATGAGTATGAATGTTAGTGCAGGGCGTACATCACAAGTCAGCTGGGGTATTTTAGCTCCAGCTCAGCCATTATCCCAAATAGGTAAATAATAGAAAAACCAATTGATGGAAGTCAACAGCATAATACCAACCCAATAAAGAAAGTTTTCCACTCTTTGGAGACAGACAGCCATAAAATCCAATCAAAACATACCTAGAGAGAAATATAGTGATGTCCATTGGCTGCAGCCATGGACTACAAAGGAAATGCATCAAGAAAAAAAAAGTCATATTTACAGTTAAATCAATTGTAAATTAAAAATGGAGGTATTGATGTTTATCTTTATTCCCTAAATAATATATTTGATGAAATATTTAATCTTGGTAGTTTCAGTTCAAATTTATATTCATAAAAGACAATGTATGAAAACAGCAATTGTTCAAATACATTTGGAACCTCAAATGAGAAAAAGCAAGAAAATAGGAGCAAGCGCATTTGTCACCCAGAGGAGATAAAAATTGAGCGAGAGAAATCAAGCTAAAAGGGAGGGAGGGATGTTGTGGGTACAGCGCTCCAGCTAGTGTTGCTATGGCCCTGCCCTCTCTGCTCACTGAGCCATTTCCTGTTTTTGACCTGAAATCTTTATTTAGAGCCATTTCTCCTCGCTGCTTGGGATTCGCGACTTTGCTTCAAGTCCAGAAGGATGAACTGTAAAAAAAAAAAAAAAAATGTAAAAAGATTTTAGGGGTTAGCCAATTGATACTGTGAAATTAAGGATCAGTTTTCCGTTCGCGTATTTCTGCATACTTTATTAGCGTATTTCATCCCATTTTGGAATTTGGGTTACATTCTAAGATAAGTTCAAGTTCGTCAAATGAAAAAGAAATGTTAGTAACTTCTCAGGTTTATTGTTGAAGTTGTATTATGACTTTCAAATAGGGCTTTCAAAAAAAGCACAGCTACCATTTAGTTGTAAGATTTTAAAATTTCTCTGGGCCACTGGAAAGAGTATCTTTATTAGAAAAGTAGTAATCACAAAACTACCTTAAATTTGAAGTGTCAATATTCTCAATACTATGTGTTTTACTGCCTGTGTGTACTATTCTTTTCAACTCTTTTCATCCATCGCTCACAGAGGCTGCTACTCATTGTGTTGTAAACATTGCAAAAAGACAAACAGTACAAACGTGCCATTCCAACATCTCATCTGCTGTCATTTACGGCAGTGAATGATCTATCTGTCATAAGTTTTCAAAAAAAAAAAAAGGGCGCACAAGGCCTAAAAATAAGCAATGTGGAATTTTTGGCGTTCGCCTGGTCTAACTGTGATCATCTCTCTATTCCAGCGACATTGTAATAGGCAGAACAATTCTGTTACACTAGATGGCAGACTGCAGGATTGATTTGTGCATCCTCCTGCTGTCATTCATACAAATTAATAATGGCTTCACATTCAACTAAAACTCCGACAGAATAAATTTTGAGTGTAGACAACATTCAGTATACTTTTTGACATTTTTTTTCTTTTTTTGGGAGTGATATTGTTATCAAATATCTTCTTTGGCTCAAAAGATAGGCTATTAGTTCATATTTAATTACAACAATTTTCCTTTAATGGTAAAATGCCGATATTCTCATATTTTAAATCATCTTAATTTAGATTTCTCTCATAGTATTAATACATCTTTTACTGATTACCTGTATGTGCAGCATTGTGTAATTGTGTGTTGGAAAAAAAGGAAGTTATTGATTTGTTGTTTTCTACTGAACGCTGGTAATTTACTTAACTAAATAACAGATTACGGTAGTAAATAGAGAATAAAGATGAAAAAAAACTGATTATACAGATTAGTAAACTGATTGTACAGATTATTAAATTGAGGCTGCAGATTAGAAAACCAAAGGTACATAATAAATGGAGAGTACATAGTAAATTGAGGGAACAGATGATTAAACTGGGGGTATGAATTAATAAACGGGGGGTACTGATTTGTAAATTGAGGATACAATTGAATAAACTGGGGGTACGGATCTGTCAATTTAGAGAGAATAGATTGGCATTTTTTTGGAGAGGCTCCGGAAAGTGCAGAGGAAAGAAGGGAAAAACTTTTCTTATATAGTCTAATCTAAGTGATAATTTGAGTTGCTATGCAACTTCTAAATATTTGTGGCATGGGGTTGCATGCCATTGAGGGAATTTGGATGTAGTACAACGATAATGTGACTTTGTTGTGTAACTATATTACCATTTATTTTGCCCTCTTAAGTTTGAGCTGCATAGTTCACAAAATATCAAGCATTTCTTACAAATACAAACTTCCACTTTGCACATTTCACCATTGCATGTTCATATTAGTCCTATTAGTCCTACCACGAGGTTTTTACCTCTTAACTTTATTTGTTGTATTTAGTCATAAAATGGTACTAAACATAGATGACCTGATTTAAAATGAAGAAAAACTGGTAATCCTTGTGAACGGCAGTCTTGGTCAAAGTCTGTCCTGAGAGTAGACACCCTGTCTGGACAAATATGGAGAGCAGCATTGTTTCTGTGAGTCTCACAGAACAACGGTGAGAGTGAAGTGGGGGGTAGAAAGTGCACAAACACTTTCAGTTGCCCGGCATTGTGCACCTATTGCTCCACTGCTGTTTTGCCTTGAAGACAGGCAGCTGCCTATTTGTAACTTTACTGGTCACCTGCCATCTGCTAATAGGAGACGTGATTTTTTATTTACTGGCCACATCAATAACACAAAAAACATCAACATAGTTATAGCAATATGCAGTTTCAAACGTAATCGGTGGGGGGGGGGTGGGATTGGAGGTGGAGTAAATGTAATGGCGTCACATGTCAAGGCAGCTGCTGCTGCTCTCCCGTTTAGTTCCCCTCTGTCAATCTAGGATACCAGTGACCATTGATAAAAAGTGTAGTGCAATGTAATACATATATATATATATATATATATATATATATATATATATATATATATATATATATATATATATATGCACATACACACACATAAAATTTAGGCTTCGCAAATTTCTCAAAAATATATAGCAGGTGTGTAGCGCAAAAGGAAAATGGTAATTTAGACATGTCTACAAACACATCACGTAATGATATTGTATAATAAACAAGGTAATGGTCACTAGCTTTTTTTTTTTTTTTTTTTTGCTTTATCTATCGTGTATGGTTGAAATCGATGTATATGTTTTTGCTGATCACACATTTAATGTGTATCAGGCTACGTGTTGTGCAGTTCTTTCCATTCAGGCGTCAAACGTCACGAATCTGTCTGGCCGCTTTTACGAAGTTTGTCCTACAGTCCGTGAAGGCATCAGCGTTCCTCCGAGCTAGGCAGTTTCTCTCCTATCAGCGCCATTGTGTGACAGAGTCTCCAGCATCGAGGTCGTCTTGTTTTTTTTCCTTGTCGAGTGGACTGTTTAAATACCCCCATGTTTCTCTTTCAAACTCCGGCGGACCTGAATCTGGTAGGGCACTTTATCTCACTTAAAAAAAATTCATCGATCATACACGCCAAGGTAACCGTACTGTACTGACCGCAGTGGTACATACAGTACAGTAATTGTACAGGATAATAGAAATGGCAACGCTGTCGTGTTTGTTTGAGTTGCGACGCATGGAAAAGAAAGTTATTATATTAAAATGTTTTCTGATATACCTGTTCCCTCAAGCGATACTCCAATCGTGCTTCAATTTCAATACTAACTGAAGACAGTCGGGGCATGCACCGCCGCTTTGCAGTTCATCACAGTAGAGAAAGTGTTTGAACTTTTCCAGGCAGCGTACAGTTTTGTCTTTTTGCACCAGCGACATGTAAACGATCACGACATTGGACAGATGCACCATTTTAATGCTCATTGTTGCATCATTGGTCAGTAAACTTGGCGCAACGTGCAACGTTTTAACCCGATTCCATGGGACAGCCTCGGTCTATGGAGGGGGCACTGTTTTGTAACATGCACCACAACACAGCAGCCTGCGAGAATGACTGGAGCGCCTCTTCACTGACTGGCTGATTGTCAAGCGTCATATAGGTCGTGTCAAAGGTGTTAGGGCCGTCTAGAGGAGAATCCCAGCAGACTGAGCCACATTCACTTGCCCTGTTTGGCTGATTACAACTGAAACAATTGCAAGTGCTGCAGGATAGTCGTAGAGTGCATGTCTCCATTCAGCTCACGTTCCATAAGAGAAGACATCACGTGGGGCTTTAAAATGTGCTTGTATTATCTTACATTAACTTACATGCGTGTTACCTTTATGTGAAGTACTTTAACTATAGAGTTCAAATCGTTGAAGCGTCCATATATATATATATATATATATATATATATATATATATATATATATATATATATATATATATATATATATATATATATATGTTTTGTTGTTGTTGTTTTTTTTTTTACTTTAAAGCAGTCATTCTTAGCCAGGGTAAGGGTAACGCGGGGCAATAAAACAGTAATTCATTGAGCCTTTTGCTCATTGAGGTACCCTCGTGAAATATTTTTTCCAGCCAAGTACCCCCTAACCAGCGCAAATTATTTTGGGAAGAAAATGTAGTTTTGTGCCATTAGTGTCTCATTTATTAAACTTTGGAACTACATTTGTAGTGGTAGGTCTAGGCATGTTTTATTCAACAATGGCAGAAGATAGATCATGTAACGTAATCTGTTTTATGTCTCGCTTGCTTTTTCGGAAAACAGTCTCACTACACATTCGTATGAAACTTAACAAAATAAAGGCATTCAACATTTTGCGCTAACATAATTTAGCATTCATTGCTTTATGTTCCAAATACCTTGCTCTTAATTTGAAAAGAAAATGAACTGTTCCTGTCAGGACATTACAAAGTAGATTTGCTGCTACCTGCAGAAAGTGTCAAAATACCCCCTGAAGGGCCATTTGAGAACCACTGCAGGAGAGGTGCTGTAAGACATTTTCCAGTAGCCCTAGTTTATTTGTCTGAAAATGTGTATTTATTACCTATATATTTATTCACTCATCTATCTATGGCAGTGATTGTGACAATTAAATCTTAATCCATCATATTGCATAAAATGCAATTCATCTGTTTTCACCTGTTGCCACTCATACAATAGAATGTGTCCTCCTTTCTTGTGAGTACTGTATATAAACCTATTCAATTTAACTCATTCACTACACCTGGCTGCTACAAATGCCCATGTTTTATTTTTACTATACTATATGTCAGCGAATGAGTTAATTATTCTTTTGTTACTCTATGTTGCTGGCATATATCAAAGAATAAAAATGTATTGTAAATAAATAACGCTGAATAGATGCCATTGACAGGTATAGAAGTCCAAATTCCAGTTTTACTGTGCCGTACATCTTCTATACAGTGTCATCAATGAAGTTATTTTCAAGTAGTGCTACCTGTGCATGTGTTTGAAACTGGGTGATATGGTAGTTAGACGTACGTCGTGTCTGCAATAGTAAGATAGTTATGCTGCAATAGTAGAGAGGCACGCACAGTATGCTGCAGTTCTCAATGAGTATTGCCTACCTTAGTCGTAAGTACTTAGAAGGTGAGTATACTGCAGGTACATTACATCATTTAGCCACTCTGCAGTAAATGGGAAACATACTGCTGTAATGAAATATGCATATAGCAGGTACACCCCAGTACTATGACCTTTATTCTGCAGTTGTAAGACAGGTTTAGTGACGTATTAAGATACTTCTACTTGAGTAGTAAGGCAGGTATACTGCAGTAGTGAGGCAGCCATTGAGTAGACAGATTGAGGTTGTAGATTTCAGTAGTTCCTGAGGCTGTTGCTGGAAGTGTCATGCTGTTTTTTTACTCACCAGAGGCTAGCAAGGAAGAGAGCAGTGCTTCACAGCATGCAGACACGTCTGCTGACCTAAATCTGCTCCTTTCTCTTTTTTCTTTATGCACATAATGTGTATTTAAATGAAGAAGCACTTTACTGCTTGTGGCAGCAACTATTGTGAATGGATGTTATTTTCAGTGTTAATATTCAGTCCGCATGGTGCTTGCTTGCAAATTCAAACCCTCAACCTCACAGCTAAAAGGTGGATGTGATAAATACTCTTCCCGCATACTGCCCATGTGTGGTATTTCATCCAATCCTTTGATATTTACATCAAAGGGAAAACTTTGAAAGAAGACACTAGGGAGCTGAAACTTCACCCAGATGGTGACAATTTAGTTATCACACTCCCAGGAGTGTGGCATCCCTTAGCTAAAATACTGCGAGAAAAATGTGGTGACACAAAACTGGTCAAAACACCATATAAGGGGTAAGTTAAGTTAGCAATAAGTTAAGTTAGCGATAGATTTATGTTGTTTAGTTAGAGCTGTCTAAACTAATTGACAACTAATTGATTGTCAAATTATTCGAAGACTATTGTAATAACTGAGTATCGTTTAGAGCCATTGTTCAACTTAAATCGTCCAAATCCTCCAAGTTCATCAACATTGTTTAAATGTTTTTTTGTTAAGGAACTCATAATAATTGGTAAATAAACTGTAAAAGAGAAAAAAATATTTTGTAAGATAGTCTAATGCAAAATATAATATGATTATCCAATGATTCGATTAATGTGTGGAAAAATTGACAGAATAATGGGTTCTAAAAATATAGAATAAATAAATAAATAATACAATACAAATACAAATTCTGTTGTAATTTCATTAATTTTCTATTCACTCATCTGAGCATCACTAGTATACAATACATCCACATGCAAAAGATTCGCCAGGATGTCTCGTAGAAACTGTAGTACTTTTTAACGAAGCCTTTCATTATGCAAGACACTGTAATGTTGTAAATTCGCTGTCTGATATGCAGCTGACCTCTGTCATGTGAATGATATCATGACGTGAGATAGAAACAAACATGCACGCACAGGGACTCGCAACCCAGAAACTCAAATATGATCCATGTAAAAAGGCTATCAACATAATTTTTACGGATTTTGATAAAATGGGAATATTTTTTCACCACAAGTAACATTGGTATCTCAAATTAAATGTTTTCAAGATATGACCAACTCTTGTTTGTTTTTTTGCTTTGACATGCGAGCTGATAGTTCCTGTAAGATACTATATGTGTACTTGATTGTTTGGTTGGTTTGAGCAATTTTCAATCAGTAAGCGATTACTTCAAAATTTTTACTGTCACTGTCAGTCAAAGTGTTGAGTCAACTAACCCTAAAATACAGAGAATTTGGCCTGTAATCAAACAAACACAGAACTGCCTTAGCAAAGTCGTCTAGCCTAATGCTAACAATCATTTGAAAATGCCATCAACAGCATGACAAAATGCATCAATGCTGTCCTGTTATAACTCTCTATGTGACCGATATTTTAACAAATGATGCAGCTGCACATGTAATGTAGACAGACAGTATAACGTAAAAAGCAACCTGCGAAATTGACCAATATTACGTGTAACTCTATTATACTGCCCCCTGGTGGCCACACATTGAAACGAGCCTCAAAATTCCTCGTATTTTTTATTTGTCTAATGAGAAACACATTAAAATTACAATCATACTTGGACAATATTTGGGAGGCTGGAGCAGATTTATGGCATTTCTATTCATGTCAATAGAGAAAGATTATTTGAGACAGTGTTTTGGCTTACGAGTGTTGGCATGTAATGAATTCAACTCGTAAGCCAAGGCAGCACTGTAGTATTGCATTTTTCATCGCTTATAGGTAGAGTGGGTCTGTTAAGGAGACAATGACAAGTTGCTCATCCTCTGGTTTTGTCTGGAATGTGTTTACGAGGGCCACTTTTGTGTGTCTTATTCATGCACACACACACATTCATGGAGTGTTTTCTTCATGCGTTGAGCTGCATGTCAGAGTGCAAAGGAGGGCAGTTTAACCAAAGTCTTGACTACAGTGCACTGCTGAATGAGTTGTACTGCATACACACACACACACACACACACACACGTGTGGTACTTTCGTTATCTACCTGCAGTAGTGTTGCGTGTGTGTGTATGTGTGTTTTAGTCTATCTTTACTTTGTGCATCCAGGACCTGAAATAGCCTTGTATACGCAAGGGGGAGGGGTGGATGTGTAGCACAAGCATGGAAACCAGGGTATCCGGTTTCAGGATCATAATATCACTGCAGTGTCTATCCACTTGCGCTGCACTACTGCACAACGCATTCAAACGCACTCACTTTCAATGCACACACTTGAGCATGTAAGTGTACACATGACATTCAAACACTCACGACTTTCATTTACCGTATTTATTTTTGGTTGGCGCTTTATAAATGTAAGTTAAAAGGGCCATTGCTGGTTGCTGCCAAGTGGCACAGCGCAATTCGCCTGATACTTGCTTTAAATAGTGATTTTCAGAATTCAAATTTTTTAGTTATTCCAGAAAATTAGTGTAGATCTGTCCAACTTGAACAACCATTTAGTTCACGCCTAGATAACGGTATATGCACAAAACACATGTATTTGTGTCTTTAAAGTCACTTACAGATGATGCTCCAATATTCCATGAATAAAACTTGAGAGAGAAACTGTCTGCCAGTTACAACAAGGTCAATAACTTCCTGTCCTTCTTATTCTTTTGCTGCTGCTTCTTCTTGACAAGCAAACTGGGCACGTTTTGTGCTTGACTGCCCTCTACTGGTTACGTTGTACACCTAAAACCGAGCCACCATGTTTGTAGTGACAGCTCATATTCATGAAAATACAGGCTTTGTGTTTTTTTTAGAATTTCATAGCTTTAATATTTTACCGCTGTTGCCTTCATTTAGATGAACTATTCCTCTTTGCCTTATGATGTTCAGTTTTGGACATGTTCTTCTCACTGAACTTTCATGCACATCATATCATCAAGAGCAGGCTGCATTTGTCATTTTTGTGCAGGTCCTCATCCGAAAAAAGTGATCAATTTGTCGCTAAACAAATGATATTCATCTAATGTAGTTCACAGTGACTGTAATGGCATCTCTGGTATACAGAAAACTTTTTGGGAACAAGAAGTGATTTTTTTAATTTTGAATCATAACATGGTTCAGAACCTGAAAGTGGGAGAAGAGTGAGGACGTGTGATGATGAGCCAGCCCTTGGGATGAAACAAGAATGAAAAAGAAAAGAGTAGAGAAGAGGTGTGGCAAACGGAAAAGGAAGAGGAGGACACTGAAGTGGAATGTAAGGGGTGGGGCACCTCTGGTATGTCAGCCCTGTACACTGTGTGCATAAGTGAGCTTAGTTCCAAACACTGACATGAGTTAGAGAGGCGCACGTGCGCAGCTGCTTCGACTCTCAATCACACACGCAAATCGCTTTGAAACTGTCGCTCACTCTTTAATGTTTCTTCTGAATTATGCGCTTTGCGCTTGACTTGCACTAGGCATGAAAATTGGGCCCCTCATTTTGAGGTGTCCTTTAGATTAGATGTCACAAATGAAACATAAGACACACCTACATTTCAGAGGAGGTGACTTAGCTGAAGACTTGCGAGGCAGACGGTGATGTTGCGCAATCATTTGACACAATGATTTCTAGTGTGATGTCTATCGCAGCTTGACTAGGTGTGTTACAAAAGTAAAGAAAAGTCAAGCAATCAGAATAAATCCCTTTGCTTTTCTCACCAAGGTCTTGTTAGGTGTGTCTGGAGGATTTTTACAACAGTTACAGTTTAACTTCACACACATTCACATTAGGAACAACAATTTTTTCTACAAATTTCACACAGACATTTGTCCGACTTGTATCTTTACAGAGTTTAGTTTTTCTCTGTTTTTGGTTAATTAGTGTCGAATAAATGAAAAAAAAAATCATTGCAATACCTTATAGTGTGCACATGTGTCCACTACATTGTGGATGACTCAAGCAGCATGAACTAAAGAGCATGGTTAAATGGTTATTTTGTCATTTTTCCCGCTGGACAGTTGCTCTGTGAAATGTTGCTCCTGACCCGCCTACCTTTGACTCCACCTTCTTTTCCTCCTCCTCATCCTCCACCTCCCTTCCAGCAAACCCCCACTACCATTTCATTCTTTGTCATCTCTTTGGGTGAATTCCCAGCTGACTCTGTTTGTCATGGCAACCAACCAGTCATGGTGACTGGGCCTGCAGCTCACACTTCCTGTGTGTGTGTTTGCATGTGTGTGTATGTATAGCGGCTGGCTCTATGGGCCTGTCATCCTGGATTAGAATCAAACATGCTGCAGTGATGCCTGTTTTCGCTCTTTCACTCTTGTTTGTCTCATTTTTGGATGCTCTTGTCCCACCAGACAGTAAAAGTATTTCAAACAGCTTGAATAGTCACACTTACTGTATATACTGTGGTGTGTTATTATCGTGTGTCGGTATGTCTTGCACACGGTGCGGCACAGCGCTGTATTTGCATAGCGGGAGCTTGGAAGGGGTTTGGCTTAAAATGTGGCCTATGATCTTGTGCTGCAGCAGGGAACACTGCTATTACATAACGGATGTGTGTGTGTGTTTGTGTTGGGCCCCAGTCTGTAGCAAAAAGGCTCCCATTCCATCTGCTCTTTGGTTTAAATGCATGCCTTATTTAATCTTGCTGGTGTAATAAACCTGCTGCTTCAAAGCAGCTTTGTAAAAGTGTAGTGGTGCTTTGACATGCAAGTTTAATTTGTTCCATGACTGCGTTCAGAACTCCAAACCTTGATATTGCAAATTATTTCCCCCGTTGAAATGCATGAAAGGACAAAAAACACGAAGAAATTGGCACTGTATAATATTGTACATTTTGAAAACAGTATAGTAAAATACTGTATTTGAATTGAATGAAAATTCAATCAATTTCATATGAATGAAACTCTTTGTATCTCCAAAATCATCACTTTTTGGACGACCCCAAAACGGCTCGTTTCTTCAAGCATTAGCATTAGCATTGCCTCCACAGTAAAAAGAGCAAGTCATTTTCTACACGTTAGACTGGTCAATAATTTGTAAAAAATAACAACAAAAAACACCCACATGTTAAGTGGGTCCAAACACTTTAAATGTATAATTGTTTTTAATAGAATATGGTGCTGTTTTCATTTATTAACCAAAGCATGTATTTTTCTGGGAGCACAGAATGCATTATTGAGTTTTGACTTATTTCTCTGAAGAAAATGTTTCTAAAAATAAGAGTGAATTAAGGTATCATTGGACTCAGGTTTTTAATTTGAAGCTGGATGGGTGAGCATACACTAAGGATGGGACTTGACGCAAACCCCATCTCACAAGATTGAGCCCATGAGAATGAGACGAAATGAGATTTTTTTTTTCCAAAATATGTCATATGAAATAATGCTTGACAATTTTTTTTTCTACTGTGCAGGCTGCAACAAAATTAATGATCTAGTGACAAATGCCAGTCTCATTTTTCAGCTTAAGATGAGATCTTTCCTAATACCGAATAGTTTAACAAAATGCATGTATGGCCTTTTATATTCTTATTCTTATTCTTATTCTTATTCTTATTCTTATTCTTATTCTTATTCTTATTCTTATTCTTATTCTTATTCTTATTCTTATTCTTATTCTTATTCTTATTCTTATTCTTATTCTTATTCTTATTATTATGGTCAACATCATCATATTTGCAGTGTTTAACAAGCACCTTTGTCATCTTGTTGTGTCCTCAAAATCTTTGCAAAATCTCACCCCATCCTTCACAGACACATTATTTGCATAGCAATGAAATAATATGCCCTGTTTCTCTTGGGTTGCAGATTTATGTTCAGTAAAGGTGCCAAGCGAAAACTAGACGAGGATGAAGAGGTGCTGGAAGGAAAAACGCCGGAGGCGTCGGCGGCGGGAGGAGGATTAGGCCTCGGCCACGAGGGCCTGTCCAAGGTGTCGTACACCCTTCAGAGGCAGACCATTTTCAACATCTCGCTGATGAAACTGTACAGCCAGCGGCCCCTGAGCGAGCCCAGCCTGGAGCGTCGCGTCCTCATCAACAACATGCTGCGGCGCATCCAGGACGAACTCAAACAGGAAGGCTCCTTGCGGCCGTTGCTTCTGCCGCCGTCGCCGCCGCCCGACGACCCCATGAACGAGGGCTTCCGTGAAGCCCCGCCCTCATTCGGCGTACTTACAGCCCAGGTAACCCCGCCTTCTGCTCTGCTGATGCCTGTGATCATTCCTCCGCCTTCGCCACACCCGTCGGTGCCTCCCGTCTGCCCGCCGCTGTTGGACGCCTGCCTCACTCCGGCTTCAATGCTGGAGGACGACGGGGCAGATTCCTCCTTTTGCGCGTCATCTCCGCCCACTCCTCCTCTATCGCCTCCCTCGTTACAAAGTCAGACGTCCGCCGCCGGCTCTCCGCCTACCTCAGGCGGTGGCGCGAGCAGCATGGATTTGCGTCCTCCCGCGGCCATAACTAGGACAGCAGCGGCCGAGTCTATGACTGTAACTACCTCCCTCCCTCCCACAACACTCACCCAGCCCCCCCACTTAGCGGCCTTGTCCCCTGCACCCTCGGGCCAGACAAAAGACCGAAGAACGTCAGGCTCAAAATCCGAAGCAGCTTGCGTCCCGCTCGCGGAATCCAGCTGTGCCGAGCTCCGGCCGACGGACGCCCTGTCTGCGGCGCCCCCTGTTGACATTTACCCCTCTCATTCCCACCTTTCCACGCCCTCCGGGTTTCTCACAGACCTGGCGCTGGACGACGTCCTCTTCGCCGACATCGACACGTCCATGTACGATTTTGATCCCTGCGTGTCGGCGGGGGCGGTCAGCGTGAACGCCGGGGCCGGCCTCGCCAAGATGTCGCCGATGGTGTCGGCGGATGATCTCCTCAAATCGCTGGCGTCTCCTTACGGTGGCCCCTCCCCCCAAGTTTCAGCCAATCAGCCTTTTAAAATCGATCTGACGGAACTTGATCACATCATGGAGGTTTTGGTCGGTTCATGACAAGCAGGGCGTCCCCGTTTTTTTGAAACAGACACTGCAATCCAGACAAGAGACTGAAATGAATATTTTAGACATATCTGGGATTTTTTTCTGATTTTTTTTTGTTTGTGGTTTTAAAGTTTGCAATTGTATTTCTCAGTTGTTATGTTAAGACAACTGTCATTACTACTACTACTATACTACTACTTCAAACACTGTGCATGGACTGTCATCGCTTTTCCAAACACAGGAATGAAATCTTTGGGAATCAAAGATACAAATCAGTTTACGTGTCGATACTTGTGAGGTCCTCCAGGGAATGAATTCCCTAATATGAACATAATTGTAAATTTCTAATCTGTAACACTGACCTAAGCCATAGCCCCCAAAGTGTCGCAGTTTGTTTTTTTGTTGTTGTTTTTTTTTTTTTCTTCCAATCCTAGGAGGATCCTCACTGGTACAGAAATTTACGTGAGAAACACACTCACACAAGCACGCATGCACACACACATCCGCACATGCACACTGAAATTGAGTGCCTTTCAAAAAAATCACCACTTATTCAACTCTTTTGTATTTTGATTGTTTTTTTCATTTACTCTTAAGTTGTCGCTCATAATATATATTTTTTGTAATTTATTAACTTTACTGGTCTCTTAGTTAGGAATTTCCTCATGATCAAATAATAATAATTTTCATTGTCTTCTATTGCCAGATGCTTTCATTGTTTAACCACAATAAAAAAGCCCCGCTACTCGTTAATTATTCTTTGATAATATTTCTGATGCTCTTTAAGGCGGTCATGTGATGATGATGTCTGTTCACTTGATGGTGCAAAGCGGGATGCTATTTTATACAGACTTTTTTTATATGCTGGGATTTGCAGCAGAATTCAAATTGGCTATAGAGTAGAATGTGTTGTGTTTACTTTAGGAACAGTTGCGGAATCTTTTGCTCCGGTCAGGTGGGGGAGAGCTCGAAAGTCCAACCAAAACAGACATGTGGACAAAAACTGTCTGCACATCAGCTATCACATATTGCAGACAGAGACATTGTGGCGCTATTGTAAATCAATAATTTCCTAAAAATTGTATGAAGACAAAAACATATCTTGTATCGTGTATTTCTAGATAGATGTCTTTTGTTAGTTTATTTTTGCAACCGTTAAGTAAGTTGAGTGACAAATTACAGCACAGCGTACAGTATTACACAAAGTCTATTTGCACAAACTGTCGTGTCCAGAATAGAAGCCCGTATTCACTAAATCTCAGGGTTTTACTCACGCCATTGTATTGTGCAGCAGTGTTTTGAGGTTTACCCCAAACACCCTGGATGTTTATATACACATATACGCAATTCCTGGAGGGCTAAATCTGTCCAGTAATCACTTTCAAACTGATACCCGTAATTGTTGCACTATTGTGGCTGTAAAGCAGTAGTTTTGCCTCACAAAAATAACTTGTATTAAATACAACTTTGCCAATGTCAGTGTCACGTATCCTCTCGAGACCTAACTTTTATGTCCACTTAGAAGGATGGCTTCAATGACTCAAACAATACAGACGAAAAACAAATGTCCACTTTAGTGGACACAAATGAATTGGCTGGGTCTCAGGAGGATATTGAGGCAAAATGTGCACGGAGTCTGATGTACCTTATTTCCTCAGATACCTAAATAGATTCTTCTATGCCCCCTCAGTAAGATAAGATTATATCACTTGAATATTAGTCCAATTAATTTAAAACAGTTTCTCACCCATAGTCAGCTGGGGTAAGCTTCAAGTTTCTCTTGAGGAAAAAGTGTAATAGGAAATAGGTACACCCCGACCACTATGTGAGCAAATACTGGAATTTTCTCTGTATCGTAAATATTAGCAACAGAAAATGCCAACTGTTTATTGGCTATGTTTATGCCTCTGTATTTTTTGTATTTTGCCCAGTTCACTACGCCTTCGCATTGCTGTAGTCACTAACCAAGTTAGCTATTCCACTCGAGCGTTCCACAGAATAATCAACTAGTCGATTAAATTGACAGATGATGGCCCTTCATAAATAATTGGCCAAATATTTGATATTTGTTGATCATTTTAACTTTTTACTTTTGTGCAATCTAACCATTTATAGTAGTTGTACACAGGTAACAGCGGTGTCATGGAATTAAAAAGGAATTGATTGATAAGGTCATTCTGCTAACCTGTCATTCAAAATGGAGCAAATCTTCATTTTCAGAATGATTACATGAGCAATTCAAGTTGTGAAGAATTGACCTGGTTGTCGCTAATTTACACACAACATGAAGTCAGTTTGTTAAAAACAAATTAAAAATATATTAATTGTTGATCCATGCTACTCGCAGGTATAGGTAGCAAGTTGGCCTGTTAATATAGGTTTTTTAACTAACAAAAAATCAATATTGCCCTAAAAAAAAATCTGTTCGCTCCATAGTCCACATTGTATGGTTATAGCTTTGTTCATAATGTGTTGTATGAGAAAACTCATAGTTTTCTCAAGAAAAACCCTTGGCGTACATCAAGGAGTGGTTCAAGGCCATTCACACTTGACCAAATGAAACGCATAGTTGGAGCAATTGCACCACAGTTCATTTAAACCAAGCCAAGTTACTCAACTTGCTGAGACACATTTTGTAAACAAGGCAGATAGTAAGATTTACTTTAATGCCGTTTGCTAAGCCACAGCAGAGACCCCTCCATTTGTATGCAAGCAATCCAGTTTCCATAATACGTCCACTTCAAGCTCATCATCACATGATGTCAACCGATATTGATTTAATCATCAATATCCACAATGCATACATTTGTCTTTATATTCTTCTTGTCTTTATTTTTCCCAGAAAGCTGCCAACTAGTTTCGTCGTAGCGTCCTACTGTAGCTTTAATGCCTGTAGAGAATAGCACCCAAAGAAGCGCAACATTTAGCAATTTGCGACTGGAAAGTTTCTCCTGTGAGCAGTTCAAGTCATAATTACTTGGAGCATTGCTACAAAACATAGAAGCGTTGCTTTGATATTTTAACTGTTGCGAGTTCCTCTCACACCCAAGAGTGTTTAGTGCATCAACTTATTAACAGTATGAAAAAAAAGTCAAGGGAGCTGCCGACACCTATTGTGTTCAAGGAATCATAGTGGCTGCCGGGACGCGATGTGTTCATCTTACTGCGTTAGCCAAAATCGAAAAAGGTTCAAGGGGCAGCGCGCAGCTGTCCCAGTCTGCCTTTAACCTCCTCCAGTATCAAAACCATCAGCATCATTTCTCCTTTTTATAGACAACGGCATCAGGTTTCTGTCCCTATTTTTTTAAAATCTGTTAGTGGTGTTTTTCTCTGTCAATGAAGTTATTTATTCTTTCTGCTCTGTGTAAATATATTTATTTTAATTTGAAGTGAACCTTTGGATTGTAAATAATGTGTACAGATTGTGTAGTGGGAATGTAATCTGCTCCGAATTGTATCTGAGTGAGGAATTAGCGTGGAAATTTTTTGTATATGGACATGGATCGTTTTTGTTCCTTTTTGTCTGTCTTTTATACTCTTCTGTTCTCTGTTTTCCAATTGAACTTTTTATGGAGCAATACGCAAAAAACAAAAAAAACAAAAAACAAAACAAGAACCCATCTGCAATCCTCAGATACCAAGATTCCAAAGCTTGTCATCGATGCCTCAATGCCAAAAGTTATGTACATAGTATGAACGACAAATGAGCTCCTGGGACTGCACGGATCAGTTTTCTTTACTGAATTTGTTCAGCGCTGTCCAAGCATGTGACACAGCACTACTTCCTGGGATAGACTGACCGGAGTCAAGGCTGAGTTCCTCCAAAGTCTGTATTTTTCACAGACCTTCGAGTTGTGCCTTGTTCTGTTCTGTGGAACACAAATCTGTCTCTTTTTCTCTCTCTTTCTCTTGTAAAAGAAAAAAATATATATATATGAGATGAACTGACTGCTGACTATGAATTTGAAAGTCTTACTTTTGTAGTTTTATAAATATGAATATATGCATAAATATGTATACTATACACACACATAATAAACAGTAAAAGAACATGACTTCTCTTTTTTTGAACAGAAAACAAGCTTTGCGAAATGTTTGATACTTGTAGTTGGCATTAATCAAGATTTGTACACTCACACCATGACACACTATCACCATGACCTATAAGTCATTGTTTAAAATTATCTACGACATGAAATACTCCCTAATTATATAATTTAGTCAAATCTAAAACAGAAATATTCTGCAAAGTATACAGTTTCATAACCAACTTTGTAGCAGTGTTCAGAGGCTGTTTAAAATCAAAGTGTTATTGTTTGAGCTAACACAAGGCACTTGAAAAAAATGAAGATGAGAACAAATATAAAGCAATTGTGCTCTGTTAAATTTGTTCATTTCAAGTTAAAAAAATATTTACAATATAGTCACTAAACAAAAATAAATTACAAACATGAATAAGATTATCTGTATACTTGAAAGGTTGATTGTATTTATTGGTTTATTGTGTTTATTTATGTTCTTTCTTTTTATATGCGTGTATATCATAAGAGAGCTTTTAAATCACGCTCATAACAATTATCTACTGTATGCTTGTTCAGATGATCGTGTTTTGTTTTGTTTTGGGATACTTTTTTGGTTATGAATAGCCTAGATTATTCACATGATGAATAAAATATAATAAACTAGGGGTAGTACTAGAGAGGTTTTTGTCATTCTTCCTACTCCCTTTGAACATCTAAATCATACTAAAGTAATATCCATTGATGACCATTTTCTTTTTATTTTGTTTTAATTTCTTGGTATGTTCATTCAATCAATCAATTGGAACATTCAATAAATTAATCATTAAAAACCACTCCAAGGCTTTCACGAATTATCTTGGCTAACATGAGCAACATTTAGAATTGTGAAGAATAAAGCGATCTTGGTGCCACATGCTTCTTAGATATGATTTCAATAAAAAAGCCATTAATAGGCATTATGATAAATAACGTCAACCCTCTAAGATCATTGATAACTGACTGGCTGCTTGCTAACTATTCAGTGCATGAACTACAAGTAGATTTTGAGACAAAGCCAGTGATGCTGTAAAGCGTCAGAATGGAGTTATTTTTATGACATCATGATGAATTACACTGATACAGATAAGCTTCAAATTGATGGAACCATGATAAACAAAGGAAAAAGTGTGCAATGACTTTATGAAATGACACTGAATCGCCTTTGAGAGACACCAGAGAGAAACAATTGACAAATGAAATCAAAATTTTGGTTCATAGAATGAACGTGTTATCAAAAACAACAACAACAACAACCTTAATTCTTAATAATATTGCTCCGCAAAAAATAATCAATAGGAAGTGTCAGTGTAAATATTTGTTCACGAAAAATATGAAACATAAAGCGTCCTGTTTGGGGCTTATATAAGAGATGTGTTCACAAAATTAAATCAATAACTTTATTATAAATAAATATTTTTCCATGAAAAATAATCAACATCAAGTGTCGGACCTGTATAAATAAATAATTATAAACTACTACAGTATATGTCCATAGAAAAATTATCAAATTAAAATGTCCTATTTTGTGATCATAGTAGAGATCTGTTCACAAAAAAAGAAATCATAACTTGACAGGTAACAAGAGGTGGCACTGGAAAAGTCGGGTCAAACCATTCTAGTATGAGGGAGAATCTGGCTTTTTACAGTAATGAATTTGAATAGCATATAATGTGTTTTATGAACTTATCTTTTCCAGACCTGAAACAAGTTCCACTGATCGCCACCACTATTCCACTTAGACAGTATTCGCAATGACTGCCTATTGGTCCTGCCAGCTTTAAGGTCTTGCCTCCCAGGATTCAGAGAATATGTGTGATGCCGTCGTCCAGCGATTCTTGTGGGCCACCCTTGACGAGAACACTGGTGAGTTTGTCCGCTGTTGTGGAACTGGGCCAAAGCCAGGATTGCCCTCATCCGTTCTGCCAAGCAGTATGTTAGCATTGCCAACCGCCCTTGGAACGAGGTCTCCACCAATCAACCAGGGCAGAAGGTGTGGTTGCCCACCTGGGACTTATATTGCCAAAGAATTTGGCACCTAAGGTCAACTGGCCGCCATTGCTGTTGGGACTTTTGTCAGTGATGCAGCATGTTCTTTATGCTGATGCCTGAGTAACTGTGATGTCATTTAGTAGCAAGTTGCGAAAATAGGTGGACCATGCTGCTTTGTTTGTTTTCCTCAAACACAATATTAGTCAGGATGCCATGTTTAGATTAGTGAGGAAATATTGGGGCCAAATAAATCTAAATAAATAAATAAACAAATTTATAAATAAATAAAATCGACCTGTTTTTACATTTTTCTAAAGAGCGGCTTTTTTTTTTGCTCCTTGCCGTCAACTGAAAATGACGTGATTTTACTCTTTTCTGTTTTTTTTCGTCATGTGACAGTTGCAAAGGTATGATATAATGAGTCCTGGATTTGATAGCTTACTTCATATATTACAAAATCAATATTATCAGAATGAAATTTAAAATAATCACTTTCCCCTAAGTGTGAACTGAAATAATAAAATCTCAATACCAAGCTTCCGATTAGCATTCATGCACCCACTGGGGTGCGATGGGGGGGTTGTGCCCGCCTTCGAACTGCTTGCCCCCTCAGTTGAGGAACGATCTCTAAAATGTATTTTTCTATGATTTTCAAAAGTGCTCTTATAGTAGAGAAGGCGACAAAGTCCTTTGTATGTTGATCTTTAATATGGTTAGTGTTTTTAATTTGAATAATTTGGATAATAAGCTTTCTCGCAATAAACGTGACTTGGTCATGTGACTCGGAGACAGCGCTGTCACGTTAAAAAAATACCACCTGCAACGGTGTTGTGAATTCGTTTAGCAGTGTGCGTTGATGACCAGTAAATCATATTATTCTAACTTATGTGTCTGTAAGCATATTGTTAGTACGTGCCATAGTCTGTTGCATCAAAATGTTTAGTCAGGCTTTTTGGCACAGTTTTTCCGCGTACCCACGTAAACGCTTAGTGATCGGGAAGTTGTCATCACGTGGCTGTTAAATACCGGAAAAGGCAACAACGCAGTGTCACAATAAGAGCATTAAGCGCAATGATCGCGTAAGTGCTGCTTAAATGTTTTTCTCTTCATCACGCTTTGTTTATAGCGTACAGAGCATAATTAGACGGAATTAGTGGCAAAACATAATAAGTCAGGGATTTGGTTGAACAAAGAAACAACCGGAGTTGCGTTTTCTTGTCCTTCTCAAAAATTGTGAAGAAGCAACCCAGCACATGACGTGACGTTTTTAGTGCATTGAGCAACATTGTAAATTTTGAGAGGGCCTGTCTGAAGTCAGACCTGATTATTAAGATATTGTTTGTCAAAGAATCTGTAGGAGTTGCAGTGTTACATTTGAGCCGTGCATGCATGCATGCATACAGTTCATGCGCCCACATAATAACTGAGGTCATGGTGATGGGTCCGGGAGCCTGGATTCAATTCCAAGACCTCAGAACTGTAAGGACCCTGTGATAACTCCTTGAAATGTATTTTTTTTTCAAAACTATTGTGCACTGGCTGTTTTTGGACCAAATCTGAACCTAGAATACACACTGACTGTCTGAAGAAAAAAAAATTCAGCCGTTCAGCATGTCCTCTACTGTATTTGCTTTCTCTTCTTGTTGGCAGTGGCACAGCACCAACATTTGCCACTGTTCGGCAGTCATGACTTCTGATCCGCGGGGCTGCTGGTTATTTCCAGCATTTAGGCCACGCAGCTGCGAAGGGAAGCGGGGACAGTCTGTCTCTATTGGTGAAGGGAGGGAGGGGTAGTTTAGCTCAGCTTAGCAACAGCCCAGCTAAGGTCAGCGAGGACAAGACAGAAGACAGTCAAAAAGGCGGATGAGGACACGAAGGGCGTCCTCTCAAAGGAGAGCAAACGTCCTACGTAAAACATGAACACATCCTCTGTCAGTCGTGTTTCTGCCACTTTTCTCTCAAACGTCATATAAATATTAAATGGGCGTATTTTTAAAATAATGCAGTAAAATATTAACCATCCAATACATCTCTAAAACAAATAAGAAAATCTTAGGCTAATATTATGACTATAAAGCACACAAAGGATTTCTTAAAACACACACACACACACTTACACACAGAAATGATAGATCCATGGGTTACAAAGCGCGCAGTTCACAAAAAGATTGCAATAACAGAAAGCACTTGGTTTTAAGACCAACATTGATGATGGTATATCAAGAACATAAACGAAAATTCCACGGAAGGGGTACATGACTGCCCACGTCGGCAAACGGTGCTAACCTGCAGCGTTATTTTAGCGTCATCTTGTGGCAATTGTATGGAAGCACTACTGACATGTTATGTTACATAACGGGGAAAACCGATTTAGGCCGTTATCATCATGATCGCGAGTTTTATTATACTTTATTTGATTTGTTTTCCTTATACACGAACCATATTTACATAGAGTGTCTCAATCTTGCTACTCGTTTTAGCTTTGAATACGCATGCATACAGATATATACATCTGGTATGTGTCTATTGTTTTCAAACCCGCTATTGCGCTTCTGGGGAAACTAAGCGCTAGCCATGGTACTGAGATCATGCTCTTCTCATCTTTTATTTTTATCCCATATGGATTTTTAGATTATTTTGAAGACACTTTGATTGTTTATGCTTTTATGAGAAAGTGGCGGACTTCAGCATCATGGATGATTACGATAGTGTGTATACCAATCTCGAGAGTTAATTTTCCTTCCATCAAGTCTGACGTCATTCCGCATTCAACCATGTTAAGTCAGCGACGAGTGCATTATTTGACTTTAAGAGCCCTGTGATTAAATGGCAAACAATTCAGGGAGTACTCCAATTCTGGCTCACCTTTTCTAGTCAACCTGCTTCTGTTAACCAAATAGCATTTTTTTCCTCGTTCAAGTTGTTTTGCAATCATTTAGTTCACCGTCTTCCTTTCATTCTTTTTATATGAGTCTGTTCCTGTTTTCTGCTCTGCCACTTTGTGTCTAGGTTTTTGGACTAATTTGACACGGCTTGCTTAAACTTTTGATTTTGGAAAATGAATAGATTTTATTAGTTCGTCTTGCCTTGCTTTATTGCACTTGGCTCCACCTTTTTGCTACCACCAGATTCTGCATATGAACCTCATTATTTCTCAGTGTGCCATGCAGTTCCAAAAGCATATATTAATCACAGTGGGCTGTGGTTTAACAAAACAAAAGAAAACAAAAACAAAATCACTAAACGGAACAGTTGGCCTGTTCACATGCCATCATTGCATGCATCCCACTTGCAGAATCTATAGCAATACCCTCCGCTGTTGCATCATTGCGTCGCGTCAGGGCGCGGGCAGAATCTTCCCACTAGTGCGCATGTTCCTGAAACACGATTGGTCACCCCCCTTACGCCGGCTCCAGCCCCCGCTGTTAAGTGTGCGTCCAAGCCACGCTGTTGCGAAGCACACACGAGGATCAATTGTAGCTTCCCACTCCGCTGCGCCTAAAAGGGGTAAAAAAGATGGAGAAAAAGAGCGAAATCAACGGCCACGCCATGGCCGGCTCTGCAGAGCGGCTGCGAGAGAAAGGCGCCCCGAAAAGCATGCAGGAGAAGCTGATGGAGTTTCTAAGACGGAACCTTCTGGTGATCATGACGGTGTCCGGGGTTTTGGTAGGCGTCGGTCTCGGAATGGCTGTCCGGAACATGAGCCTGACCAAGGCGCAGATGACCTACTTTGCCTTCCCGGGTGAGATGCTTCTCCGGATGCTGAAGATGATAATTCTGCCCCTGGTCGTGTGCAGCCTCGTTTCGGGAGCGGCCAGCCTGGACACCCGCTCACTGGGAAAGCTGGGGGGCATCGCGGTCGCCTACTTCCTGGTGACCACCCTCATCGCCTCGGGGATCGGCGTGGCATTGGCGTTCATCATCAAACCTGGCGTGGGCGCGGGCGCCCTCAACACCAACAGCCTGGGTCTGGAGAGCGTCAGCAGCAACAAGGAGACCACCGACTCATTTTTGGACCTGGCCAGGTAACGCTCTTAGTCCCCTCGCTCGTAGCCGCGTGCTCGCAATTCATGCTCGCACGTGCTATAAGTAAAGTTTCTAACTGTCTTCATAACGTAAAATCGATCACGATTTTATTATTTGTTCATTTTAAAACCAAATAAACAGGTTGCAAAAAGAAACTAACTGGTGTGACTCGTGTGAAGCAAGAAATTCGCTCTATTTAATTGTACTTGATTTTTGGCTTGAGAAATGGTGAGCAACATTTTTCAGTACCGTAGATTAAATTGTTATTTGACATGCATGATAAATGGTAGATTATATATAACGGTACACACTAAACACCATCTGCTAGCTCTATTTTTGTTCCCAGTGCAAGTCTGGAGTGGGACTCTGTATAAATTTGTTCACTGACCGGCTATTTTAAGTTGAGGTACTTTTGCAGACCTGTCGTGCAAGCGAGAACAGCGCGTTTAGAAAAAAATGTGTTTTGCGTTGTTGTGGGCTGTGGACAAAGCCGACTAGCTTCACAGCCAATGAGTCCTTGACAGCCAATGATTTGCCTGCTGAGACCTGACTTGAAAAGGAATTGATCAAACCCAAGTTAAGCGCTACTGGTCATAATGAAGCTAATCAATTCACTTCAACATACTATAGTTACTAATTTGGGTGCTGAAATGCCACAAGAAGGTGTTACCTGCATTGGTTTGCCCCGAATTTAAAAATATAAATAAAAGAGTGAAGAGGGTTTTTTGAAGACGATGATAAATTCCTAAGTAAATTCATCAACAGGTGGGAGGGACACTGAACTTAGCGTCATATATATATATATATATATATATATATATATATATATATATATATATATATATATATATATATATATATATATATATATATATATATACAGAAACTAGCATTGAGCTAGGTTGCTACAAAGGAAAATACTCAGTGACAAATAGAAGACTTTATAAATCTTTATTTTCAGCAACGACATTAAAAGATTTGCTGGAATGAGGTCTTGGAGAAAATCTTTCTTCTCCAAACCAAATCTATAATAAAATCAAACTGCCTGTGTTTTTTGTGCTTTGCATGACCTGACTTATCCATCCAAGATCTTAACCGCACCTGACTTTATTTCTATTTATTTACATTTTTTTGCTGTGTCATCATTTGCAAAACAAAACAAAACAAAGCAAAACAAAACAGGAACTACCACTAAACCATAACCCAATTTTGAAAAGACTGAATTTAAAAAGTTACAAGAAAAATAGTTGAGATGAATGAAAACAATATTTAAGTAGTGTAATTAGGTATTTGTCCTTCCCACGGTTGATGCCATTTCGTCGGCGATTATCTAATCTGTCTCGAAGGTTTGGGTGCAAAGTGACTCCAGTGGAGAGAGCAGGTCAGCCCAGCCTGATTTGCTTTTACATTATTTGACAAAACAATGTGCAAGAGAGGCAGCCTTATCAATAGTGAAACCTCACAGAGTGCAAACACTATTAGGAAACGATGGCAATCCCTGTATTCCCACCGCTTTGTTTACTGGATGACTTATTAATAAACTAAGATGCAGTACACAAATAGCTTGCTCATTTCTGTCACCAAACAGTTCTCAAACTGAAAATAACATGAAACTACTAATAAATTCTGGTATTGTGGTGTTCTAACAGATGTGCGTGAATAAATCAACGAAAAATAAATAAATGAACAATTTATCTTAATATTGTGATTCCCATACATTTGAAGCAAACATTGCTATCAAACTTCACAAATTTCCATGAGACCTGTGCACCTGTCAACATTTATTTTGGACCGTACATGAGGAAACTGCTTCAGCTGTCTCAGGTTTGGGGCCTGCCTCCTCCAGAGTGCTTTTTCAAAATTCAAATATCTAAAAGAATTTCAATTTGGTATCTTCAGAATTGTCACTGAGATTGTTTATAGCCATTGTTGTGTATTTTTGATGTGTTTGGACGCCTTTTCCTGCTGGTGGTCCCATGGCCGGCACCTGACCAAAGATTAAGCTTTCTGACAGATTTCTCCTTAAAGTGTGTTTATAGTGATCTCATTGTACCTGTATTTCTTGACTCTTAGAGTCTTAAAACCAACTGCTGATCTATTGGTAAAAAGACATGGAAATTCAGTAACACATTTATAATAATAATAAAAAAAAAGCTGAATTGTTATTGGGTGGAGGCAACTTTCCTGTTTTTAGATCTGTTTGGTTGAGAAGTTGCCCGATAACAAATTCTCACCATGGCAAGGTGGCAGCTGTTGTGGACGAGGTGGGTATTTTGGGGAGAAGGCTTCATCTGTTGTAGCTCTGCTCTGGTCCAATCAGTTTTTTCTAGTCAGCATTTTTCGCTTATTACCAGAATGTCGAGTTCTTAATTTCCTAAAAACAAATGTGCAACTTCAGTGATTAAATGAATCTAGATTCGGAGTCCTGCTAAGCTAATCAGCTTGTAGAGCAACACTGCGCATACCAGTTTTTCCTTTCAGACCTGACATTTTTTGTAATTGAAATTTCAAGTAAATTTAAACCCTTGTGCAGTATTTTGTCAATTTTGGGGTCATTTTCCTCCACACCATTCTTACAGTATTTTAGGCAAGGGATGGCGCAATCCTGGTAGTTGGGTGGAACTTCAGCTCCATAGAGTCAAATTTCAATGTTTTCTCTTTGATGTAAAAAGATTGAAGGATTGGACAGAATACTGTAAGGAAAAAGGGTAAACATGTCTTTAGGTTCATATTACACATAACCTATCATTGGCAATTACATGTTCAGGCAAATAAGAAACCATGTTCACCAGTAAAAATTACATTTCAAACATGATGTATCATCAATGAAACTAAATGTCTCTGAACTTTTTAAGTGAATGCCCAGTAAATACATTAAAATTTTATTCACCAGTGCATGTATATATATATATATATATATATATATATATATATATATATATATATATATATATATATATATATATATATACTGTGAATGTCAAAAACAGGGAAATAAGTCATCTTATTACAAACAAGGAAAAAAAATGATACAAGATAGACTAGCATCAACTAAATAATATGCATAATAATAATTAGGTAGCAGTTTTACATTAGATGTGCCATGTGAAACAGGTAAAGAGTTGCCCAGGTTTTATGGGCTGAATTCACCAGACATGTACTAAGTGTGGGAAAAAGTTGTATGTCTTTGGACAAAGTAGTGTGATCTCTGGGAATAAAGTAAGCCCACTCACACGAACACGTGGAAAGGGCCTACAGCTTCCAGTAATCCTCTGTATGCTTTGCTGATAACAATGAAAATAGACTCAGTGTGCTGTCTGGGAGAGAGGCCAGAATAATGCTGGACTAGAAAAACGAGATGGAAAAAGCCAAAGGGAATCATTTTAGGATTTGTGGGCGCCCAGCCAACTGCATTAAAATACCCTACATCAAGTAACCCTGGTGATGGCATTTGTATTAAATACCTGTGAATTCAAAGGCTACAACCATGCACATTTACAATCGAAAATGTGTATGTAACATGAGAAAAAAAGCACGGCTTTTTTTTAACAATTTTCGTTTCCATTGCTTGGAGCGGTTCATGGAAATATGACCTAATATGAAGCATCTTCATCTAAAGGCCACATGTGTGGACGAAGTGCGTATTTTGGGGAGATGGCTTCATCTGTTGTAGTGAAGAGTGACTTAAAAAAAGGCAGCACCAGACTATCACAAAATGTACCAGATAAAAATGTATTTACTTTCTTTTTTTTTCCCTTACAATCTGATGAGTGACATCATTGGTCGCTATTTGTTCAAAGTGCCCGAATGCTGTGGGTACATTGCTCATCCACCCATCATGTTTTTGGAATGTGGGAGGAAGCCAGAGGGCTGGGGGAGAACTCACGCAGGCAAGGGGAGAACACGCAAACCACAAAGAAGGCCGGTGTCAGCTGAAATAGAACTGGGGACTCTGAACTGCGTAGCGGACGTGTTAACCACGCGGTTAGCATGGTTCCACCATGCGGCCCTATTTGTTTAGTATGAAGCTCAATTAATGTGTAAACCTTTTAGTAACACATTATCTTTTTCAACACCAGGACAATCTATGAAATTTGCCTTGTCAGGGAATAAGATGAGGAGCAGTGGACTCATTGAACCATCAATGGAAATGGGCCAATATGGAGTTTGTGATGATAAACTCTCCATGTGCAGTTTGGATTACTCACAAAAACCCAGAGTGTGAAATTCGATTTAGCGAGAGTCACTTGTGTTGCACTTAAGTTGACACATGTTTTTAATCAGTCTGATTTATTCTGTTTTTTTTTTTTCCAGGAACTTATTCCCGTCCAATTTAGTGGCTGCTGCTTTTCGCTCTGTGAGTGTCCCACTTCGTCCAGTCTATTCTCCGTTCTCATTGGTCACACATTTTCAAGCAGCACCTGTGTCATGTTTAGATTATTTAGCAGAATTTATGTCTGTGACACCACTGATGCCACTCCAAATTCATTTACAACCACTATAAATCCTAGCTGGTGTGCTCAGTCTCATAATGCCTCTTAATGAGGACTCTTTGGCTTGTCCTCACCAGCCGTTTCCATGGCAAAATCGTTCCATTCATGCCAGCCTGGCAACCCACCTCGCCTCGTTGCTTTTGAAAGTGGACCACTTCCTAGAATTATGTCTGCTCTATCGGACTATAGAATAGGAAACCGCTATGGTTTGTAGGTGATCTAAAAAGGTGTAAAATTGAACCCCTCGACCAACAAAAGACAGCATTCATGCACATCAGCAGAAAAAGTCCCGCGAACAAACCTGCAAAAAATAGGGAAGTGAATCATAAACGGGACTCTTTGCATTGAGAGAAGAATAAGTCAAAGTGCAGGCAGGTCACTGAGTGCAGCTCCCTCAACATCATTCAAAACCCCATGCACGTCCAATTGCGGATTAAACCAATGAAGCAGAACAACAAAAATAGATCTTTAAAAAAAAAAACTTTCACAAGTCATTCAAAGGCCATTTGTTTGACCATAGCCACACCAGTCTTTGGGCTTCAAAATGCGCATGCAGAAGAAGGAAACCTACCTGCATCATGGAAATCACATGCGAGAAGATATCGGTAACTAAGAGTAGAATAAATCCTTGAGTAATGCAGGTAATTTAAAAATATATATGCAAGGATTTTTTTTCTATTTTATACTCATATAAATATGTGTAATTTTTGCGCACATGCCAAAAAACTGTGACAATATGATGTAACATGCCACCAATGCGCTATGTCGGCCAACATCAAAATAAACACACCAAATAATTTATGCACGTCTGCAACAGACTTAGTAGGCTTTTATTAAGGTGACACTGTGTAAGATTTAGACCGATTTTCATTAACCCTTGTGGCATAATGTTACAAATTATGGAAATTCCTTTGTTTTTTTCATGATATCATAAAATAATAAATTGGAAATGAAACACCAGGGAGCAGAAATTTCCAGCAGATGATTTCAAAATGCATCGATTCTGACTTTTCTATGCGATTGCAGCTGGACATGCAAGATTTTGTGTCCAAAAATATTCACTGTCTAAATTTTGGTCCATATAAAACCATTATAATTACAATTTTAGACATGCATTTGAATAAGATTTATTACACTGATTTTCCTGCAATTTTTGTAACATTCTGTTGAGCGTTGGTCAAACTATCTCAGCAGACAGAAAATTCTTTGTTGACTTTTGTTTCACCTCAAGACAGTAGGTGGCGGTAGAGTCCAGTTTATGGCTATGTCTTGAAGTGGCATTGTCACTTCACAGGCTACAAAGACAGATCATACCATTTTTAATTTTTTTCGTTTGTTTCGTCCATTAGTTTTCCCTTTCTTTATTTGAATACTTTTTGTAATTCCGTGTCCCTCAATGGTGGCTATCAGAGTGGACCACTGCCAATCTCTGTGTTTTCTTTTCTTACTATTATTACAAACAAAAAATTAAAACAATACGTTTCTTCTTTGTGATGCAGTATGCTACTGACTACAAGATGGTTGCTTCAGGAAATGACACCAATGGGACCACCATTTATCAAAAGGTATAACACTCTGCCACACATTCCTCTTGAGGACTTTTACAGACATTTACAAGGAATCACATTATAAACTAAATGCATGAAAATATATTGAATGAACATGTTTGTCCAGATATTGCTTACATCCTCAAGATATGTGGAGTTATAATACTTCATTGTATTTTTGGTAGCCATTTTTTTAAACAAATATTACTGGAGGTGCTGAATTAGATTATGAACAAACTTAGCTATTTTTGGTGGATATTGACCAAAATATGGTCCAATTGCTTGGATCTAAGGTCAACTGAAGTCCATAAGTGTGAACGTGAGTATGAACAGTCGTTTGCCTGCATGTGTTGACCAGTCCAAGCTGTGAACCCTCCTATGAGGTCAAAGAGTAAAGAAAATGGATGAGGATGGACGCCAAGAACTTTGTTTGCTTGTCACATTGTGCATCCGACTGGCCAGTCACACAATCCATGTAAACATCTTCCTTTTTTTCCACACACACGGAGACACACACACACACACACTGGGTTTTCAGTCATCTAATGCGTTGGCCCATGATATTTGCCTGTGACGGGTCACGCTGGGATGAGGCTGGTGGAGCAATGGGATCCTCAGGACAATGGGTGCAGACAGAACACAGGATTTGTCCCCGTCCTTTTTTGTTAACCATTATCCAGCTCACTGAATTCTCGGCCCTAACCATACACTCACACACTGAAAGTCCTCGACAGGAAGGTGGGGGGGGGGGGGGGGGGGGGGGGGGGGGGACCTACCCTCGCTTACAGTCTGAACAAGGTTTTGTAATCAATTTACAGTAGTTGTCTCGAACAAGAACGCCAGTATTTTTTTCACTTGAACATTACAAAATATTATGAAGTTTTTAGCAGGGTATAATGATTCTTTTTTTCATGATTTTAATTTCGTCAGGACTTTTTTAACATTCGGTTAGTTTTATTTTATTTCGGTTGTTTTTCTTTTTTGTGGTGTTGCTTTGTTTTTAGTTTAAGTATCGCAAAATTTTTGTTTAGGTTCTGTTGTTTTTTTCATTTTAGTTATTTTACAGTTGATTTCTTTTAACTTATTTAATGACAATTTGGAATTGCATCTTACACTTGGCATAATCGCTACCTTTTAGGTGCCCTTTGGGACAGAAAATGATGGCATGAACATCCTGGGTCTGGTGTTATTTGCAATGGTGTTTGGTGTGGCACTGAGGAAGCTCGGAGACGAGGGGGAGGAGCTAATCCGATTCTTCAACGCTTTCAATGAGGCAACCATGGTGTTGGTGTCCTGGATCATGTGGTGAGTGCTTACATAAGAGGGTATTAAAAAGGTGGTGGTCATTTTTTAAATTTATGTAAGTCTAGTACATTGTACATAAGGATGGTTTCAAAGCAAGAACCGTTTCTGATAAATCCTCAGGTATATTCCATTTGGCATTGTGTTCCTGGTGGGCAGTAAAATTGTGGAGATGGAGGATGTGGTTCTACTGGTCACAAGTCTGGGAAAATACATATTTGCTTCCATCCTGGGGCACATAATCCACGGTGGCATCGTCCTGCCACTCATCTATTTTGGCTTCACGCGGAAGAACCCCTTCAGTTTCCTGTCGGGACTCATTACGCCCTTCACAACTGCCTTCGCCACCTGCTCTAGGTATAACTCTCCTGTTTTACTATAAATGGAAAGAAAATTGTCAGAATAACTGTTTTTCAAAGTTTGCGTGCTTCAGGGGGAAATGCAGATGCTTGAGAATTAGGAAACAAGATATTTGAGGCCTGTTTTTCTGACTTCAACGATGTGAAAGGCAAATTTCATTGGTACTGATGGACAAAGCAGAAATTCACAGAAAATGAAATATTATCCTAACTTCAGATGGTAACTTCAGTCCGGTGTCTCCTATATATTATGTGGTCTAGAATGTCAACCTTTTCAAAGCCTACACACTATGAACCTGTTATTGATTTAAAAAAATAAAAAATCTCAACCGAGGTCTTCATTCAAAAATTCTCACAGCTCAGCGACTCTTCCCTCCATGATAAAATGCGTGGAGGAGAACAACGGCGTTGACAAGCGCATCAGCCGCTTCATTCTCCCCATCGGTGCCACAGTCAACATGGACGGCGCAGCCATATTCCAGTGCATTGCTGCTGTCTTTATTGCTCAGCTAAACAACGCTGAGCTCAACGCCGGGCAGATCTTTACTATCTTGTGAGTGGACTTTGCTGTATAGGAATGATGAAATACTACGTTTTTGTGCTACATTTGAGATTTTATTGTTGTTTCTAGGGTGACGGCCACAGCTTCCAGCGTGGGTGCTGCAGGAATCCCGGCTGGCGGCATCATCACCATTGCTATTATCCTTGAGGCCATCGGGCTACCTACCAATGATCTGTCGCTCATGCTGGCTGTTGACTGGATTGTGTGAGTGAATTTGATGAACTTAAATCAATTTTAGCACAGGTAGCCAAACTGAAGCAAAATCTAAGAGGCAATATACAAAAGCTGCTTTAAATCGATAATAGATAAAATGATCGTTTTGACCGTTTGCGTAAATGATAACAGGTTTTTATGGGGGCTGAACGGTGAAGTCAAGTCAATTTTTTTTAACAGTAATCAACATATTATATGCGGCCCCACTAATCTAAACACTATATTCTGATTGTTACTGACTTTGAGTTTCTTGCAGATGCACCAAGTGTAACAATGGTGGCATAGGATAAAGACTGACCCCCAAAACTGAGAAGTTAGAGATCATTTCCAATTTTTTTTAAAGTGTCAAAAATGAAGTAATATTCCAAAATTTCAGAGCGGAACTACACTTTAACAATGTTTTTGAGCCTATTAGTATGTAAAGACCTCCTTGTTTTAATCCACCAACTAATGGCTGTTTGCCATTTGTGTGCTTAAAAACACTTACTGATTTAAAGGTTAGTGGGCTCTCATCAACAAAAATGAAACTAGCGCATGGAGCTTCCCATAAGAAAAAAAAGAAAGTTGTGAATATCCCAAAAAGCCTGAGGGATGTATTATCTGAGAATATATCTTGCCTCTACATACAGTCTACACTCGCAGGGGTGTCAAACTCATTTCATCATGGGCCACATTGTCGTTATAGTTTCTGTCAGAGAGGCCGCTGTGACTGTGAAGTCAAATACATTTGAAAAATGATTGTCACACATGTACCCATTTTGAAATCTGATGATGCTAAAACGTGCTCAAAAAGGATATTGGGAACAAAAAAAAATGTAAAAGTTGAAGACAACTTGCAAATTTAGTATTTTAGCCAGAAACTTGAAGTTGTAATGAACACTTGGTGGGCCACATAAAATTAAGTGGCGGGCCAGATTTGACACTCCTCTCACACGTTTACTTGTGGAATATTGTTGAAGTATCATCAGTAAGTGACTTTAAGGTGGCTATTACATTTGTACCGTACATATCATGATATATTAGCTTTTGTTGATCTTAACTGGTAATCGGCTAATGTGCTAATGAGATTGCGACCACTCACAATTATAAACAATGAAAGAGGAGTTATATCCGCTCGTTTATCTAATTTTCAAGCTTAATATATTATTGAGGGCGGCTCAGTGGTGCTGTAAACGGCATGTCGTCCTCAGAGTTAAAGGGACCTAAGTTCGAATCCACCTGCCTCCGGAATTCCTGTGTGGATGTTTTAATGTTGTTGGGGAAGTTAATTACTCAATTATTTGATGTAATAGATAGAGTAATCAATTTTTAAAAGATTTAATATTGAGGGCTCTACTTGTTAATGTCACAAGACCAAACTCAGAAAACATGTTCTGTGATTAGTCATTGCTGAGCAAATGTCATTTTCAGTCGATGATGAGTGGCAAAATGAACGCATTCTGAGAGAGAAAATCAGGTGGACTTTGCTGCTTAATTCAATGTAACCCTATCTTAATATTAATTGAACTAATGTGTTAAATCAATGAGGGTGCATTGACTTCACTTCCTCTGCAAGGGACAATATGGCATATCAATTTATTGACTTGGTCCGAAATTCATCCTGATCATTGTGTTTGTATGTGTTGCAATTACAGGAAACATCTGCTAGAAATTATTGCTGCGAAAATAGTTTTAACCATTACATCATTAAACTTCTCTCTCTAATTTTTAAGACTCAGAGTAACAGAACTTCTCAAAAATTGGTCAAAACTGTCAATGTTGCATTTTTTTCCACAATCCGTGTGAACAGGAATTGTTTTGACAGTGCAAAATTGAAGACTGAATGGAAAACAGAGCGGTGTAAAAGATTTCCATTAGAATGAGCTGCAGGCCAGGAGATAAATATGCAACCTCAGCTTAGCTCAGTGTGGCGTCGCAGCAGGTTAAATCTCAACTTTGTGAAATGGATATTTGTATTATGTCACCCATGTGGTGGGAAATGGCTTTGAAAAACAATGACAATGCGTTTACTCGTATCCACCTTTGTGCAGGGATCGCACTACCACAGTGGTGAATGTGGAAGGTGACGCTCTGGGGGCTGGGATCTTGCATCACATCAACCAGCAGGAGTTGAAAAAGCAGCAGCAGCAGCAGCAGCAGCAGAACGAGATGGAGAAGGGAGGAGAGCTTTCTGAGGTACGGGTGGAGACGGTGGCCAACGTCCAGGCGCAGGAGGAAACCTCACCCCTTGTTATGCACAAAGCCAAAGCCTCAGAAGCCGTACCGGAAGCCGTCGAGTCAGTACTGTGAACTCATGCAAGTTTTTTTTTTTTTTTTAATTAATTGTCAAACCTGTTGACCTTTGTACACTGTTGATGTCTCTGCTGTTGGAGCAGTCATCTGAGTCACTGAAGAAGATAAGGCCACTTGCATGGGGAAAAACAAAGTGCCATTAGTCTGTGTTGAGCCTGTGAGTTTACACGTGCAGCAGCTAATGTTCACGAGGTTCTAAACTGTAACTTTTTCACAATTATAATTCTGACATGTCTTCAGTAATGGCAGTGTGCCAGTACGTATAATATGGTCCTCAAACATTCCCATCAATGTGATACATGTGTTTCTTTAAGTTGTTCGTCATGTGCATTTCTTCGTTTTTATCATTGGACCAATGTTACCTAAACACCCCAAACAACAACTTGACAGCCATATGCTTGCTAGATGTGTGCTTGGAATTACACCAGGGTACATGTTTGAAACAGGTACTTTTAACATGCTGCATCTAATAACAAAAGTATCAAAACACATTCTAACTCAAAATCAAGTAACACTATGAACGCAGCCGTTTTGTTGTTTGTGGTATTCACAGATGTTGACATTTGTTTTGCCTAACCACATGTTAAACATTAACCCATTATAGGAACGGGTCTGGCCCATTTTTCCACACTAACTACTCACCAAGTGTTACATTGACCCATTTAGGGAAGCTAAATATTGACACGGAGAATGAACAAAGTATTTTTCTCCAAATACTTTGAATTAACCAAATCTATACCGCCAATCACATTAACCACTCACACCAATAATGGAATTATTTTATCTGTCGTTTTCTTCAAAATTGAAAGACAAAATCATACAGTGTGCAACTTCCACATGTGAAATTGCATAAAATTGAAGTTGCTGGTTGCGTGGATTTATGGCACACACCTCATTTTGCAACCTCCATTAGCTACTGTGTTTTGATTGGCTTTTGTTAGGTGCTGCTCTGTGAATAAAACAAAATCCCAAATGAAAACTAAGTACTACAAAAACAACAACAGTTGTGGCACCCACAGCTGGATTGATATTTTTTTGTTTTAGTGACAATACTGTGAAAGACTTGTGTATACGCAATGGATTTGACGTACTGGAAGCACCTTGCTTGTTAAAGGGACAATGTGTAAGGTTTAGACCGTTTTTTTATTACTGGCATTGAGAGGTGCTGCATTTACTATTGTCCGTAAGTATAACAGACATGGCAGCCTCCGGAGGGGTGCCACCCCCCATGTCATATAATTTAATGATAACTCGACCTACTATTAGATTTAAAACACACTGTTGGTCGTTGAGAACACATTTATTTGCAAGTTTTTGAAATTGATAATAATTTCATTTATTCCTTTTTAATGAAAGACGATCTCAATCTTGCACGTTGTCCCTTTACGCCCGTTGTCAAGAAAAAAAGACGTTGTACAAGAAGTACTTTTGGTCACTTTGAAAGTTAAAAAATACTCCTCTTTTTTATCTAGCCTAAATGTGTGATTGCTTTGAAATATTTAATTGTTAAATGTAGTATTTTCAGATTGTGGAGTACTGTACTACGGCAGTACTTGCACCCATCGCTAACTGCAGGCACAATAACCCTCGTGTAATGTTTTTTTTTGTTGTTGTTGGGCAAATCGGTACAGGCTTAAAATTACCGTTATGGTGCTTAACTTTTCGTATTTGGTTTTATTTCTGGCTGAAAACACACTATGGTAGATTTTGACAAATAAGAAGGCGATTTTTTGAAAAATAATAAGCAAAAGAATTACTTGATGTCGATGCTGTCGAAAATGAATACTCATTGACTGTCCTCTAGTGGTGATTAGCGGGATTAATCACTTAATTGCATGTGAATTTTGCCGTGATACGAATGTGACTATTAACAAATACTGTTTTCTCCATTGTTATTCATGGGCAACCTTTTGGTATGAGGTCTGCCAAAAACGTCAATTTGTGTGAGCGAGCAACTTAATTTTGCTACTATCTCAAAGATGCTCAACGTGTGATGTATTCAGGTACTGAGTCATGTGTTAAAACTCTTTATTTTAAACAAGGTGTGAATCTTTTAAATTGATTGTTCTACCCTAACCACTTTTGTCTTATAAAGTTTGATTTTTCTATCGTTTTTAAATATGTAGTCATTGATGTGTCACATGTTTTTCTAGTTATGCTATTATCTACGGTACTTTCAAAAAAATAAATGCTGCGCTTGTGAACCACTGCTTTCCTTTATTTTTTATTTTTTCTTTATTTTTATTTATTTCATATTATTTCATATATATATATATATATATATATATATATATATATATATATATATATATATATATATATATATATATATATATATATATATATATATATATATATATATATATATATATATATATATATATATAACCTGTTGGCTTTGTCTTTGCTGTTTTGGACTTTGTTGTATCAGTTTTGTGATGTTATGCGAAGAGTAAAGATCTCCACTAGCACAGCAACGTGTGATTTCTTCCCCTCGCCACAATATATATATATATATATATATATATATATATATATATATATATATATATATATATATATATATATATATATATATATATATATATATATATATATATATATGTATGTATAGATTAGATAGATAGATAGATAGATAGATAGATAGATAGATAGATAGATAGATAGATAGATAGATAGATAGATAGATAGATAGATAGATAGATAGATACCATGTTATAGCGCATCGTATGCCAACCCTAAAATAGCGCCCAAATATTAACAGTCCTGTATTGTATTTCTGACACGATGCACGGTAGACAGTAATGTCTCTTCATTTGGCTTGCCCATAATATAACTGAACATACATCAGGCAACGTTAATTTGCATCTTCACATATGATCTCCTCATCTGACAGGCCGTTATATTTTAATACACGTCTGTGTTTTGATTCAGTTTTTATTTTTTATATTAGTTTTATAAAGGACGTTATCATTAAAATATCCGACAGTCTTGAATGCGGCAGTGATGCTGTAGCTCTGGATCCATATTACAGTACCTAGTTAGCAGGTTGGATGCTAGCAATACATGCACAGTGAGGCTGAGCTTCACGGGCATGACACAACCGTTTTGACATCAACCTGTTGTCTCTGTCGGATTTCTCTAGACTAACATTCACACTTGAGCAGACATGACGACGCGATCTGAAAGGGAAAAAGCCCAGAAACTGAATGAGCAGCATCAGGCCATTCTGTCGAAACTGCTGAGAGAGGATGCGAACAAATACTGTGCCGACTGTGAAGCAAAAGGTAAAGAGTGGATTTTGAAATGCCAAATGCATGTGCTAATGCTGCGTTTGGTTGCCTAATAACACTTCAGCTCACAACACTATACCGTTTCTAAGGAGGTCGGTTAAGTGTATCTTTACTGCCTCTGTTTGCTGCCCTTACGTGGTAAACGTCAACATGATAACGTCGAACTAATTTGTCCACCATCGACTCCATCATGTTATTTCATGTTACTGATACAGTAAATAACTATTGGTTAATAAATTTATTTTAAATGAGAAATTACTAAGCCGTATATGTTCACTACAACATTTAATACTTTTTTCCGCAAAGTGTTTTAAAAGTAAAAGCATTAAACTCTTGTAATGCAACTAAAACGAAATGTTGTCTCAAAACGGTTACTGTCGAGTGATTTAGAGCACAACGTATGGCTTTTTGTGACTACATAATAATTAAAGCGCAGATTTTACAGAAGCAAGCATACTTGATTGGAAATGTGTTTTAGTGTGAAATGTAAAACTTCATTACTTCCGCTTCTGTTTTGTGAAACTGCATGCTACTTGACAGTGGTGGCCAATGATGTATCGATGTCACGTCCTTGGATGCTTAATTTATGAGCAGAAACGTATTTCTGCTTTACTAACTAACTGCTTAACTAACTAACTAACTAACTAACTAACTAACTAACTAACTAACTAACTAACTAACTAACTAACTAACTAACAACTTGAAATACAGTTGTATACAAGCTAATGGACAAAAACCAAAACAAATAATTATAAAATGCTTTTTATCATATTTTTCAAAGTGGTAAAATTAATAAGGATATATTTTTTATTTATCCAGTAGTACATTTTCCAAATATTCTAATATTGTTACATGTCCATCATAAACATAAATTCTTTGAAGACTAGTGACTTTTTTTTTTCAAACTTAATTGAAGCTGAATTGAGTTAATGACTTGAAATGAATTGAAGGTCAAACAACAATGATGACCAACAATTGAGAAAATAAAGATTAGTTGATCAGTTATTTGTTGTTATTCAGTTGTAGACACATAGCAGACTAAAGCTTAAGCAACACAATACACTACAATTGTGTTTCTGCATAGAAGAGAGACACCTGTATGTGTTTTTGGATTATCTTTTTTTAATGTTGAAGTGACAATTTTGTTGATGATTTAAAGTGACTACATTACTGTTACTAATTTCTAATAGCCTTCAGTTGCAACTTATATCTTGAAACCACTTTTTCGCTCATATGTCAACATGTTAGCAACAATATTTTCTGAATTAAACACTGTACATTCAGTTAGGGCTGAATATTGTTCCTGCAAATAAGGATGTTCAGTACCATTTTTTTTTCCAGATCGATTCCAGTATGAGTAATCAATTTTTGATTTTATATATATATATATATATATATATATATATATATATATATATATATATATATATATATATATATATATATATATATATATATATATATATATATATTATATATATATATATATATATATTATATATATTATATATATATTATTAAATTATATATATAATTTGTCTTACAGAGAACAGACCAGGGAGAATAATTTCATTTTAAAATATTTATGAATGAATGTGTTTTGTTTCTTTTTTTTTTTTTTTGCCCATTTAGGCTTCTGTCACGAGTACTGATACCTTGAAAAAAAAAAAAAAACAGAGATACCTGGGTATGGTACTTGCCCTTAGAAATTTGAGAAAATCCCCCCCAAAGCCTGCCGACCTTTCTGTCGTTAAATTAGTATTATTAAAGTATTTTTTCACGAGAAAAACGTTTTCGGCATGGAGGATGTGTTTTATGACAGTAGAATCAGATATTCGATTGCGCAGATTTGATTTTTTTTTTTTTTTTACATGAAGCTCATTGGTGAAAAAAAGCACAGCAAAGAGGATTTTAGTGTTAAGTGTAAATGATAATAGACAAGAACGTGATGCTACTCGGTTAGAATTTTCAATGATGCATCTTTGTTGAGGTCTCCTCTTTGCTAGCGTCATCTATGTGCACATTTGCTTACCAGATAATGCACAAGAACGGCTAGATGAAATTTTTGTCATTGGCAAGTGCACTGCCACCATTTATGAAAACAATGGATATTATATGCAAAACATGCTATATTCTTGGTGGCATCGTGTATGGATTGTCAATCACATTGAAAAATGATCAATATGCCATCTCTGTCAGCAACGAATGCACATGAAACCAGAACATACAGAAGGGATGAGCCAGCTCACACTGAGATCATATTAAATTAAGAGACTAACACTTTGATGTTTTGAAATGAATTATATTCATTTATGTATTCAGGGAGGGTGAAGGAGGAAGTATATCAAGATAATTAAACATTACATAGTGAATGTTATAATAATGGCTCTCAAGTGAGTTCAGCTGATTGAGAAATTTTTTCAAATGTGTAATTGAAATGTGAGCAAATAATATTGAATAATTCCTTACCATTATACCTTGATAAAATATATAAATTTTTGTTGACCTAGCATTGATTTGCTGCCCGACTCTTACTGTGGTTCATCCAGTAAAATGAATTGATCCACTTCAGTTTGATTGTGTCCCACTAGTCAGCATTCAGATTTCATCCAAGGGGTGGCATCATGTTACTGAAGAAATGAGGCTGAACAGCTTTTACCACTATTGATTTTTTCCCAGTCTTTTTATGTTGTTGTTGTTGTTGTTGTTGTGCTTTTATGCACAGAAGATCTGTGAATCTAAATTCTTACTGACAAACTTAATGACTAACAAAACGTGCCAAAAAAATCTTTTGATACACCGCAATAGTGGAGATGTTAGATGTACGGTATTTGTCTGCTTTAGTCTGACCTTATAAATGTTTGCTTGTAGATAGGGATATTGAATTGCACAAAAAGACCAGTAGGGGGCAGCATAACCTTTAACAGCCATCAAGGCTGTGGCGTTTGGGTCCTTGAATTGCTCACACGTTGTGTGGCATTTTCCGTGGGTGGAAAAGTGAAGCTTATTTTTAAGGGGCACACAGCTATGTGCATATTATGTATTTCTTTGGCTACTTTTTAGAGCACAACGACAAGGAAAATGAATTAAATTAAATATTGTAAGTTATTTGTTTTACAACATCTTATGAAAAAATAACCATGCAAAAGTGTATCTCTCTATATTAGTGTATTTAAAGATGAATCATTCAGTGATTGTAAAAATTAAATAAAGAATAGGTTGTTGCTGCTTAGCAGGAGGACTACAAATTTGAGAGTTGAATTGTTTTGTTGACACTGCTCTGTTTGTAATCAGAATGACTCATCTTTCTCACTAGACACAAAGTGAGGAGTTCTAGAGACGTCTTGCTTATGAGTTATTTATTTGGCAAGTGTAAATGGATTCATGATTCGCTCCCTCTTCATGTGGAAGGTCACCAAAAGACAAGACAAGATGTGGCATAGTTAGCAAATCTGCCTCACAGTGAAAAGTTGTTTTTTTTTCTTCACTTCGACCTTTCAATGCGGAGGTTGAAATGTTCTCCCTTTGTTGTGACCTGCAGATTAAGTCAAGGGAAGATGCTAAATAAGAGGTGTTGATTATGGCATTTTCCTTTCCCTGGATATTTGCGTTTCTTTGTAGTCATTTATTTTATTTCCTCCTTTGTTCGATACGAAATATGTATTTTATGAACCAATTAAAAATAGATTCAAGAAAATGTTCACTCATTTCATGCCATTAAAGAAAAAATGCTTTGGATACAGGGGACAAAAAATGAAGTCATTTTACTTTATCTTTTTAAATTTTATTTTCAACAATATGTTTACTGTTGTGGCGTGGTGGATAGTACATCCGTCTCACATGTCAGGGACCCAAGTTCAAATCCACCTCGCTCCGGCCTTCCGGTGTGCAGTTTGCATGTTCTCATGGGTTCGCTTTGGTTTTCCTCCCACACTCCAAAAATTTGCATAGCGAGGTGTATCGAACATACCAAAATTTCCTTAGGTGTGATTGGGTGTGTGAATGGTCGGTGGTCTCTGTGTGCCTTGCAATTGGCTGGCAACCGGTTCAGGGTGTCCCCCACCCAGAAAGCTTGGATAGGCACCAGCAAGCCTGCAACCCCAGTGAGGATAAGCGGCGCTAGAAAATGGATGGATGGATGGATATTTACTATTGACCCCAGTGTTTCCTCAGGAATTGGGACCAGGCCGGCGCATAGCAAAATTTTCCTCCATGTGACCCGTTAGCTAAAACGAGATTGACACGCAAAATCAATGTCTTTGCGGGTATGAATCATCGAGTGTCTATATTTGTCCCGTGATTGACTTAAGTCAGCTGTGACAAAAACAATATTATATAAGTGGTGGGGTCAGATGGGCAACTTTGAAAAAAAACTCACCCTTTGGGGTTTTGTTTGTTAAACAGCCGAGGGTACGTTTAAATACATTTTCAGCGGTTTATTCACTTCATCACATTTAGTTTGTGATTGTTTGTGTCAGAACTGTGTCATAACTCGTTACTAACATTACTAACACACACTCTCACAAAGGGTGTCAGGGCTTTAATTTCAAGCTCTGCTGGCTGCCTCTCTCCTCCGTGTTGTAGTATTCCACTGTCCCTCATCAAGGCTCCAGGGTGTGTTTGTTTGTGGTCCTCTCAGCTCTGATGACTTGGCTTGTGATCGCTAGTATGCATTTACTCTAGGTTGAATGCCACTGCATGCATGCGTCACCGTGTCCTGTGTGTAGTTTTATTCGAGTATGAGTTGGTACACATAGTTGACAGCTTTACCGTCAGCAAGAGTGTATGGCCTCGTTTTGTCACTCTTCATGATTTGCACAAATTCACCTGCATGAAAGTGGGAGTGCACTGGCAGATTTGTGGAGAAACAGGTCAGCGTTTGACTTGTTTATGTGGATGAATATACAGCACAAGCGCAGCAGTCTTCAAATTGTGTTTTGTTTAACTGATTTTTTGTTTTTTCGGACCAATATTAAATATTGGAAGCCAAGGAGGCCCATAATCGATATTTGGAGTTGATATCCATTTCCAGTAAAAGGGAAAATATTAGTGTCAAAAAAAAAAAGCCCTTCCAAATCTTAAGTAGCAACATTTCAGATTTGCATGTCGTGTTTATTTATTTATTTACATTTTAGAGATTGTTAATCTTTGTCGTAAAATTCGAACAAAAAGTTCAGTGAGCTCCCAATTTCGTCAGTACGTCTTAAGAAGTGGAAACTTAAACAAGCTCACAGTCGTTTTCTACAAAAATTCTCAAAAAAATTTATGTTTTTTTGTTTTTGTGTGATTGGATTCATTGAACGTACAAATGCAATACAAACGAAAAACAATAAAATAAGTAATAATAAAACTAAAACATTCTAATCAAAATATTCTCAGGGTTTAAATCGAAGACAACTTGACTGCTCAGTTTGTTGCAAGGCTGGGTTAGGACTGCACCAGACACTGCACTAGACAACTACTAGTTGGAGTGTATATGTTAGATATTATGTACACTTTTTTGAAAATGTCTGCTCATATGCACATTGAGTCCAAAAAATGGAGTGACATCGTGCATGATTATTATTGTACAGAACTTCGGGTATCATAAAAGTAGTCATTTTAACAAACATTAACTACGGATAAATGCTTTGTGAAATTAATACTAATAACATGTTATTGTATTGACAGTTAGATGTGGCCCTGTTTAGTAGTTGAACGCATTTCGGATAACTGTTTCACAGGCAGAGACCAGCACGTCTCATTTTTCATTTTCTAAAATGTTCTCATGCGGCCTTTGTACTGTTGTGCCTCGTGGCCTGGTCGACTGATAGCCACTTTATAGAAGATGTCCAAGTGTCAGACCTGACAAATGAGCCCATCTTAGGAATTCTGACTTTTGGACTTCGTGCAATCATCTAAGCAGCTTTATTAAAAGTGAAAACTCTTATCTTCACTTTGCCTTGCAAATAAATGACTTATTTTATGAGACAATACCTAAAAAGCAAAAAATATAAAAGACACAAGCTCTGTGGAATGGTCTCATATATTTAATCGGTTTTCTTCTGTTGGTATTGTTTGGCAGCTCTTTTGTTCTGAGACAGTTTTAGGAGCAACATTCTATTTTTTTTTCTGACAAAGTGCTCCATCTGATTACAAAGTTAATGATTTGCTGTGTTTTGATTGGACTGTCTCACACTAGGAGGATAATTTTAAAGAGCCCTGTATGAGTGTGCTGCAGAGATAATTTCATGCATATGGCGTCATTTTTGAGAGCGCAAAATAATGTGGAGCCAGATATCCAACAGATAGAGTCCTGAACACGGGGGCTCAGCTTGTTGATTTAGGCTTAACACTCAGTCATCCCTGGTTTAATGCCCCTTTAGGCCGTCAAGCGTATTAGTGCCACTGAATTAACACTCAGATGCTCTTACCCGAGACCGGCAAGCCCACTGCTGCACAGCTGCACCAATACCACAGCTGCATTGGTTACTGCACCACTGTACCAATATTTTATATCCTGGATCTATAAAAGTCACTTCAATTTGCCGGGTTTGTAGATATAATCTGATTACGCTGCATACAGGAGTGAGGATCTTCCTGCCACCAGCCAATTGAAATAATTTGTTTCTCATTGAAATGCCTAATATTATTAGTCCTGATGATTATTTGAGCGGTGAGATTTTGCCCAATGTATTTTCAAATAAGGGAAAAGCTTCAATGGTGCCGAGGACTACTATATCCTCATGAGACCCAGCCGAGTCATTTGAGCCTACTGTTGTGTCCTTTTTGTCTCAGCTAGACAGCAAAGTTAATTGCACTCCACTCAAACGCATGCGATATCATTGGAAAGCCGTGGATGTCCTCTATAGAACACATTAGGACTTTGTAGATAGTAGTAGTAGCTACAATGAGTCAAAAGATATAGACTAAAATGAAGGTCCACTTCAGTGGACACAATTGAATAGGCTGGGTCTCAGGAGGCTATAGCAGAGTGTAGCGTGTCTCTTGTACGAGCACTCACATTTTGATCCCCAGGGGTATACATACAAGAGGAGTACTCTAAAAGCATTTTGTTGGATGACAACTTAAACGTGCCAGCTCACCCTTGAGTTGCATATTTCAAGTTTCTCATGTTTCTTCTGGCATTCATTGATCATTTAGCTTAAGTATGAATATCTGGACAACATTTGCAACTTCCTTCACGTAGTTGTGGGAAAAGAACATCAGTAGGATTCCAAATTACGGATGCGTAATGAATAGCGGACTAATAATTATTGACCTGATAGTGGTAAAAAATGACATTACTTTTATTGAATTAATATCAGGGTAGCGCAGTGGTTAGCACTTCCTCCTCACACTTCAGCCCGTTCAAATACACTTAAAGTGGTGTGTTTTCTGTCACTTTAAAAGGTCAAGCCTCTGCTGAAAAATGTTGACCGGTAATATGTTTCCGTTGCTGGACTTTGTAAACAACACGCTTTAATATTTCCCACTCAGTTTTTTTAACCAGTGTACCAGGTTGCGCTCAAATCTATTTATCGGTATCTGTATTTTATGGAGAAGCAGGAAGTTATCGGTATCAGAGGAAAACAGTTATAATGCATCCCTACTCCAAATATAAAATCATTTAAACTTGTTTGGAAAACAGCTTAAACAAGGTGAAGTGCATCTTAGAATCTCTATCCAGCTCAGTGAAGCCTTCCTTTAATGGAGTTTACTGTGTATAGTGCAAGTTGTACAAGAGCTATTAAATTAAAAACAAATGTACCTCATAATTAGGTTGATAAATTTATTCAATTTGGAACAGTAAAAAGTTATTTTCTTTACTCATGTCAAGGCAGAGGGTATATTATTTGGCTGCCACCCAAACATCGGGCTCATAATCATACATCACACCAAAATACAAAATAAAAATAGAGAAATAATTTCCTATACAGAAAAAATACACCAGGAATAATCAACTTTTGTTTCGCTAAATGTGGCTCTGGCAATGGTTAACTTATAGTTGACCATTATTTTGCGCCAAATTTCACAGCTTCCATTCCTCGTAGTCCACTACAGTGCTGTTCCTAAGATATAAAAACACATAAAGCAGTTTCATTGTCCAAGCATTAGTTGTTTTCAGCTTTTATAGGAAAGTGTTTTTATGTGCTGCATTCTTGAATACATTTTCTCTATCTACTTCTGACTTTTGGGAAGTCACTATTTCATGATGCCTTAAGGCAGAGGTCCCCAAACCTTTTCATCCGAAGGCCACATTAATCTTCTCAGTTTGTCATCACAGAGCTGTCTGAACGTGAATGTTTGTTTTCCAGAATGCCACACATAACACAAAAATTAATAGCTCTTTCTGGGATTTTGACTGGGAAAAAAATTGAAAATAACAGCAATATTATTGCCACACTCAACTAAATGTTAATACTCCTTCTGAGATGTATCATCATTGTTATTTGTGGCGAGATTCACAGTGTTGGCACAGATTGTATTATTTGAATACAGCCACCAATTCTTTGCATATAAGACAAACTGCCTTTTCTTTGCATTGTATGAAAAAATAATCGTGTGTCCACTGCAGGTTAAAAACCCTGCACTCCGAATCGACCTTTCTCTTACCTTACCTTTTCGCCATAGTTCCATTTGTTTTAGGGCTGTGTACAGGAGTTTTAATTTTATGTTTATTTTTTTTGGAGGAAGGGGGGCTGTGTGTTTCAAATGGGTCAGAAAACACAGAAGTGTGGATAGAATGTCATGTTCAATGCATGTGTAAGTCTCGATCCCGTGGTCAGAAATACTGTGCAAAAAAAAAAAAAAAATCATGCATTTCGACTATTGTTGTGGGGGGCCAGGCAAAATGTGGAAGTGGGCCGGATTCGGCCTGTGGGCTGTAGTTTGGAAACCACTGCTTCAAGGACCTGAGACTGTGTCTTACAAGAGGAGCGAGTCACCGCTGCATGTGGTCACAAGGCATCTGGGAGATATTGCAAAGGAGGATATTCTAAGCCTTGTCTATAATATCTGAGCCAAGGGAATATACACAGCCACTGCTGTTCAAAACTGCTGGCTCTGTGCTTTTTAGAAAATCTGGACAGTTTATTAAAGTGATTTCATATTCACTTCAAATTTTATTTGAAATAAATCACTGTGAATTTCTGTAATTTTAATGGTACTTAACTGAAACGGGCTAAGCATTTTTCTAATGCATGTTTAAAAAGAAACCGTATTTACAGTCACAGTTTGAAATAACTACAAATTTGTCCAATACTTTTTGCTGTTTCATGGATAGTTTTAGGCTTGACTTGCTTATGATGCAGCACCACCTCAACATAATGACACTATGGTGACACTATGAAACAATATGAATGTGTTTCATGTTTATGTAATGTTCTTCAACTTCAACATAATCTAGATGATTTAGTTTGTATATAGAAGTGCTCCAATTTGGAATTACAAAGTGTTATTTTTTTCAGAATCATCTGTGGTTGGATTGATTGAATAGGTGGGTTTTCAAGGTAGCTTTTTAAGGTAATTTTTAAAATACCGGTAGCTTAAAATGTGGGACTGATAAACTGGCTTTATACCATCTTCCAAATTCTCTACTCAAAAAATTCCCAAACTATCCGCCCACATCGTTCCTCTGGGCGTGGCTTCTTTTTGAAACAGATAAGAAGCAAAGCTCTTCCTTTGGTTCGCTCTCTTGTTCCTGACAAATTCCTTGGAGCCCGAGATCAAATGTTATTAAACTCACAACTTCAACATTGAACTCAAAACTCTCCAGACGTAGCATCTTTGTACGTAATGACTGATTTCAAGAGTTTCAAGAGTTTTTCTTGTCTGTTCTTCATTTTGAAACTCATCCTAAAACAGACATGGTGCTTCAAAAAGGCTTTGAGTTTAATGCAGGGAATTAAACACAAAATGCAATCAATTAATTAATTACATAAATAACTGACCATTTTTGCAAAAAATCTTCCCATCAGATGAATTAAAACAAGAAACACTTGGCACAGTAAAATTGAAAATACATATCCGGTAATTGTGCTGCTCAAAAACACAAACTGTTCTGCTTGATGGAAGCAGTACTTATTTAATATGCCAAAGTACTTTAGCATATTCTAGAAAAAACTTCTGTGGGATAATTTTAAGCGTCCATCCCGCCTGCATGTGACAAATGCATGTCAACTATAATAAAAATCCAGCCTTCATCTGGCTCGAGGTCCTGGACTTGCTTGAGTTGTGTGACTTGCTCGTGGCATTGTCTTCTTCTCGGCTTAGGCTGTTATGTAACTTCGTCTCGGTTGTTCAATGGGTGTTGCGGGGTGTTTTGATGTATCTAGGTTGAGCCATATGTTTGCATGAATAGGAAAATGTACTGTATAATGTATATCTATTGATTGATTCATCAATATACATTATACTTACGTATAATAATAATATATATTTGGTATTGGAAGTATACAAACGTGTATATTTACCCGCCTAGGTATATGTAGCAATGTGCCATTCATTCATTTTTAAGGTGCCTATTTCAGAAGCATTTGAAGTACTCATTCAACAAACTCACAATGATGGCTTCCGCGTGTAACGTTGCTAGTATAAGACTGGGCAAATCATTTTTTTATCTTGGAAAAAATCTCAAAACTAGCTCATTTATGTGGAAAAAAAAAAAAAATACTGAAGCAGAACAGAAAATAGAGAGCAGTGGCACCTGAGACGGAGCCAAACTGCATCTTCAAATACAAAAGTGAAATCATTCTCAGTAAAGTAACCTCATTCTACTTATTCTTCTAAAGAATTGGAAGTATTTCAACATGTTAACGTTGTCTGGTGACATTCGGCCAAGCGTTCAAAAAGCAATAAAATTTGCAACAAATACATTTTATAAATTTGACATCGGTTTATCTTCGTGTCTGTTTATTGACACTAAATGTAAAATATATATCTATGTTGGAGAAGCACAACAATCCAGTTAAATATCATGAAAATAATTAAAAATAATTTGACTCATAATTAACTCTTTGCATCTTGCATGTCTAAAGCTGGATATGCGATACCTAAAAGAATAGAGACTCCAAGAATAAAGCACACCACCCAATAGAAAGCTATTTCTGGTGCATGATACCTCAACTGGGATGAACCAGCCAGTTGTATTACCACTTACATCAGTAAAAACGGAAAAAAAAAATCATACAATTAGGTGCAGCTTTAAAGCTATCCTGTCCCTCTTCCTCATCCAGGTCCACGGTGGGCTTCATGGAACCTTGGGGTGTTCATGTGCATCCGCTGTGCTGGCATCCATCGCAACCTGGGCGTCCATATCTCCAGAGTCAAATCTGTCAATCTGGACCAGTGGACTCCAGAGCAGATGCAGGTACACACCAGCAGACACACAAAAGCACAAATTATAAAGTTGATACCTCCACTGAGCCGATGGCACGACTAGGAGAGTTCTCTGCCCATCAAAATCATTTAATAGTTAAAATATAGCAAAGACAACCCACGGGTTAATGGCGGATGTTGAGCTAATTAAACGATTTCCATCCATCCATCCATCCATCCATCCATCCATCCATCCATCCAACCAATTTTAAAGCTGCTTAGCCCCTCAAGGGTCTCAGGTTTGCTGGTGCCTATCCCAGCTGGCTTCGGGCAGTAGGCAGGGGAAACGCTGAACTGTTTGCCAGCCAATTCAGGGCAGTTAAATGATTTTCATGAAATGAAATGAAATTTATGAAAATAATTTTTGTACTGTACAGTATAACCAGCATGTCTCCATGATTTATTGACTTGTCATTCATATACATACTGTATATAGTATGTATATTAGTGCTGGGCAATATTATTGATATATTGCGATATAAAGCAACCTATTGCAATACGATGTTCAGTTTCAAATATATCACGTATCTATTTTGAAATGCCTTTTTTTTTTTCGTAATTTTTCATTAAAAAAAAACAAAAAAAACAATCCGCTTCGGTGGCTTCTGTATAATGATTTTTGTCATATTTTGAATCGTGTTTTGCATGTAAATCATTCCAAGCACTTCAAAAACACCACATTGAACCTTTCAAGTGAGGTGATGTGGCGGTGAAGGAGGAGGGCAAACAGCACAAAAAGAAAACATACAACGATAACATTTCCTTTGTTTCCACCGTTGTAGTCACATATTGGGCTTCCTTTTCCTGTTCAATTTGTAGTTTGTAGTAGTAGTAATTAATAATGATTTGTAGTAAGCTCCTTTATATGTTCCCGGGGAGAGCAATAATATCGTCCACCTCCTCAATGAGAAGCCATATTAACGAGTTGTAGAATGTCATGTTGCGTTTAAACCAAATGAGAATTTTGAGATTTCAAGTTTTGTTTTGTTTTATATGCTAAGTCATTTTCATAATTCATTCATAAAGGAAAAAAAAAAAAACAGAAGCCACCGTATCTCGATGTTTCACTGTATTTGATAAATTCTAACAATAGACAATACTGTACATAGATAGACAAAAGATTTCTACTTGGTTTTGTCGTACTTTTTTCATCAAAAGACCTCACAGATTTGTTTTGTTCCCGGTTGAAGAGCAAAAATGGCAGAAAAAGACGAGTACAAAGTTGTACGCAGTAAGGCGCTTGCTGCAAAGTGCTACCTCTGTATTCCTGCCACATCAATGCCATCTGAAAGAGTATTCTCAACTGCTAGGGATATATTAATACAATCAAGGTCATGCTTTAAATAAAAAAATGTTTTTGAAAAATAATGTTTAACGTGCGCTCATAGATATCAGCGGTGTGTGGATTCTGAAAGAGAATAAATAGAATTTGCCTGTTCGAATAATTTCCTTCTGGTTTTTTCTGTTATTGTGTGTTATTATGTGTGTGTGTAAAACAAATCAATTGTCTCCCAAGTGTGTTCTGTTTGTGCGCTCCATCCCTAACTGCTATCTGCTGGTTCAGAGGAGAACGTCACTCTGAATATTACTAACAGCTCTCAGTGACTAATTATGGACAGCTGATTAATCTGATGTGGTCTAGACCAGTTATCCTGACCATACATTTACTTGTCCCAAACTGAGATATAAGGTAAAATGTGTATTTAGCTCTATTTTGTGGCTTCTTTTCCATCTTAAGAATAATATCTCAATGTTTTCTGTTTTCAGAGTATGGTGGACATGGGTAACGGTCGGGCAAAACAGCTGTATGAAGCACACCTTCCCGAAAACTTCATTCGGCCTCAGACTGACCAGTATCCTCCTAATGCAAACCACTTGTACTTGGTGTTTTACATTTATCCATTTAAATTGAATTTTACTGCATCCCGAATCTGTCCTTTTAGCAACTTCTACACATCAGAGGGTAAAAAGTCACAACTGCTGAGGCATTAATGCGCTGCTTGCTCAGAGTCTGAATAACAGTGTAACAATTTGCTCCTTTCTGCTTTAAAAGATGAGCCATTTGTGTTGTTAACACAGTGACAAATCTTCATATTTCCATCAGCAGGCTGAAATGAATAATTACACACTTGGAAATGGTGTTCTAATTATGTAGCTTTTATCTTGTTGCATGTGTCTGTCATTCTTGACAGAACAGATACCCGAATACCGGATTTGGTTAAGTTCACAAAGTGTGTTCTATCTTACCAGTGGTGCTCTTTGTCTGAACGTCTCGGTGCTACCGAAGTGTGCAGAGAGGCCTGAGGATCTCACCTCTGCTATATGCGGATGATATGGTCCTTCTGCGACCTTCAGTTTGTGACCTATGTTGCACTGATGACTGTTTAGCCGCAGGGGTGAGAATCCACACAACCAAATCTGAGGCTAGGGTTCACGGGAAAGGGTAAGATGGAGCCCTCCGGTTTAAGAGTGAATCATGAGCGAGTCATGTTCATGAGGGGTGGAAAGTTGAAGTTTGAGATTGATGGCGTTTGCAATAAGAGTCGAGCTTAAAGGCGAAGTTCTCAATTTAATGGTAAAGCTCTGGGGTAGTGACCTAAAGGACAAGGTCATTGAAACGAGCTACAGAACAGCTTTCCTCTGCAGGGTGTCTGGGATCATCTTTGGAGATTTGATAGGGGACTTGGTCACCCAGGATGGACTGTGCATCTGCTTATGCTTGCAATTATATTTTCTGTGTGGGGCTAGGATTGGGCTTATTCTTGGTTTGAGTATTTACTATGGTTTTAAAAACTTTCATCATACTGGCACTCAAAGTGCAGGGCGAGGAGACTTCTAAACAAGACAGGATATAATTGTTTGCTTGCAAATTTGAATACGTGCTGAATCTGTGAGGTTAATTTACTCCAATTAACAATTTTGGGTGAGCCGAGAGGGGAGGGCTGAGCAGTTAGACAGGGAAGATGGAGAGAGCAAGATGAGAGCGACATTCGTCGAGTTTACATGGAGCCTTTTATTCTGATTAGAATGGAAGTGAATGGCCAAACATGATGAAAATGCTCCTTATATAAACACCTCGATTGGAATAAAAGGCGAACGGTAGTGATGTCGTAAAGTCGTCTTTTTTTGCACTTTAAAATGGCAGCCTCCTACCAGAGCATGTCTATGATGGGATAACTGTATCAAGCACTTGCTTTCATAACAATATAAAACAGTCACCACTACTGTGCAGAATAGATGAATAAACTAATTTATGATAAATTTACTTGATATTTACATCAATCTCTGCTGGCCATAAGCCTGTAAATCCATTGTTCTGATTAGTTAGGCTGCACGTGCAAACAGTAGATTGGAAAAGACCTCGTAAACAGTTGACCAGACATCTTCAGTCAAAAAAATTACAAACAAAATAACAAAAAATGCCTCCGTGTTAACTTGGCTACAGTGCACACTCAGATGCCTTTTTTACTCTGATGATTAATTTGTATTCTAGTTAAAACAAAAAAAAATGGAGGCAGCAGGTACTACTTACCACTAGGACAACATGAGTAGCTGATGGGTGTGCTCTCCTCCACGCACCAGTGACTTCTCTGGATCAAAGCAGCTAATCATACATTTGGTTGAAATTACATGATATTCACAGTGGCATTTGTTAAATGTTGACAATTGAAAACTTTTGGATAGAGTTATTGTGCAATTTGACATGACTTCGAATGTGTAATGTGAGATGAAAACCAATTGGTGCTGAGTGGCAGTGCCGGCTGCTAGGTTACACACACTTGTTTGATTTGTGTTTTGTATTGCTTTTTTTATATCAATAGATATTCTTTTTTTTTTTTTTACACACACATATAGTGCAAAACTGTAAAAAAAATAAATAATGCTGACAGGCACTTGGCTGGCACTTCTAACGCCTTTACTGACTTGTAGTTTTTAACATGCCCATGCAGCATTTATTATTTCAGTAGAACTGTGCCATATCTTTTGTAATGAACCAAAAGCGACTTCTTTATTCTTGATCAGAGGTTGTGTTGCTAAGCACCAGGTTTTGGACAGAAATATTCTTGCGTACTCATCGCACTCAGCGTAATAGCACCAGTGTTCAATTTAACGATCAAAGTGTTAGCACACCCTCAGAGCAGAGCTGCTACTCCACATCAAGAGGAGCCACTTGGAAGTATTTTAAGACACCCCCCCCAAAATTTTCGGAATGTACAGACTCTGGGTGGGGCCACTGTGGAATAAGGGCGCTCGTGGAAGGAAAGCATAATCTTGCATTTTTTGAGTCATTTCAGCTTCTCTGAGGGCTAGTGACAGTCACCGTACAATAAGCTGACTAAAGTAGCTAAAGCACCAAAGGGGGTCATATATGGCTATTGATTGCCCAACATCCTTAATGTGTCCTTACCACGTTGTGAAACTGCCGCTAATTAACCTTTTTGTCCCCTGAGAGAAGCATTTGCACATGCTTATGAGGACTTTTGGAAGCGATTCACAAATTGCTGCAGTCATCATAATTGGTGTGAACTAGCTTTTGAATCATTCATTTTTAATTTATCGATGGCGGTCGAAATCTGTTAAAGTGACTTTGAAATGAATGGTGTGGCACAGTTGTTGCTAGGTAACGGGCAATCAACACTTGCTTTTCTATTAATGCATGTGGCACTGATTCCTTCAAAGTAGCCTGTTGGAAAAGACATACACACATCTCTGGCGGCAATAGCTATTATTTCATACATTTCATTTCACTTTCAAAGTGTGACATACTGTATTTTCCTAATGGATCTTTTAGAGTTAACCAGAGAGAATGGAGACAAAGAACACAACTTGTGTCAAAACTGGTCTTTTATAAAATGAGATGGGTTTTGCCTTTTCAGACCAATCTGCTCTGAGGAAAGCCTCTCTTCTTTGGCATATATATATATATATATATATATATATATATATATATATATATATATATATATATATATATATATATATATATATATATATATATATATATATATATATATATATATATATATATATGTGAACAATTTCATACTTTTAATATCCCTGCTACGCTTTCTATGCCAACAAAGCCAAGGGCTCACTTGGCACACAATATGCTGAGGAGCACTTCAGTTTGGCATTGACACTCGAAGCTCATAATGGATACACATAGTGCCAGTGGCTCTGAAAAATAAATCAATTTCAAATCCAATCGCTCTTTTTTTAAAAAAAAAAAAAAACAATGCCTACACGCCACTGGCTTTAACCTTCAATGTCATAAACTCACTGGAGAGGATCAGAGCCAAGGAGCTTCATTTATCAGGCGCGTAGGCTGAAATTTTTCACACACATCATTTGAATTCTTATGACACCCTATATCACCCAGAAGTAATTGTTATCCACTGAAGAGAAAAAATATATGTTCTAATTTTAATATATATGACCCATGTATTCAATTGTCAGTACCATATTCTCAGCACTATATTGCACACATAAAAGCCTTTAATGTTTTCAAAAGCTTACAATGACCCTTTAATCTGGTGCGCTTTATTTAGCGCATTAACTGTGAGTTTTCATTTTTGGGTATGAAAAAATAAAATAACTTGAATGCCATGTAAATTCTTCATTTTTTACCTCTGCATTTCAGTTATGAATGTATTTTTTACACATACAATTTTAAAAACAGCCAGTTTTAAAATTTGTTATGCTATATATTCTCCAATTTTGAAGAAATTTAAATGGTGATGGGCACCAAAAACGCAAGTTTTTGTATAAGAAAGTGCAATTTTATAAAATAAATCCAAAAACTGTTTTTAAATCAACAAAACAATATATTTTAAGGTTTTTAGCTGCAATTTCATAAAAAAAGTTTAATATTTAAAAGAATCATAATTATATTTTAAACTCTTGATAAATCTTGGACTTGTCTTAACAGTCTGTTAATGTAAATCAATATTCAATCCCCCCCCCCCCATTCTTCAGAGTACTTTCCACAAATTATTATTCTTAATTTCTGATTGAAAAGTTTCACTGATTTATCTGATTGTTTTGTTGACCCTTTAGGACAGTGCCATCTAGTAGATGAATAACTGAACCCCAGCCACTCCTGTAGCTTTTATTTTATGCGCCTTATATATGAAAACAGTTTTAAAATTCATTGGAGGCGTACACGTTTGTACACACGTTACAGCGGCAATTACGTTACAGCGTCTGAAAGATTCTTTTGTATTACTTCGTAAAGGACTCATCGATTGAGAAAGACATAAAAGGCCAAATGGTGGCTTGGCGGGGGGGGGGGGGGGGGGGGGGGGGGGCTTTAGAACGGGCTATTGAAAGCAAACACCGGTTCTCATTTGCAAATAATTAGATTTTACTCAGGTTATGTTCTTGGTCTTCAGTCTCCCCTGTAGATAATTTTGATATACACAGCTAAAGTTTTATGAAATAAAATGCACTCATATACAGTACATTTTGCTCAACACACTTACAAGCAGGAATGAGTCAAAGTAAAAAAAAAAAACACGTTTTGTTGAATTAATTTAATTTTCTTTCCTGTTGCTTTCTTTTTTTTATATAATCACATCGTATACTTTTATGCACTGATTCACCAATTAACAGCCAGTTGGTGCTCAATTTTCACAGACAGCTGATGCCATTTTGCATACTCTGATGTAACACTCATTCATTCTTATAAAATCTCAAAACAACACCACAAATATCTTTAAATTCATTAAGATGCCAAACATTTTACATTGTTGAGTTCCTGCTTGTTTTATTATTGGCTTGGGCACATGTGTGCATTTCATTTCAGGTAACTAAGTAAGTGAAAGGTATGGTAAACTGACTTCTCAAAAATGGTGCTACCTTATGCTGTGAAAGTAAAATTTAGTGGTAGATCTTGATGGCAAGAATCAATAGTCTTTACGGAAGGCAGGTTCTTTTCTGGTTTGCACTCAGTATAAACTACTCAGGTTGTGGGGTTTGTTACAATATCAAGGGGTCTAAGAGTGACAAGAGGTGCCCGCAGTCACCCTTGGCCACAACATAGCTTTGACCGTGGTTTCAAGTAGTTGGGACTAATTTCCTGCAACAATTACTCATGCTCAGGTCCGTACTTAGAAAGGTCTGCTACTGATATTAATTATTGATTTTTGGAGTCTTACTTATTCACATTCATCCATCCATTTACTATTGCCGCGGTCATTGGGTTTCTGGTGCTCAACTGTCAACTGTCTATGGGTAGTAGGTAGGGAACACCCTGAACTAGTCACCAGCCAATAACACAGAGAGGAACAACGATTCACGAATCCAATCACACCCAAGACAATTTAGAGTGTGTAATACACCTGACATGCATGTTTATGGAATGTGGGAGGAAGCCACAGTGCCTGGAGTGAACCCATACAGGCACAGGGAGAACATGCAAACTCCACACAGGGAGGCCATAGCGAGCTGGAATTGAACTCGGGACTCTGAACTGTGATGCGGATGTGCTTACCACTCTTCCACCGTGCTGCCCCCCATTCACCAACATCAAATGCTACTGGGTCTTCATACTCTTATTTAAATATTACATTTCATTATATTCATATGAATTACACCCTGCATAAAATACTGATAACCTAAAGTGTTGTGCTAAATTTTCAATGTTGAATTTCATTTTCATTTGAGAAATGTTTTTTAGTCCTGAACTGAAATTGTCAGGGCTGTGGAGATATTCATCCGTGACAAATATGAGCGGAAAAAGTACTATGACAAGGAGGCTCTGGCTACAGTTCTGGTAAGTATTGAAAATCAAATGTTGTTTACAAATGAGGTGTTGTATGCAACATACTGTGCATGTTACAATATTTGCCCCAAATCCCAAACCATTAACTGCCAATAGCTTCCAAGAGGTATTGCATTTAAATAGAATACCAAACAAGCACTTTTTAGAGTAATTTCCAAGTCTTGCCCCACTTTAACAGAACACAGAAAAAGGTCATTCATCACTTGCACGTTCAATGAGGAATACAAACTCTTATATATTTTTTCATGGACTTAATGTTTGTGTTGTTTTCATATTTTGTAATGTCCTTACTGAGTATCATAATCCCATCAGTTTAATATGATCTTTGGCAGCATTTTACTTGTCAAAATGCGAGTTTTGAGTGGGGCTCTTGGTTGACTGCCAGCATCCTCTCAAAAATCTTTAAAACTTTTCCTTGTACACATATAAATTTCCCTTTTAGCATGTATGAATGATCAGAACATTGAATGTGTTGCTTTAGAACAGGCTTCCTCAATATCTTGGCAAAGAAAGGCTGACCCATCAAAATGTCCTCATCCACCATGTTGGAAAATTTGCTTTCTAAAAGGGGTCCCTGACTCGAAAATGTTTGAGAACCCCTGGTTTACACTATATTAAGAATAAATTCAGTTCAAATTAGCAGCCGCCTGATTCTCTTATCTGTCAAAGTGCTTCTAAAACCCTTCAAATGTGAATCCTACATTTATTTAAATTTCTTTAATTAGAAATAATCTTGCTATGGCTCCGTTCTCATCCGATATTTATTTGATCACTGAATGTAGTTTTCTCATCTTGTATTTTCTGTCTTGTTTCCTTCATTCCTCACTTTGATTTCTCACATTTTTCATCCCTCTCTGTTTTCTTTGGCGTTCTCTTAAGCTGTGCCAGCAGCCAGACTGTGATCTCGGATCTGTTTCTGCCTCCCACTTTTATGCTGGCTTTTATATGCAAATTAATTATTAAATCCAAGTCATTATCACTTTAAGCACTAGGGTGTAGATGCAGAATAGCAGAGGAGAGGCTGGCTGGAATAACCCCCAGCCAAGCTTTAGTGTGAGAGCTATATATTTCTTTCTTAAGTAAAACAGTTTGTGTACGCTTGCTTCTTCAGTGGCAATACGCTCATGCTTTTGATTTTGTTAGCAGTATCCAAGTTTAAATTCTTTTTTATGGAACCCTAATGAAATAATGAAAAGTGTCATTTTTCTTAGTGAACTTTGTTGATACAGAAATATAGATTGAAATGACCTTTTAGCATCATATAGTAAACTGAACTTATGATATTGTGTATTTATGTGATAGGCCTCTTGTTTTTGGTAATTTGTCAACAGCAAATGTCTTTGCCTCAAAATATACCCTTCACCACAAGTACAAGTACTGTATGTAAGCATGAAAGTACAAGTACAATGCATGCTAATCAGCATTGCCAATGTTAGCTTAGTAGGAAGGATATCTTTACAATGGACTAATCAACATAGCACAACCCAACGACTGTTACTTGACTTTTGTTGCTTTAATTATAAATGATATAGAAAGGGCAATGTAATGCTGTAGTGCTGTTGCGACAACATATTTTTTTGGACACAGTTTTTATGCCAGTTGCAGCCAACTGATGCAACCAATCAAGGTTTAATCTTATATTTGTAATCGGTTTGTGACTGGCAGTGGCTGGCGATTGTGGCAATCAAACCCTTGCTGTCCGCACAAAAGACAACTGCACTACACTAAGGAGTGAAACTTCTTTACTTTGCGGAATTTCAATTGGATTTTGTTGCCTTGCAGTGTTAGGGATAGTCAATAAAAGATATCTGCATTATTGCAGCCACAAACATGGCTTCAAGTTTAGCGTTTCCCTCACAGTTTTAATGGAATCTAGCATTGCTATCCAGATGCACTGTGGTAAGGTAGGATGTTAAAAAAAGGCCTAAATTACGTATCCAATCAAATCAGATATGAAGGCCCCTCACATTCAGTGAGTGAGCCGCTTGGTGCAGGATACTAATATTGCTCTGAAGAGGCCGGGGTCATGGGGAGGTTTGTTGGATAATTTTGTGCTTTTTAAAATTCTTATGGCAAATACATTCTTCTACGGCATACTAATGGAATGTGTGGGATTTGAACAAGCACACATATTTTAAAAGAAGCAGTCAATTATTCATTGGCAACTGCTTAAATGTTATGCTTTGGCTGTTTTTTTATTTTTATTTTTAATTCATGAAGTTAGTTATTGTATTTATAATATTATTAGTATGAACCCATTTTTTCTCATTACAGCTTTGCTTATGTCATCTATTTTTCTCTCATTTAAAAGGGTATGGAGGAGACAAACAGATTTTGCTGTCCACGATAGAGTGCACAGGCATATTAAACTGAAAGTAATTGCCCATGCATTCGGAATAGAATAAGCCATTGTTAGTTACAAAATGGGAAATCCTGGAAACTCTATAATATTAAAAGCAGCACAATAACAAAAACAATAATACTTGTACCCTGCCCATGTGTGCTAGTGAAATGCTGTCTTGGTATTATATGGCTCTTAAGAAACACAATTCTGGAACATGAAGTTGAAATTGCAACAAAAACACACATGTTGGAGGTGAGCAATAGCTCTTTTGGCCATGACCATGACCCAGACTTATTTATGACTATTGTACTCTATTGGTCGAGCCAGCATTTGTCAGGTCCATGGTGGTCTTCCACAGTGCCATATTGGTCCAAGGCCACTGGGCCACCGTTTGTCAGACACAATACTTTTCTTTTTTCAAATTTGCCCATTCCGCCAAGGTGCTCTTGACCTTGCACTGTACTGTGCTGAAATAATTATAAAGAAGCAAAAGAGTTCACGTAATAACTTCGAAATGCAATATCCCTAAACAATATAAAAACCAAAAAAAAAGTTTAAAATCTTTTTTTTTCTCATGGTTTGAAAAAAAAAAAATCAGGCTTTTTAAATTGGTGTAGCTGTCAGCGTAGGGCCTAACTTGTAATGGGCATTTGTGTTTCTTGACCTGATCCTTAACTCTGGGTGCCATGTCAATGTGGCCACAGCAAGACCGATAAGAAGGATGTCACTTGACATGACGACATTCCCCATCATTGTATGAAGGACTGATGTGCTTCTGACTTTCAGATGAGCTCAGTATTGCACAGTATAGGCAGAATTACATTTTAGTTGTCGGATGTACTAAAGTCTAATCATTATTTATGTCTCACAAATCAATTAAACAGTAAAATGTATTGTATATCCATCTATCCATCCATTTTGATAGCTGCTTATTTTCACTAGAGTTGCATGCTTGCTGGAGTCAGTCCCAACTGTCTTTGCGGGCCCTAACCTGGTTGCCAGCCAATCAGAGAGCACACAGAGATAAACAACCATGACCTGAGAGGTCTCTTAAAATCTCCAATATGCATACCTGCATGTTTTTGGGGATGTGGGAGGAGAGACATGAGGAAACCCACGCAGGCATGGGGAGAACATGCAAATGCCATACAGAATGGCCGGAGCCGGAATCAAACTTGCAACCTCTGCACTGTGAAGTGGCCGTTCCAACCACTCATCCACCGTGCTAACCACCGTGCCTCCCATAAAATGTATAGCATAGATATTTTTGTTTGGCTGTAGTTTGTGACGATCTGGTTACCCTGATGATCACAATTCTGAGCAACTAACATTCGATGGTTGTTTTTCTTGTTGACTATGGAGTTAAAACATAGAACATAGAACAACCGTACATTCAGATATTTTCAGATATTTTCAGATTTTTTTTTCTTATTATTATTCTTGCCCCCTAATACGAGACATGCTGTAGCAAAATGAGTCACAATTTGCGCAAGCAGATTCCGACATATAACACAAAATTTTTAGAATTGCAAAAATACATTTACAATTTTAAAAACTGAGATTTCATCATTAAAAAGAATGACATTTATATTATTATATTAAGATTTGTACTATTCACTGATAGGATCACTCCCTATCCTCAGTACAGTGGGGGCCCACTGTACTCACACACATCCCTTGGCGGATCATGTTATGATATAATTGAAATATAACTCTTAAAAAATATACTGCAGCACCTGTTCTGTACCGTGCACCAAACTGTCACAGTCATCATTGTAATTCAAGTCTTGCCCTCTGTCCATCTCTCCGGTCAGTAGCAGGTTAATCATGGTCATCTGTGCAGTGTGTATATATGTAGGACTCTCCTTTATTGGCTTTTCTTTTTTATAGCTGAAAAGCTGACTATAACTTTGGCTCAACAAATGAAGAGCAGCACTTGACTAGCAGTGGGAAAAAAAAACTCATTTCGTTGGATTAACATTAATCAATGAGAATTTTTCTTTTTGTCAAACCCCAATCTTGTGCTATTTCTGAAATTTTCTTGCAGAAGTCAGCTGAAGGTTCTTCTCACTCCAATTCACCGTCCTCCCAGGCTGATGGAAGCAAACAGGAGGTACGGTTCTTTGTATTAAAGTGTGGGATTCAGCTTCTGACAATCTTTTAGAATAACAGTACTGGAACACATATAGAATTGGTGTGTTATGATTACACCAGATTGCGTACTTGCATAGTAAACACATTTTTCTATCTAATGTCCAACTGCAGGCAAAAAAAATGGCCTGTTTGTAAACCCTGTATACCATAAAATCCCTTAGCACATACAATTCACATCGACAAAACATTTGCATCTCGCACAACACTTCTGCGCAAGAACATAATTCCGACAATATCAAATGTTAAACTGAACTTTTTCTTCAATTTATTGAAGGAGCAGGATCAAAGGAATCTGCCACCTGGGGGTTTTAGGAGAGTGCACATTATATCATCTTACATTGTGTACACTTTGCTGTCACTTTGCTGGAGACTCTGCTACTGGATAGCTCACTAATATGTTCAAATTGTTCAAGTAGTTATTTATTTCAGTGTTTTTGAACACTACGCATCTCATAAAGAGTGGCGGACAATGTCTAGCTGTATGAATTACAATATACCGTCTACTTACATTGTGTGGGATAATGTGCTCTGCCTCAGCAAAGATAACATTTATTGCTTGAGTAAAAATCCTAGTGTCGTTACTGCCTAATTGACCAACTAAAATGATCAAGCCTAATTGATACTAACATATATATAAACTGGATCTCCCATTATAAAAAGACATTGAAAAGCATCCGCGTACTACAGTAGAACTCCTCTACAACGAAATCATGTTTGCAGACAGAAAATTTTCACAACAGGGGACTTTTTACTGTAGCAAATCTGTCTCAGATGTAAACATTAAAAAACATGTTGTGCAATCTACAATCTGACTGAAGTTAAAAACAAAACCATCCTACTAGCACACATTGGAAAAAGAAAAAAAGAAAGAAATTGCCAAATCTACAATTAGCATTCATTTTCATACATACATCAAATCATTTAGCTGTTTTTCATGTAACATTGTCTTTGTTGCTGACAAGCTACTGTTATTATGCTTTTGATGAGGGAAAAAAAGACATCCATACAATTGCAGTTCCAAATTGTTGTTTTGTTTTGTAGACAGCCAACTCAAGTGTGTCTCTAAAGAGACTAAATTGTTATGCAATTGTTATGAAACAATACAGACAGGCTGTATTTTTCACATGACCATGTTTGATATATTTTCTTTTAAACTGGGCTACAGATTTTCTCTCTTTACTCCTGATGGTTGTAGAAGTTTTTTATTTTTTTTGGTACAATGGCACATCTATCTATCTATCTATCTATCTATCTATCTATCTATCTATCTATCTATCTATCTATCTATCTATCTATCTATCTATCTATCTATCTATCTATCTATCTATCTATCTATCTATCTATCTATCTATCTATCTATCCATCCATCCATCCATCCATCCATCCATCCATCCATCCATCCATCCATCCATCTATCTATGTGTATACAGTATGATTTATGTCGGATAAACATCTTCTGTTAAGTAGTTCTTTCCCAACATATGCTGTTCCTTTGTGTGTTCCCTAATCTTGGAAAGATTTCATAATGAGTTTCCCCAGCTGAGCCTAATTAAAAGAAAATTACTTCCACATTATTATACAAGTCACAGTTTTCATACATAACTGAGCAAAAAAGATGATGTGTAGTATGGGATATTACAGTGTCTTGAAAAACAATGAAAACAATGCGATTAAAGCAATAACGTTTTAAGCATTACATTTGAATGTGTCATGAAAATAATTGCACTGTTAAAATATCATTATTATTATTATTATTATTATTATTACTTCTATTATTGCTTTTTGATGAGGAACTAGGATTTTTTGCCTTTTTAAGTCGTGGTGGTCTTGTCCGACTTGGTTCTGTGTCCCATATTTCACATATATGCATGATACAATATGTACATACAAATTTACTTTTTTTTAAATTTTTTACTGAGCACCTGCTCTGTGACTCAGAATATAAATGACTTTGGAATATAAGTCATTCCAGTTAAAAAAATGCACAATGAAGAAAAAAAAAACATAGACCTCTCTCCGGGGTACAAGTCAGCCAACTCTTCTATTTGTTGGTGGTACAATTCATGTTGTGGAGTCATAGGAAAATTTGCTTTCTCCACAGAAGGAACGTGAAAAGAAGAAATTTGAGAAGAAAAAAGAGAAAGACTTAGAAAAAGCTGATCGACAAAACATTAAGGTACCACTTTGAAGTTGTGGATTATTTTAGTCCAATCGCAAAGTAATTGGATATTGAGTTAGAATTTTAGTCAGAGAGCATTTGAATTTGAACAGGTTGTGATTGTAATGTAGATTCTCAATTTGAATTGACCAATTTGAATTACTTCCATTTCATGTTGAAAATGTCCTTTGTCGGAGGCTTTTTTTTTTTACTGTACATTTATCTACTAATTTCTTTATGGTTATGGGTAAGGACCGTGAGTACTGATACTTAATATGGTCATTGTGCTGATACCTTATTCGAAGTAATTAGTACTCGCAATGGAAGTTGAAACTGGTATGAGACACTCTTGGAAGTGTTTTATGACCATGACCTAGAAATGAAAAATGACAAGAATAGAAAATCACCATTTATTTCATGAGAGTTTAAGGCAAATGCTACAATGGAAAATTGAGATCTTTCTTTAAAATGATCTCATTGATATTTTGGGACATTCCTTCCTTCCATCCATCCATCCATCCATCCATCCATTTTTTTTGTTGCTTATTCTTACTGGAGTTGCAGGCTGAAATGTCTCCGGGCAGTAGGCAAGTTACACACTGAACTGGTTGTCACACAATCACCCAATCGCATGGCATATTTTTGAAAGTTTTATGTGTGAAAAGTACTAGTAGTATCACTATAATCATTAAACAAAACTACTCATTAAATATCAACAGCCATACTTTGTATTGGTAATCATGAAAGAATAGGTTAGGCTTTGTTTACTATCCTACTATCCTATTGTTTAATGTTTAATAGGTTAGGCTTTGCTTACTATCCTATTGTAAACTATCCTATTGTTTAACGATAACCAATACAAAGTATGGCTGTTGATTTTGGAAAGCAAATCTATCCCTCCTTATACGAAATATAATATAATCAATCCAACGTTGACTGAGGTGAGGTTTTCTTCCCAAATTAACAGCCTGTGGACTAAGGCTGGGATATATGATATGGCCTGTACTATCAAAGTCAATGTTGAAATGAGAATTTTACCAACACAAAGAGGTCCATATTTATTTTTACATGCCACAAATTGTCTCCATGCTCTCAGAACAAGGGCAGATGTTCCCTCTATCCTTGTTTGACACTATTGTGCAAGCACACTAAATGACAGGTTTTTTTTCCCTCAAGCTGAATTTACCTTTATGTGACCCAGCTCATCATCCATGCTCTTGTGTCCTAATCCTATATGTTCTAAAATGTAGATGCAAATGTAGATAAATGCGAATGTCGATAAATTCAAAGCATTCATTCCGCATGTGACTATTATTGACTATTATGCCACAGAAAAAATATTTGCACTGAACTCGGGCAGTCCCTAATTTTTAGTGACCTACATTAAAGATTATAACCTTATCATTCAAAATAATTGTATTAGTATTAACTTACCATGTAATTCAGTTAATGAAAATTGCCACAGACAGAAAGTTCATCAAAAAGTTACAAGTAATTTAACTCTGAAACTTTCTTATGCATTGAAATTCATTATAGAGTGTAGAACCAAACACGAAGATATATAATCCTTGTGTTTCTGCATGATGTTTAGTATGTATGATGTGCGACAACTGAGGATGAAGGCCTGTGTACTCATATTTTTACTGTGCTCCAGAACTTAGATCCCCACGGGAATGGGCTCGTAAACACTGTCGCATCAAGAGGCTTTGGTTTACTTCTGTGATCATTTCTAAGTCATATGCAGAGTTTGGCTATGCAGCATTTCTGTTTTCAGAACTGAAAAGCCCTGTCAATTATAACCAAACAGTTTTTTTTCCCAAATGGTTTGCACTTTTGCACTTAATGGTTAAAACATTACTCCAAATGTTTCCACCATACAAATCTCTCCACGTTCTTCTCCCTATATATATATATATATATATATATATATATATATATATATATATATATATATATATATATATATATATATATATATTATACACTGAATCAAATGAAAGAATAGATTGTTTCCTTATGCCAGGAAAAAGTTAGATTCAGACTTTTTCATTTTTTTTTTATAATGAGCAGTAGAAAGAGGTTTCATGAAATGCAAGCTTTCTCCCAAAGGACTCGCAAACTGTGCTGATCTCATACCTAAAATGGGACATTTATGTCATCTAATGGTGGTTGTGAATTATTAGTATAAGTTTTTCCAAGTTTAATATTTACGTTGGATCAGCATCAAAAGCTCCACCCCCTATTCTCGTTGAAAAAAAAAAAATAATTAAGTATACTTGGCAATGGCAGTCAAAGAGTAAACACGGTTGTTGAAGATGTCATTTTGCCTTGCTCTATAAGGGATTGAGCAGCTGGGATATCATCACCCCGTGACATATTGTGCACCAGTAAGATGGGATACAGTCTATCAAAAATTATATTGGGAAAATATTGCTTAACTGGATATGGATCTTCATTTTAGATTTAAAATTTTTGAATTTTCACTTTAGTGTACGCTCATCTTTTTAATCAGAGATCTCATTGCCTTTGATTTACGGCCGTCTGCTTTGGCACAAGCTTGTGATATTGTTCTCATTTGATTGGCATTTTTTGTACATATGTACAGATGTAAGTAAAGAATTTTCTCAGAGTTTTGTCCTGTATATCTCGACACGGATCAATCGACGGGTCGCTGATAAGGGACTTTGTCTCTCTGTCCAGTCGGTGTAAAAAAAGCATCATATGAAAGGACTATCCAACAAATGGTCTTATCTAAACAAACTCCTACCGTCTGTCTTCTTTATTGATTTTCATTCATTATTTCTCACTGACGAAGAGAATAAGGGACAATATATTTGCGCGGCAAAGATAACAATTGTCACATGAGATCCAACCATCGTGTGAGGCATTATCTCTGCCCATATTTCCCGTTTTGGGGTCACAGGGGAAGCTGTAGAGATTCATGACTTTATCAATTTGCATATGACACTTGACAGCCACCCGTGTGACCATTTTTCATCTTGTTTTTTTCCCCTAAGAAAAGCAATTAAATTAAGTATTAAACAAGAGACAGCTAGCGATGGGATACAACATTTTTCCATGAAAATCATCTGACTGCTTTCAATCAGTCAATATCTCTAACGGTGAGAAGGGGGCCATAGCATTGTAACATGGTCGAAATTCCCCAAAACATGAACTTGCCCTTAAAAAACTGGGGATTTATGTATGCTCTCCTACATAACAGCAGTGATTGGGCCTGTCAGGGGAGGGTGCTTGTATGTATTTATGAGTGTGTCTGTGTTCTGCATGTGTGTATTTTCTTGGAAGCAGGATAGCCTATCCTACCTCAGCAGTACAAATCCATTTTATTGATTAGCCTCACTGTAGCTAAGCAATCGATCGCCCTGACTGCTAGAACCTCAAAGAGCACTGCTGTGGGGGGCGGTGTGATGTTAGGAGTCACAAATGCCGGTTGTCTGCTTGCTCTTTGTACCATCAGTCTAACGCTGACCAGTTTGTTACGAATGCATTTGTTTGGCCATTGAGCTTTGCTGCAGTAACGCAGGCTATTTTGTGGACTGCTTTAGCCATATCATGCCTTACCGCCTGAAAAAACACTCCCGCCATATTCTTGTTTAGAATGAACAAGGATACACAAACTCATCCACAATCACTCTCATTTGTACGTCTAACAAAGACAAGTGTCTTCCATGAAGTGGAGCAGCATCTTGTTCCCTTTGATAATTTATTCATGATCTCAAAGAAAAAGACAACAAATGCCAGCAGCCTAATGGGGCGACAGTGATTTAGAGTCTGTCGAGATCTACAGACAAGAGGAGAGCAAGAAAGGGAGATAATAAGAGAGATAGGTGAGACAAATGAAAGGATGAAAGATGGTGGTGAATCAAAGCAAGGGAGTGTCTTAACAGCATGATTGATATTTTACCATGAGACTATTTTCCCAACATTTTTTAAGAGACACCTTTGAGTTTGCTAATTAGGTTTGATTCACCGTTTTTCAGCAAGTATTTTAGGTTCTATGATAATTTTTCCTCCTATGGCTCCTATTTGCCCCTACCACTGTTTCACACAAAAATGAAATCTTTCATCACTTAGGAGCAACATGGTGGAGCATGTGGTGAGAACAGCTGCCGCTCATCAAGGTGGTTCTAAGTTTGATTTTTGGTCTTTTTTGTGTAACAGGTCATAACGAACGGTGCAGTAATCCAGCACTCATTTTTCCACGTCCTGATTTCATCAGCATTGCTTTTATGTCGTTTTTTCCTTTCACCCCACCCTTCCCTCCGTTGTCATCTCCACCTGCTATCGATCTTCTTTCATTTTTTTCTTGCTTGTCATCCCCATTATTTATATCCTCATCCTTGCCACGCTCAATGCCCATTTCTCACTCTCTCCATCTCTCGTCAGTTACTTCATAAGCAACATTCTTCTATAACCTTGCATTACCTTTGTCTTTACTTCTTATTCCTTCCCGATCACCTAAAATGACTTCTTTTACTTTCCCTTTTTTCCTCACCATTTTATTTTAGCACACTGTCCACTAGAACTGTCTGCCTTTTGTATTATTGACTCATCTAGGCAGTAACAGTTTTATTATTAGCACTGAAGTTGTCAGAAAACAAGGTGATCCATTCTCTGCAGCCTTTAAATGCACCACTCCTGATCATAACACTGTATCTATGTTGTCAACACCGCAACCCCTATAAATACGCTTAAAAGTCCATTTTGAAGCACCAAATCTCAATGAAGTCAGTTTACATACACATCATTGAAATTATGCCATGGCTTTGGACTCTTTGAATACTTGCACAATCTAATTGAGATACGTAACCAGTTTCAGAAATCCCACCTTTCCAAAAAAAAAAAAAAAAAAAAAGGAGACTGCAAACTTTTGATTTTGTCAGACAGGTACTTATGCATTTTATACACAGTGGTAAATGCAGAACACAGGATTTGCTTTCAAATGATCACTTAAAGAAAAGGAGCATTGTTCTCTAACAGTTCAAACTGATCCCAAAGGGAGTGTTTTAGCAGGGCGATAATAGCAAAATGAGCACAATATATAAGGAGGTACCAGCACTAAATCTGACTTTGACTTTTGAAAGTCACACAGCTCTGCTGATCATCATCAAATCATATCCATCAATTTAACAATATTTGCCTTTTCCCTCTACAAAAAATGACTTGCTGCATCTCAGCCACGTACAGTGGCAGTAGAAGATGAAGTCAGGTCTTCACGTCTGCATTAGTGCACAGTATTTTACCAAGCCTGGTAGCCAAAATACCCGAATTAGCAAATCTTAAATCATGATGCACAAACTGTTTCATTTTATATATCGTCTGTAATTTTTAGAGATGGGCCGAGATACATATCCCACGAGACGAGATATGTTACAAGATTGAGTCTACAACTTGTGAACTTCCCAATCAGAACTAGGGCTTTATTTTCTAAGAATATAACCTGTCACTGCAAAGAATCTTTAGTGGCTCGGCTTTAGATGTTCAAATTAGAGCGGGCAGTCAAGCCCGAAACGTGCCCAGCCTGCAACTTTGCTCATCAAGGAGAAAAAGAAGAGGATGTTGTTGACCTTGTTTTAGTTGACAGGCAGCTTCACTCTCAGGTTCACTCATGGAAATATTGTTGAAACATTGCCTGTAAGTATTACTTATTGATTCATACACTATTAAATGTGCCTATAACATCATGTAGGTGGGAATGAAATGGTAGTGTTTGTTGACTTTAAACATAATCATTAGCATGCTAACCGTTCAGCATAGACACATTTAATTGGTGTCTGAAAATTCCTATGTAATGAAGATAATCAATATTGAGCATTTATAATGACATTTCAACTCATGTTCAAACATAAACAACCCCCTTGCACAGATATTGAGTGCACAATATTGTTGTTAATGGACTGCAGTGGCAGTGCAATGTCAAGAGCATGCTACCTTAAGTGATGGTACAATATGCTCTCTACAACTGTGTAAAAAGGGGACTATTCACTCAGTTGCATGCACTAAGAGAATATCTAATGGGGACAGTACCCACTTACTCATTTGCTGCTCTCTCTGTTTTATGTTCCTCGAATGCCCTCATTTTTTTCTCTCTCACTCTCTTATTTGTCCTCTATTTCCTGCCCCTTTTGTATTCATCCCCTCTTGGCCACTCACTCTCCCTGCTAGCCAACTGGCAACCCTCATCTCCCTCTCCCTTGATTTTGTTATTTGTTTTTCTCCCCACGCTCATTGTTGTTTGCTCTTCCCTGAGTCATTGTTTTCCTCCAACAATCAGACCTTTGTTTTATATTCTTGTACTGTACACGCGAAGGACAACGTTACTCATAGGAGATGTGGTTCAATATTGTGTTGTTGTTTTTTTCATACCTCATCTATTTCAAATATTTGACTAAAAGCAATTAAATATTAGCTGGTTCTGAGCTTATACTGTTAGTTAACACTTATTTGTACATTCAACAAAACCCAATGCAGCTCTTCTTACCGTTTGCAATGCCGACCTTAAAATCATATTTGAATTTCCCACGACATGTCCACTTCAATTTGAAATTTAGCTACATATAGATGAGACATTAGTCAGCAAATTAATAATTATAGGTAACAATTTGAATACCTGATAATGTCTTTCAATAGCTGGAGAAAACCTTGTTTTTAGATATGCATATCCCAGATAACATCTGTTCATTCACTGATTTCACAGGGGAAAAAAGATTAAGCCTTGGTGAATTTTCTGCTCTCTCTAAGAGCTCATGTCGTATAAAAGCACCATCTCATACTTTGATGAAATTGGGATGCCACAGGAACCCTATGGATCTCAGGTCCAGTTTCATGTGCTTTATAAATATTTATGAACCCTATTACCATTTCTGGAAGGCGTCCCCTTATCCTAATTATTCGAGGCAATCTCTGGGCATTTCAATGTTGGCTGGAGATGAAACGAAACAACAACAAAAAATAGAATTATAAAAATACGATATTCAAAATTGTCTGTTGAAGCTCCTGCCTAGTACGTCAAGCATAAAAACAGCCTACCCTGTTAAGTGTGACAGATGTGTGAACATGTTTGTCTGGTGTGGATTTTACAACAATCAGATGTGACAGACGGTATTTCGGGGATTGCTTTCCCTTCTAAAGCCAGCATGCAGCGACTCGCCATCAAGTGAGACTCTATTCACGCGTTCAGGTGAAGCGCTATCGATTTCTCGCCACCCTTCCAATTCCTCTTTTACCACTTCGATGAGGAATGATTCTGACAGCCTCTCGAAGTCCCTTGCTGACGTTCTCCTGGCAACATCACTCAGTGTCACCCCAGATAACTAATTACAAGAGGTTTGCTCCTCAGAAACTCTTTCTGGGGCAGGAAAACTCAACATGTCTCACTAACGAGACAGCGGGGTCTTGTCAAATATAGGCAGATTTGCAAATTTCCCTGCTTTTACAGCAGGAAATTGAACTCTGTATGTAGATATAGACTGTGGATTCTCTTGGTTCTGTCTTGTTTCAGCCTCACAAAAACCACAGTTAGTGTTCTTGTTTTCTTTTAAATTGTAGTTTCTTTTGTGCCTGTATGCATGTTTACTTGGGAAGTAATATGAATTGAAGCTTCGTGGTGCATTTTTTTCCTTATTTTATTTTTGATGTTTTTGCAAAAACAACAACAAAAAAAGAAGAGTTAACATAAAGTGAAGCTTGTATCATGTAACAATGAATATGTCTGTAATATATTTTAATGTGGGAAGGGGAGAAAGTGCAGTGGCTACTTGCAATATGTGCGAATTGAGCATTTCACTGGGCAGAAAGAGTAGCGCTGCATATACCTGTTTTAATACTTAACCTGAAAAAAATATAACCAGGACATCCCTAATTAGGAACCAGAAGTTAAGACAAGTCAGAAAATGATGTTTGCTTCACTGTTGTAATTATAGTTTGATTAGAATTTTTAACATATTTAAATTTGACTTAAGATCCCAAATCAAATGCTGACTGAATACATTGCTAATGTGCAGTACTTGCCAAGCCAAATGAATGAAGACTGCACCGTTAATGTTGACTTAAAAGCTTGGCTTACATCCTCTCAGAGGCTGTTTTTCCACAAGAACTTCTTAATCAATATTGATGAGGTTATAATTATTAATCTATCTTACATTTAATAGTTATATGGCAATTTAACAATTTTATAGTCTTAAACCTTTCCATATACCGTGACTTAACAGATAACAACCAATCAAAACTGTTGAAAATTGCTTCTTGGGTATTCAGTCACTGTTATGAAAGTGATAATAAAGAATTCAATTTGGGCCAGGCTACTTCAGTTAATTATCAACTCATTTGAGCTTACAAAACAACCATTTTGTGCACTTAGCTAGGTGGCTTCCCTGTGTGATTCAGGCCATCAATGTTCGTGTGCTTCTGCAGTGCCTGCACACAATTCACAGCCAATGCATTACTGATTAGGCGCAGGCACTGTAATTGTTTTCATTGCCTGGAATTGGAAAGGTATTGAGTTTAATGCGACCCATCGATCTTTAGTTGGTGAGGAAATTGGGTTTGTTAGCAGCACTGTAGATATCTTAAATCCCATGCAGTCACCCTTGTTATGCTCGTTACACACTCCCACATCAGTTTTCTCTCTGATAGCTGCATCAAGTAGTTCTTATTCTCGCTCTCTTGTTCCAGTTTTTTTTTTAATGTGCATTTAATCTGTTTTTCTCTTTTTCTGTCTATAGAGTGTTTTTCCTTTCAATTTAAATATTGACAATGTGCAATCAACACTGGTGGGCATTTTTTAAGAAGCAGTTTGGTGTTGTTGTTTCTGTTCTTCACAGTTGGATTCTAAGGCCAGTCCCAAGAAAAATCAAGAGGCAGCTGTGGACCTTTTGGGCCTAGGTAAGGAATTAGACACATTCTACTGCTTTCACAAGAACGTTTTCATAATATAGGTAATATTGTGACAAAGCGTGCTGAGTTTTTTCCTAATGTGTCAGATATGCAAATTGAAACCCAGTATGTCAAAAGAAGTAATTACAGTCCGAGATTAATATTGCTGTCATTTCTAGTTGATTAATGTCACCATTAGTGACACTTTGAATGCAGTCAGGATGCATGAGTCATTTAGAAAGCCATTACAGTTACAGTTACATTCATGACTTATGATCTATGAAGACGGAAAATGTGCAGTTTTGCATTGCTGTGCCTTGTATAGGTTTGAAAAGGCCTTCCAAACACGCCCACTACAGCTACATCAATAGCATCCAAATCAAAAAGTTCCAAATCAATCTCATATCAATTAGTGGTTTAGTCACTGACCAGGCAAGTGGCTGATTATAATTCTCCATGGGGGGTGTCAAAAATATTTTGGTCACGGGCCTCATGGTAGTTACGGTTTTATTTAGGGGGCCGTTTAGACTAAGAAATGAAATACATGTTTAATCACTTCCTTATGTTATTACACATAAAATATGTAACAAATTAATGGATTTAGAAATTAGAAATTAAAAAATAGTGGTTTGTTAAACAATTTTTTAAAGTTCTTGTTATAAGTGGTTTGATAAGAAAATGTTTGCAAATCTACATTTTATCATTTTTTTACATATAAAAATATGAAATTTTAACACATTCGCATTTTCTTACATGATGCTAAAGCCTGGCAGAGATAACATTTTAAAAATATCTTACACAAAATATTCTTTACTCTCTCTAATGAAATCAATTCAGTCTGTTAGAAACAACAAATATTTTAATTTCAGTACCAGGCTACAGTATACGTGACAAAATTACAAGGAACTATGATATAGTAATTGTTTGGTAATTGTTTAGTCAATTGTGAAAATATGTGCCGTAATGTTTTATGCACAAATTGAAAAGCATTATTGATTTTAGAAATAGTCATATTTTGTGGTGCGTGTGAAAATACAACACTTGCGTTCCCAGAATAGTTGTACCACAACAACACTCAGAGAATATGACATTCAATCTAGGTCACATGCTCTACTCAAACCTGTGACATTTTGAGCCCACATTTGAGTGTCACCAGAGTAAAACTGTGTTTCGCTTTATGCTTGTTGACCTTAAAGCCAAACAAAAAAATATATCCATACCACAGTGGTTTTCGAATGAGGATATGAGCTCCACTGGGGGTATATGCAAGCATTTTTCAAATTAATAGCAAATTTATTAGAACATCAAACAATTTAATTGCAACACGCAAAATGTTGTATGCCTAAGTTTTATGCAGATGCACATGTTTCATGGGTGATGCAATTTTATGGCAGACAATCCAGAAATTATGGAGATGTTCAACAATCTGTCTTGTGGAGTTGAGGAATTAAATGTACCTATAGTCTGAACTGTAATAAGTCAGACATGGCTGGCACAACAATATACTTTTTTATTTTATTATTTCTTTTTTTTTTTATTTGGTGCGGATTACATTAAAAATTTGAGAACCACTGATGTACTAGATTTTTTTTTAACGATACATACTTTTCTTATTGTTAGAGATATTAAATAATGAAACCTAAGGTCTTATTTGATTGAGCAGCAAAGAAATGTGATTGTTTTTGATGGCACCAAATGTTACCATCTGGTCAGAATCCATTCAAGGTCTCAAATGTTTGCCAAATGGTCATCAGACATTCACCTTTATTTTGCGTATCGCGAGAGAATTTTGAACAATTTCCAAATTTCCTTGCAAACAGAAAAGTCATGGCGAACATCTCTGATGAACGTTTGACAAATGTATTGCGAAAATTTGCGACCTTGAAGAAAGCCTGATGAACACTGACGTATATGTGTATTCTGTTACCTCTGCCAACAGATGAAAATGTCCACCACTCAGTAGGATAGGGGTTTTAGTATTTCACCACCCTTTTGAGAGTATGAGATTTCACATACGGTGTAATCAATGAGTCAAACAATCAGTATTTTGATCCCTGATCCACCATCTACACACACAGCATAGCTGCGACCTTGCGGCTGTAACCCTTTAGTCACTTGAGTGGGTGTGCAAAGTTGTATGACTGCAGCAGCATGAATTTAAAGCTGCGTTTATTCCAGACAAGTCAACTAATGATGACGAAAATACATAAAAATGAATCCTAGAGTAACACATTATTGCAACATATATAAATGAGACCACAATAATTTGTTGGCATTTTAATTTTTTTCCCCCCACCATTAATCTGGACTATAACTTGTTCAACTCAATCCCAGAAGGAAAGTAAAAATAAACAATGGCGATAATGTGTGCAGTTTGTACAAATGTGCACACCCACATATGTGGGATGCCTGCTATGTTGAAAAGGAATCCATCCATCCCTTATCTGTGGCCGCTTATCCTCACTAGGATCGCTGGCTAGCTGGTGCCTATCCCAGCAGATTTTGGGCAGTAGGCAGGGACACCCTGGACTGGTTTCCAGCCAATCGCAGGGCACGCAGTGAAAAACAACCATTCCTGCACACAGACACAGTTAAGGACAATTTTAGAGTTGCATGCATGTTTTTGGAGTGTGAGAGGAAGTCTGGACTGCTTGGAGGTGAGCCACTTGGGCTCGGGGAGAACATGCAAACTCCACACAGGAAGGCCAGAGCCAGCTGGAATTGAACTCGGGACTCTGAACTGTGAGGCGGACATGCAAACTACTCCCCCACCGAGGCTCTCTGAAAAGGAACCCATTACATTCAAAATCATGAGCATACATTTGCCCCTATTGCATTTGAAATGCCTCTGATTAACCGCAAACACAGTTCAAATGTTGTAGTGGCCTTTTCCTGACATTTTTTTACTCTTGCTAGCAGAAGTCATGGTCTTGCATTTCTCCACCTTGACTAAGGCTCCTTTTCTAGCTGAAGAAAAACACTCCAAATGTGTAATATGTGCTTTACTGCAATTATAACATTATTTTGGTCATGATCAATGTTGTATTTGTGCTAATATTTGGAATTACAGCCAAAAAATACAACCTTGGTTTCATCAGCCTACATGTTTAAACATTTTTACGTGGACGTTTTAAGTGTTTTGTTTTTTTGGTTTTGTTTTTTCTTTCTGAGATTCCGCTAAAATTTTGCTAATGTAGAGGATGGGAGAATGTTGTCAGATGGACTAAACAGCCAGTAATAGCCAGAAATTCCTGCAACTCCTTCAGTGGTCAGTTGACGATTTTTTTCTTTTTTAGAAGAATGTCCTTGTTATGTCACATATTGACATTTTTTCTGCACTTTTTGAGTTCCTAGTTGTAAAAGGGCATGCCCACTTATGTCAGATTTTTTTCAGTCACTCTTTATAGTATTTTTTTTTTCTTTTTTCTTAAATTTGATTCTACAGGTTAAACTTAGGTTATTTATATTTGGTCATGTTAAAATATTTTATCTTGGTGTAATTAAAAATATGCATGTGAACAGGGGCCCGAAGACTATTAATGTCCACTGTATATGAGATTTTGCCATTATCATTTAACAAAATACAATGTTTCTTTGAAATGCACTGTGACGACTACAAAAAAGTGGTGTTTTAAAGAACTAAATAAATGTGACCAAAACAATAAGAATGTAGCAGGCCTCTGACCATTACAGGTATCAGCAAAACCATTTGAACCGTTTCACATAGACTCATGTGAGTGAATTTCTATATGTGGGGTAAATTGTTACTGGATCATTCCAAAAAGCACCCACATCTCGTACAGTTAGTCTGTTTCCATGGAGAAATTGTGAGTGCTCATAGAGACGGCCCTGTCTCATTGCAAATGTGGCAGAGATGGTGATGATGACAATGATGATGATGATAATAGTGATGGTAAGCCTTGTTGCTTATAAATGTGCAAAAAAATTGATATGAATTGAATATCTGTCCTTAGCTGCAGCATTAACACAGGAGGAATATATGTATACCTGAATACCTTGGTGAAATAAATAAAAACAACTGTTATCTTATCAGCTAATTTGATTTACAATTTAAAAATAGCACATTGCTTTTTAAAAAATTCTAACCTAAATTACTGATATAATTAACAAATTTCATATACAAATATCAACGCATAATGTGGAGATATAACAATTAAAATGAACATCGTCATTGTAAAGAACTGTCTTTTTGTCACGTCTAATCAGATGAAATGATTCTTGGGTTCTCATCAGATGCAGTCCTTGTTACATGACCCATAAAGGGAAAAAAAAAAGAAACAATGTTCATTGTAATGCATTGTCTCATACATTTTTTTCCTGTGCCTTTTACAGGCAGTTTGAACACGTTCTTTTCTACAAGCCCAGCAGTCATGTTAGTTTAGGTAACCGCTTTCAGTTTTAAAGGCATTTTCAAACACTTCTTTCACAATAAGGTGTGATGATATATCAGAAAAAAAAAACGACAATTCACTGCTGCCTATTACAAGTTTCTTCTGCCAAGGACATATCCTTTGAAACATCTTTTTCTTTCCTAAGCCTTCACTTTAAGATGTTAGATTAATTTGAAGAAATTGTATCGTCTATTTATTGTGGGCCAGTGAGTGGAGGATAGCAAGTGTTAGCACCACGGGTTCCCATCCTACTGAAATTACACACTTCATGAGCGAGTTCCAATCTTATCGCCATGCTGTGAGGAAGACAATTACAATAAATTAATTCAACACCGACTAAATACACAAAACAAAACATCTGTATACCACCGTGAGTTAGTTGATCGAACTCAGTGGTTTTAATATTCCACTCAAGCGTCACATAAATCCCCTCTTCCGAGAAAATGAAGTGAACTCCTGCCTTTAATATGCCTTTGGATTTGAGGCGAAAAGGGGATGAGGCTAAAATAAACTCTGAATTTGGATACATCTGTTTAGAAATATAAAAACAATATTCCATTCCATTCTATCGTTTGATAGTGAGTTTTCAGCTTCATTAGCAATCCTCTTCTCTTTCTCAGATACTCCGGATGGTCACGGCAAAGCCTCAACAGTTAGTGATGAACTGGACGTTTTTGGACCAATGGTCTCCAACCCGCTTCCCCCCTCCAACACAACAGCACAACAGGCGAAGGTATATACAAGTAAACACACTAACAAAATCTCACCTCTAAGATGCACGGGCTGTGGAGGTAGATGGCTTTCCACCATCTTCAGAAGCTAGAGATACGCCAAAATATTTGAGGAGTTCTCATACAAATGTATGTACAAGCATATAGAAATCCTAAATTTAGAAATTAAAATGAGATTAACACAACTAATAGGAATAACTTTTAAATATCACTATGATTGATAATTGACCTCAAATATTATCTTATTTTGACACCCATAGTCAGTCACTCTTCTGCTTGACGTGGTTGTTTGGAAAAGAAAAAAAAAAGGAAATTAATGGATTTTGTTTTTCCCTCTTTACTAGCCAGAATCAGGTGTGTTTGGTGAAAGAAAATAGACTTTCCTTTGGTGGTTTTGGTGTTTACGGTACATAGTTATAGAACACAATATTCTGTGGCTTTTGAATGCTTAGTCAAAATGCACTATAATGCCTAGCAATATGGCCATCACTACCCTGAAAATGTCTCACCAGTGAATACAAGAATTCAAAGTGGATGAAAGCACGTGTGCATGCAACAAACTAACCTTTTCCTTATACGTTTTGAGCCGCGCCAGCATTGCTTTGGGATTTTGCTTTTTGGCTGTGATTATCCAGGTGTGCGAAAAAGGGAGAAGCTGTAGCTTGCTGATTCTTGCAAGCTATTAACTGACATCTGGGAGCACTTGCTTATCTGTGAATGTCAATTACTAAATTGTGATTACAGCCTTGTGGGAGGTAGAGGATTTGTGTTTCTTCTCTCTCTCCCTTGCGAACATATTTCCTGCATGTCTTATGTTTGTGTTTAAGCCTTATCCTAATTTAAAATGGGTTTGTTCATTCGTTCATTTTCTGCAGCTTATCTTGTTGAAGGCCACGGGTGAGCTGCAGCCTATCTCGCCTGAGTTTGTCGAGTGGGTCGAGTACACCTGATTGGTTGCCAGGCAATTACAGGGCACATGTTGAGACAAATATCCTTTGCTGTTCACATTCACCTATGGTCAAACTTAAGTCTTTAATAAACCTACCATGTTGATTTAAACTGTTGGGGTGAACCCCAGTAAGTCCATTCACCAAAATAATGGATCTGTAAATAAATAAATAAATAAGTTCTCAGTTGTATAATACAGTATAGTGTAATATACTGTGCTATACTTAGCAGTACTTTGAAGCAGTAATTTTATGTGCACCCACCCAAAAAAAAGTAATATACAGTGCATATACTGTATATTTTACAACAATACTTAACCACATTTCCAGTTCACTATGTAATTGTAAATAAAGTAAGTTGATCTTTAGGTAAAAATTTTTACTGACCCTACAGATATCACTAGATCCACTCAATTAAATGAGAGTGAGTCTTGTCCTTCAATATAGCTAACATTTTGTACTTATTGTACAAAGTAGAAAAGCTGTAAAAAGCTCTAGATAGTATTAACTGGTGTCACGATATGACGTGATTTTGCAAGTCAGCATCCCTGCATCGTGTTAACATACAGCAGCTCACTGTTGCTCTCCGTTGTGTTTATAGCAAATGTTATCTTGGTATGGAAAATGCTCATCTTTCTATTACATTACTTCTGATGAGAAGACATGTGAAAGGTGTGCAACATCTGTCCTTGGTGAGGTACACGTTGAAACTTTGATTAGTGGAATCGATTGGATTTGGCAATATTAATTTCTGTTTTAAGGTAAGATGGGTTAACGCCATCATTGCTTGGTACATCTTCATCTATTTTGCTTGTTTTGTTTTTTTGTCATTTATTCCATTGACTCAAGCCAAATGTTGTGGGGTTGCATTATGATGTACTTTTGGCGTGTATTGGTTGCTCTGTGCATTGATTTTGAATGCTGTGTAATTACAATAGAGGCAAAGTGCCCAATTTGAGTGGTCTTCTGCAGTGTGTGTGAACCCTTAACCCTAACCAACTAGGAATTATACCATGCATGTTGGTGTCCACCAACGAGGCCTGGTGTCTACTTTCTGTGACCAAATTATTGGTGCATCGTCAGTATGGCAATCATATGTGTGCCAGTACACGCAGACTCGCGCAACACCACAATAAACACGGTAAACTAGACCTGCACTGGCACCAAATTGAGGTTGCGCAGTTTTTACACCAAGTGTACGGATGTCAGTCTACAAAATTAGGGCCCAAAAAACCTTAAGTTGTTTTCAGACCAAGGTGCGCTAGCTACAAACATACACTAGCATGTCAACTATAAAAATATCATTGCCTAATCAATTATTTTCATACATTTTAACTATAATTCTAACATTTAAACTGCTAGCGGAGGAAATAGAAATCTTAAAGATAATATTTGGTCTCAAATCCGAAAGTGTTATACATGCCATTTACTCAAAACTAAACTGTGTTTAGCTAGAGGAGTGTACATATAACATAGCAGTCATTTTCTTGGTTCATTCACATTCGTGGTCTCGGAACAGGTATTCCAAAGAATCTTCTTTTCACATCCATGTTCTGCCTATTGATGGAAAGCAAATGAATTAATGAAATAATAGTTACACATGAGTTGGCGGCATGGCCCAGTGGTTATCTCCCAAAAGTTGGTATCTATGATCTATTTTTGCTTTTGTCTAACCTTCCCAGAGACCCAGCCATTTGCCATGCGATGGGATGGTGAGAGCAATGCACAATTGCTCATACACACAGCCTAGATGGAACATTGCACAGATGCAACCATCCCACTAAAAACATCCTCTGGGAAATGGTGTCATTTTTTTTTACTCTGAGGTTGTTAGTTATCTTGACAGTTGTACAGTAATTATAGAGAATATTTTCCAACTCTTGCTGACGGTTTAATTTTGTTTTCAATTCACATTTGGAGGTGTCGATTAAGAATTAATTATTTACAGAAATGAAATCTGAAAGCAGCAGAGCATAAAATCAGCAAAATGTCAAACAATTTCCTCCAAACAAGGCAATTTGTGATGGATTCAGCTATTATTATTACATTTCTACTGCTGTTAAAAATGTCCTTGGGAAGGCTACACTAATTAAAACCATGAAAGCGTAAAACCCACTTTGCAGCTGCAATAAATTGTAAGTGGAGCATTTTGCCTGCAACTGTCATTGTTTTCTCAAGGAGAGTAATGACAAACCATTCAAATCCATCCAACAGCTGATGTTGAGGCCCGAGATCATACTGTAAATGTAAAAATGGACTGTTCACTTTTGTGAGCAAAATGAACAAGAATTGCTAGTTCAATTATTCAGGTGCTCAATTTCAATGCTAAACAGGATTAAAAGTGTGATGAAAAATGGAGAAGCAGTGGGGTGAAAAGGAGTCCCTCCAATTAATTGCTAAAGAGGGACTCACATGGACGAGTGCAGACAAGTGATGTAATGAACTGGTGAGTGGTGACTAGTGATTGATTTTCTTCTCCTCTTCTCTGTCCTTTTCTGGTATAGGCTTCTCTTTATTCGGGTTTATTTCGTTTTTACACACGCACACAAACGATCTTATTGTGGCTTTAAAATCACAGATGGCCTAACAGAGGGGAGTATATGGCTGTTTCCAGCAGTGATGGAAAACCAGGGAGAAAAAAAAAAGGTTGGCGTATGTGTGTATACGTGTATCCGTGCGTGCGTGTGAATAGCGACAGCGAGGACAATGTTGTGAGAGATGGTAATTCACCATACCGCACAGCATTGGTTGCAAAGAATGGAGCCTTGTTGTAGAGGCTTTCTATCGCACAATGTGGTGCTAGGAGCCCCCAACATATCACACGCTATGTGGGTGTCCGTGTGCGTGCGTGAACATGTGCGTGTTGAAGAATGTTAAATCAAAGTGAGTTTCCTGTTTAGTGAAGTAAGAGGTCTGATTAGCACATATACAGTGCATTTCCTGTATAGTCTTGATTAATAAAAGTAAGTTTGTTTAACCTAATAAGATTTGTATTTATTGATTTTTTTTTTAAATTGTGACTGAACACACTCAAATTGTTACAGATCAAATGGTCGGATGGCAGGATTTTTCATTTGCCCCAACAGTTCTCTGAAAGGGGAAATATGGAGGTTTCAATTGTAGGGGATTCAGCACAGTTTGTCTTAAAGTGATAGTACACTTATTTAGCCATTTTAGGCAGTCCTAACAAAATATGATTTTTGTATCTAATTAATTCGATAACATTATTTTTCATGTACAATTGATATTTTTAAAAACACATTTTGCCACTTGTGGTCGACTGAAGTTGACAGCACATGTACTGAAGGCTTTGGTTAACAGCCAATCACAGCTTAGCTTGTGACCGTCGGGTGAGCTGTGTTTGGTTTTTTATCAAGGCCTTGAATATTGTTGTTTTCAGTTGATAGCAAGTGAAAAAGTATTTTGTTGTTTTTGTAAGTATTAATTGTTCATGAAAAATATTTGGTTATCAAATTATTTCAATTTAATTCAACAACAACAAAAGTTGCATTGAAAAAATCATATTCAGCAGTGCAGGGTTCATTTGAAAAATTGCACATCGTTGAAAGTAAATGTTCATTGAACTTTAAAAAAAAACAAAAAAAAAAACAGGAAAATAAATCATCTGATTCAAAAGTGCTTTTGATCCTATTAAAACAAAACTTATTCACTGAGATTTTTATATTACACTTTAAACCGGCAGACGCCTTACACACACGGAAAATAACGCTAGCACCCCCGTGGAACTACAAATTCTATTCAACTCATTTTATTCTATCCTTCTATTTTATTCATTTTATTCATTTATTCATTATTCATTATATTAATATGCACCAATAGGAATAGCGCCTCCAATTTCAACATGTACAAATTCGATAAAGGACTTCATTTCTATTCTATTCTATTCTATTCTATTCTATTCTATCCAAGTAGGTTGAAGCATATCCATAGTCCACTGTAATCGAGGTATTTTTCCTATGAAATGTTGCTCTGAATAGAACAGACAAAACATGTGTAAAGGTGAACGAATCAAGAAATGACACAAACATGAATTAACACTATTTCATTTGAGCCTTCAGTCCCACCGGTCCAAGGTCCATTTTCATACGTCATCATCAAGGGTCCATCAATTTAACCTAACCCGTGGTAGGTCATCGATGCTCAATTCTCGATGCTTGTTTAAGGCGATTGGGAATCTCTTTCATATAGTGGCATGAAATCAATTTTCTGATCTCGTTCAATGTTTCTGGAACAAGGAGCTTGGAATTAAGACACATGAGCTAAGTTTTGGCTCTGGACAGTGCTGCTGCCCTCTTGTGGGCAAAGGTGAAATTGTAATTAGCCTGTATTTTGCATCCTGGTCAACAGGGATACAAGCCAGAGATGATTAGTTTTATGACAGAGGCTGCGGGCCGAGTAAAATTTGTTACTGCGAACTGCATTTGTCCCCCAGGCTGGACATGTCCGCTTTAGTGCGATGGATAATTTGTTGAAATTGTAGATGGCAGAGCCTCAGTATTAGTAGGTACAGCTCATCTTGACGGCACATATTGGCTTGGTATCTGGGCTGGCAAATGTCAGGTGTTTTTTTTTTTCCTTTCTCCAAAGTTTAATTTAACTGTTATAATCCAAACTATCCGCGGCAAACAGTTAGCTGCCGTATCTTGATGCAAACTTAATTAAACATGTCATTCCGCCAAGCATTTCTCATTGCTGAACGTGTTCCATCAGGCATCAACTGAAACCGGCGACATCACAGAATTTCAGAGTAAGATTCACAAGTCATGGCCTCCATTCTAAAAATATTGTTTCCAAGAAAGAATGGAGCATCTTTTTTGTCTGTCACTGAGGATTTGAAGTCTGCTAAATGTGTATTTCCAATGTGTGAATTATCTTTGGAACAAATGGCCTTTTCTACGTGGGTGGCTCATGTTCTACAAGCTGACTAAGTTGATCAGTTCAAGATATTTTTCCTTTTCTTGAAATTAGAGCGAGGATGCTGATTATGTGCTGCATCTATATATAGCATCATGCTTTGGTGAATACTTGACTCACCATTACTGGCATCTCTTCTAAGATGTGTCTCTCTTTCTAGAGGAGAACTTATTCTTATCCATGTTTTTATCCTTCCCATCCATGTTCTGTTTAAACACCGACCCATCTTGTCCTCCTTTTTCTTCAAATGTTTTTCTCCATCCTTCTCTACCTCTACACTTTTTTTCCCTCATCACTCTCGTGATCCTCTAACCATTGCCCTACTTGTCCAATCCCATCATCCTCCCCCTTGCCCCCTGCCTTATTTCCCCTCTCCCCTCTGCCCTCTCTTAATATTGTGTGCTTCCTCCACCAACTCCACATCTTCTCCCGAGCAAGTTTTATCCCTGTCCCAAATTTGCTTTCTCAGTATTCCTTTTTACCCTCATCCTTTCAACTCTCGGTTTGCCCGTCTTGCCATCATCTAGTCAAAGAGTGTCAGCTGAGTGAGGCAGATGAGTGTAGCACTGCCTGCTAAGTAGTTGAGCACACCATACTTTCAAAGTGCTGTGTGTGCGTGTGTGTGAGTGTGTGTTTCTCAGTGGCCACTATTTCTCACAGCCTCCTATCGTATCCACAAACTCGCTCCTGCTCGCCCTTTTACTTCACAATTCACTCATGCATGCACACACATGCACACACACGCACGTAAATCAGAGTAAAACCTTCATGTATTTTTGGCAGCAGATAATTACTACAGAAAATGTCTCATCTTTTTTTCACAGTGTTTAATACAGTTTATAAATTGACAATGACAGTTTTTTAAAATATGACTAAATGATCAAATAATGTATCTTGCACACAATTACAATGATTGTTCTTAGCACAGACATAGCTACCAATTAGGCATGGGTTGATAACTGTGTTGATAGTTTTCTGTGATGTTTAAATTCTAGTTTTTAACCAGCGCTAATACTGTGTATAACTGGTAATGAGCGCTTTTCTTTTTTGCTTAATCTAACAAAGGGGGCGGTTAAACAGAGCAGAGTATGATTGGCCGCTTGCAGAGTTGACTGAACAAGCCACCTCTTTGTAAATAATTGGATGACAATCGCTGTTTTATTTAACCTTCTTGGCATGCATGGGGTATAAGGGGGAGGTCTTTGTCGTAACCCCTCGGGACCTAAGCAGCATGCTGGAGAACATGACACGTGTGCATGTCTTAACCAATAAATATGCTCAATTTTGATGTCGCACACTTCTAGGAGATGATTGGACAAAGTTTTACCTATCAAAGTCAAGTTATGACACTTAGCATGCCCCCTTTTTATTTTTTGGATCTGGCAAAATAGCTCTTAAAACACGACTTCAAAAAGGTAAATGTAAGTGTGTCCCGTTTTATTTAATCAAAAACACATATTTATGCTCATGCTAGTCAAAATAACTAGCTTTCTGAATAATTCTAAGGGTTGTCAGCAATAACATTCAAAGTTATTTTGAAAATATATCTATATATTTGTTTACATGTGTGTATATATGTGTGTATGTGTATGTATATATACTGTATATGTATGCGGTCTGGTGATACGGTATCACTAGTGTCTCCAAAGTTGACTCAACAAGCTGCCTCTGAAAATAATTAGATGGCAATCGCTGTTTTTTTTTTTTTTAACCTTCTAGGCAAGCACGGAGGATAAGGAGGAGCTATTTGTTTTAAAAATAGCTTACCAGCGACGGCACACTGTGACCTGCTCATATTTATCATTCCGTCAGAATCTAAAATCAGTTGATGCTTACTCCCAATACACTAGCCAATCAGTCTGGTTTTCATTGGAATTGAATGAAAACGTGCAAGCCATATAAATGTTTTAATGGAAATTCCATCAATTTCTCTTCACCCCAACAGCCAGGATCCAGGAGAGCAACTCAGACATCAGATCCCGCCACCTCTTCATCTTCCTCTTCTACTTCCACCTGTACCACTACAAGGGCAGAGGAGAAAAAGCTCTTATCTAAAGACTCCATCCTGTCGCTGTATGCCACAAGCTCAGTGGGCAGTCAGCCACAGAGCCAGCAACAGCCGGCCACTGGGCAAGGTAATATGTAGAACATATTCACACACATGCATACAGTGCTCCAACCAGTTTCATGCAGTTTCATGCTTTGCAGAAGTAATCATTACATTAGACAGGCAGATATATTCATTGTTTTGTCACCGGGTGTCATTCAGAAAGACATTTTCAGAGGATGATCATCAATATTAACTCTTGTGCATTCGCGCATAACATTGAGCAGCTAGCAGCTACCCATTAACTGAAGATCAGCTGTTCACTTACACCACAGCTGATAGTAATCTTGACCTTTCTCTGCATCATCTTGAGATGTCTACCCACTTGTTTTTTTGAGAGCCAACTCAACAAGGAGCCTCATCTGCTAATCAGGCCTCCACTGTAATCTTCCATTATGCTGATGTTAGTTGACAGCTGGTAGCTAATGCTAGTGGTGCATGGGTTATTTTTAAGCGTCCTAAGGAGGACTCTTGCATCATCATCATCATCATCATCACCATCATCACCATTATTATTATTATTATTATTACTATGATTGTTGTTGTTGTTGCTGTTGTTGTTGTTATTGTTATCATTATTGTTATTATTATTATTATTGCTGTCAAGAGATTAAAGATTAGATTAATTATGATCTATAATCGATGTAATTATTTCTTTAATTCTACCTAAAAATTGCTGAGAAAAAAGCTCAACATATTTTTTAATTCAGATACATTGCATTATTGCAGATCAAAATATTGCTATACAACAACAAAGCAGTAACTTCAGTCAATTAACGTCTTCAACAGACTTTAACAGATGCGGTTATAATGATTTACCTTGTCTTGTATGTGAGACAAGTCCCAAATGCTAGCTGCAACCTTAACTTTTAGGCTTTTAAGAGATGCAATTGTGCTGTTTTCCTTTGTCAATTGCCAAATAATTAGAAAATACCAATACCAATACCATTACCAAAATAAAACATCCATCCTGTCTGTTGCAGACAAACACTGGGTGCTCTCGACTTTAGTTTGGCAAAGAGCTTTGCAATGGCTCACTAGAGATGTGTCTTTGCTGATAGTTAGCTGTAACTGCAATCATGGCTAAATGCTTTGCATTGATGTGATAGGCTACACTCGAGCTATTTCATTGGTAAGCAAGCACTTTCTTACATAGAATGCATATCACTCTAATTTTATCAAAGTGACTGAGGGATTTTTTTTAAACTTAAATTTAGAATTCACTGGGCCAACAACTCATGTGAGAGCTCTTCCATTTTCGCATATTCTTTCTGCCTCTGAACCTGCCTCTTACCCACAACGTGAGTCTATCAGTTTATGCCAAACATAATGACAGTCACTGACTGATTTTTGTTTTCCAACTCTCTACAACTCAAGCACAAAAAGCCTGATGCAGAAAAACGTATCTAAACAATGTACAGAAAGCATAACATTAGAGATTAATAATTGGATTGAATGTCATAAAAAACACTAACTATGTATATACATGATTGCATATTTTGACACCCCAAATTATTATTATTATTATTATTATTATTATTATTATTATTATTATTATTATTATTATGCACCTTATATGTAGTGTAAATAATTTAGTGAGGGCTGCACACAAATTGTAATGTCACGTGCATGAAAGATTAATGCCTACCTTGTTAGCCCAGTACACACACTTAAATAAACACATCACACATGCACAAGCATCATCATAGTGGATTAGATCGAAGACAGATGACAGGTTAGTGTGATGAAAAGCAGTCACATCTATTTTCTGTCGTCCAACTTAATCAGAGAAATGATAGCAGACTTGTGCTCTTGCCCCATTTTTAAAATTTGAAATATACTATAGCGTTGCTTGTATGGGTGTGCATACAGTGTGTGTGTGTGTGTGTGTGTGTGTGTGTGCATAATAAGCATGAGAGTTTTCACAGCGTATGTGTCAAAAGTGGGAAACCACTTTGACATTTGTTAGTTGCGAGGCACAAGCAATAGTTTTTCCATAGAATTTACATGTACACATTGATTATGTTGCTCTGTGATTTGTGAACCCTGACACAGGAATGAAAATAAGGATAAAAGGCATTCAGTTACAGTACCTTCGCTGTCCATTTGGAATGTGCTGTGAATAAAGTTAAAATGGGCTAATGTTCAGAATCATTGGGCTGTTATGTGTTGTGCTGTAGGAATAAACATGGGCCAGCCTCAAGTCGCACAGCAGGGCTTCAACAGCACCATAATGGGAGGAGGAACCATGATGTCAGGCATGACTCTACCTAACGGCAGCTACATTGATATGCAGCAGAACATGCACGGCATTCAGCAAGGACAATGGAGTGTGGGCCAGGTAATAGAGAACAATTACAATATGAAATTTAAACTCGTCTCTCAAAGGAGATAAATTCAGCTATATAGCTAATAGCGAATTCTGCTTTACACACCGAATGGGCAAACACGACCTTAACCACCCCCTTACTGATGACTTTGTATTTTTGAGATTATGAGCGGATCTTTTCTTTGCCGCAGTTTTAGCTTTTCATTCAAGATTAATTATGTTCTTTCTTAATAGTTCTCAGTGTTTTTCTTGTCAACCTCTACTGTTTTATTCTCTCTTTTTCTCTCTGTCTCTCTCTCTAATATATGTTAGAGATATATATACACACAATTCCACTGTTTGTTTTTGTTGTGTGTGTGTATATATATATATATATATATATATATATATATATATATATATATATATATATATATATATATATATATATATATATATATATATATAGTCAACCAATAGAGGCATAGAGACATGTCTTGGCTTTTGGAAAATGTTTATATAGAGCTACAGTACCCTTATTTTAGATGCATGAAGGCCTTGAACACCAGCATTAGAACATCATTCCACGTGTGTCTATCTTATTGTGTGTGAGTGTGATAGAGTGGGGAGCCAAGGTACATTGACTGAAAGCCGGTGCGCATTTGAGCTCGCTTTGACTCTTTGTGTGCGCGTGTGGGTGCATACACACATACCTGCACAAAGCTCTCAGATGACCAGATAAGAGAGTGGTGCAGCACCAAGGCACATTCATAATAGATAAGACAAAATGGAAGACTGAGGGCAAGCAGAGAGAGAGGCAGATGAGGTGCTGAATATGGGAGCTTGAGGGGAAGTGTCATGGGGTGACTTGGAGAGTGATGGGAAGATCAGTAATCAAGTCTTTTTCTGTAGTATTTCGGGGTAAAACGTATGCTTTTACTTGTTTGTATTCAAATATTCCTGTCTCTCTTCCTTCCGAAGCTATCCCAGCAAATGTCAGGCATGGCCACAAATGGAGGTGCACCACCTTCAGGCGCCACTGCAGCCAGTTGGCCCGCGGCGCCGACAGCATCCGGACAGACCCTCAGCACCCAGCTGTGGAAGTGACGAGTGGGGAGCCCAGAAATTTCGTCGTGTGATATCTGTGCAACCAACTGAACAACCTTTCCAATATACCCAAGGTTTCCTTCATAAAGACAATACATTGGTTTGGGGAGGGGCAAGGAGGTTGCCCTGAGAGCCGTCATGTTTTGTCTTAATTGGATCTCAATTTGATTTCCTGTTGGTGTTGTGTAAAGAGTAGGTAAAATTACAGCACAAAAAAATCAAAACAAAGCTACAGGACACTGCTGGGCAGAGTATCCACTCTATCGTAGTAATGTTATAGTTCTATAATATCATCATAAAAATGAAAGGTCAATAGTTATTGACGTACATACAGTAGATATAGTTCCCTTGTAGTGTTTGATCACTCTCTCTGCGGTGTTGATAACCCTCCTCTCATGTCGGCCCTCACCTCTTTTTGATCCAGCAGAGCCACGTGGACAGGTGATAGTCTGACCAGTACTGTATTTGTGAGATAATGACGTGTGAACCCCAGAGCCATAGATGACGATCAGCTCATTTATTCATCTCCCAGACACTTGTGCATAATAATTTGTCAATCATGTAGAAAATTGGAGAACAGAAGCATTAAACGTTAAAAATTGTACAGTGATGGATATGAATGCTCAGAGAGTACATCCAAAACATGTCACCACAGGAAAAGTTCTTGTTTCTTTTAAAGGGCCTATATCATAGTTTCCATGGTTAAATATATGCATACATTCATATGCATGGAATCCTACCTTTGGCACAATTCAATTTCTTATGAAATATGAGGCTTTTTTTTTTTTTTTTAATTGGCTGGATTTGTAACCAAGGAAGTGAAACGTCTTCACTGAAACACACACCCTTTCTCACAAATGGCTGCGTCGCCCCCTTTATGATATCAATCGAAAGCTGCCACAATAAAACAATAACAAAAAAGCTAACGTTCTAACTATAAGTCATGGGAGTCAGAGGCGAAGTGAATAAAGTAGCCAAAAACAGGTGTTTTACCAATATAAATTAACGGGAGTTGCCAGAAAAGCAAAAGACGCGTCAAAAGAACACACACAGAAACAAGCCATTCCTTCAATTAAATCGATCCCATTGGGAAACCACTACTCATAACAGTAGTTCCACTCGTGAGTGAATTATTTTCTACAAATGTTGATTTTCACCACTTGGACATTTTCTCCACTAAAAGCTGTTATCTAATAAAAACGTTGCTATTTACTTGGCCAACTCGGTGCAAAATGTCAGGAAAAGACATGGATAAGGTCGCCGTGTGTTTACTTTTGTTCAGGTGTTAAGGGTAGTATAGATGCACTAAAAGCGCCTGTTATCGTCACTTTACCTCTTATTGTTTATCTGCTTGGGCAGTGCTAAAAGCGCAGAATGAGCAAAGAATACTCCCAAAATGTGTCAATGAAGGAAAATAATACTTTGGGGGTATTTAAGGTAAAAAAATAACATAATTAACATGAAAAAGTTAAAAAAGTTGAATTTCCATGTTGCGGACCCTTTAATGTCATTTAGGTTTTATCATGCTGGAAATTTTTAGAAGAACATTATTCATTCATTTTCCATTACTTCAGATTTTGACACACTGTATCTTGGAACCGGCAACTACTGAGCCAGCTGTGCGATGTGAAAATGATTGCATTTATGAATTGATATGGTAAAACATTAGTGGGTGTTTAATGAATTCAGTTCACTTCAATGTTTAACGGCATAAACATTTCATACATTTTTGTTGTTGTTTTGTGATTTTGGAAAAGCAGGTACAACTTGCACAGTTGTTTCGGCATTTGGCATTTCTCTCTCTTTTTAATATATACAGTATATGGGATCTTAGTGAATTAGGTGCTTACAGTGTACAACCGTTTCACTGTTGGAGGGTCCCAATCAAAGGTCTCCTAGGAGATTTATGCAGCCAGATTGCACGTTTCCTTTAGGAAGTAAAAAAAAGCAAGTCCAGCTACTGGGATGCGAGCCAGTAAAGTCATTCTTTTTGTTAGGAGAACTCTCCTGCATTCCTAAAGGCAAATTAAACCACCGCAGAATCACAGCGATTCATCACGGTGCACTTTAAATACCGCAGACAGCACTGCATCTCAGTGTATTGTGGTTCGGTCCCTATGATTGTCATCAGGGAACAGATGAGTAAAATGTGTATTTACAGCTGTAGGACATCCACCAAATGTCATCCCATCCATATCAATACAATGTCTAAAACATAGTTGAGTTTTAACCCAGCGTTCTGCCTTTTTTATTGTGTGTTGTTACGTGCCGTACAAAAGAGCACAATTGGTATGACGCAAATAAACCTGGATGACCAATCAGATGATGGCGACCTGTATGAAAATGTTGGATCGGTCCCATTATTACAATCGAGTTCATCTAGAGAGTAAAAGCAACAGTACAAATGCACGCACCGGGGGAAAAAACATCCCTGCTATGCCGATGCAGAGAAACAGGGTCCCTCTGCCACGCAATAAATATTCACCGTTAAGCATAAAATAAATGTTTTTGGTGCGGATGACAACACATGACATGTCGTCCAGGTTTATTTACATTTGTGTTTACATTTTATGGTGCTTAAAACAAAACGTGTCTTTATATTAATTACCATCAATGTATCCATGTTCATCGCCATCCAAAGAATAGATTTCCTTTGTGTGAGTACCGTTCGTTGTTGTTTGGGGGTTCCATTCTATTTGTATTGGTCCCAGCATATACCAGCAGAACATTTGGAATAAAATGTGATGTATCCAACATGTGACCTCATTATTAAGTACGGTTTTATCCTGTGTTATGCAAGAGTATAGTGCTGCGTTTACTGTACAAATGGAGAACTTTTACATGTAGTACTTCATTAACCGAATGTCTCCGAAAACTGAGTTTGGACCTGATGTTAACCCGAATATGCCTGTATTTTCAGTGGATCCGGAAAGTATTCACAGCGCTTCACTTTTTCCACATTTCAGCCTCATTTCAAACTGTAATCACTTACCTTAACATTCTACACACATAACCCACTGTGACGATTTTTTTAAAACTTTTTTTTTAATTTATTAAAAAGAGAAAACTGAGAAACATTTACATAAGTATTCACAGCCTTTGCTTAATACTTTGATACACCTTTGGGAGCGATTACAGCGTTTTTTAATATGAGGCCATGCGCTTAGCACCACAATCTCTAGGCATTTCTTCCCATTCTTCTTTGCTGTACTTCTCAAGCGCCATCATCTTGGATGAGAAATGTCTGTGTACAGCCATTTTCAGATCTCTCCAGAGATGCTCAAGTCTGGGCTCTGGCTGTGCCACTCCAGCTGTCCTGCAGAAAATAAAACCTTCGCCCCAATCTGAGTTCAAGAGCACTCTGAAGCATGTTTTCATCTAGGATATCTCTGTATATAGCTGCATTATTTTTTCGTTCTATTCTGACAAGTCTGCCAGTTACTGCTGCTGAAACACATCCCAATCGCATGATTCTGCCACCACCATGTTTCACTGCAGGGATAGTCTTGGCCTGGTGATGAGCGGTGCCCGGTTTTCTCCAAAAATGATGCTTGGCATTCACACCAATGATTTCAAGCTTGGTTTCACAATTTTGAATATATATATATATATATATATATATATATATATATATATATATATATATATATATATATGTATATGTGTGTGTGTGTGTGTGTGTGTTTGTGTATATAAATATATATATATATATATATATATATATATATATATATATATATATATATATATATATATATATATATATATATATATATATATATATATATATATATGTCATAGGAGTGTGGAAAAAGTTTTGAGGGGAACAATGCAATTACTGCAATTTAAGTATCACTACGTTGTTACCACATAAACATTTTATTCATGGATACTGTAAAGACATTACATAGTCAGAAAGTCAGGTGAAAATCACACCAGCCTACTAGAATACACACAATTCTTGCTGAGACCCTTCAGACGATTTGTTTTGTGTTTTATGTACCGAGCAGCGGCTCGGTGGAAAAGCGGTTAGCACGTCCACCCCACAGTTCAGAGCCTGAGTCAAATCCACCTCGCTCCGGTCTTCCTGCGTGGAGTTTCATGTTCCCCCCGAGTCTGTGTGGATTCTCTCCAGGCGCTTCCTCCCACACTCCAAAAACATGCATGACAGGTTTAATGGACACTCTAAATGCTCCTTAGTTGTAGGGTTAGGGTTGTTCACCCCTCTGTGTCCTGTGATTGGCTGACAACCTGTTCAGGGTGTCCCCCATCTACTGCCTGTAGACAGCTGGGATAGGCACCAGCAAGCCTGCACCCCGAGTGAGGAGAAGCGGCTCTATAAAATGGATGGATGGAAGCATGGATGGACTGAGCATTCTCACTTAGCATAAAGCTCCAAAACAATCAGTTTCGTTTTGATTTACATTCATATATTGAAATATAAAAGATCACAGCTTGTGTGTAGTTGTGACCGTATTCTGGTGAACGTCAGCAGCCAACATGAATGTAATTGTGTCAAATGCAAGTTTTCGATTTAATACCGCCCTTCAGCCTGCTTCATCAGGCATTCATACGTATGAACGTTTGTATTTTGTATTTTATTTTATTGATATTTCTCGAACACACATTCAGGTCTCCCTTCTTGATTAAGAAAGGACATATGACATTTGAGGATCTCTTTCATAATGTCCTGACTCCGACCTACATTCCAATGTTGCATTCAGCATCATTGGTTGGTGGCACTTTATGACTGCAAACTAAATGACGCCGATTCAGTGGTCCAATCACATGTTGTGATTCAATTAATTACCAATTGTTTGATGGCAATCTCTGGTCTTGTTGATCTTCCC